>NW_026596162.1:13677977-13710959 GCF_907164565.1 Psammomys obesus
ACACACACACACACACACACACACACACACACACACACACACACACACAAGAAATGAGTGCCGGAAGCTGTACCAGGCTCAGCTGGAAATGAGAAACACAAGGAAATGTCAGCACTGGGGTCCAGAAAAGGCTTGTTTAAACTTTTCTTTAAGCAACATCCATACTGGGCATTTCTCCTCATCCAGAATATATAATTTTTAGCCATTTGCATACTTTTCATTATATAGACAGAAATTAAAAACAGAAACAAACAAACAAAAACCTAGCTGTTCACAATTGAAGCCCGTGAAACAGTAAGCAGCTCTGTGGGCTCACCAGATTCTGTGTGCATGTTGGTATGTGGATAAGAGAGCAATTCCCTACACAAGTTCTTCCCAATCAACACAAAGCTAGATATCTGGCTTTTGCAAAAATGCTAATTAAGTATACTTTAAGTCATTTAAGCTGATATTAAAATGGAAAATGGGCACACTTGATGCCGCAATGCCAGGCATGGTATATTCATGTCATGGAAAACAGTTTGTAACTTTAAATGTTTTCTTCCAGAGTTGTTTAGAAAACTTAACAGTTTTAAAAATCCAAATACTGAACCCATAAAGCAAAATTTAAATTATGCCACATGTTTGTTTCATTTGAAATGACTGCAATTTTGTATCAATTCTCTTGCTGTTAAGTATTCCTCCAGTGTTTTGTTCTGGGAAATGCTAAAACATGCTATTAAAGATTATGTAATAGCATCTGTATTTTCAAGTTATTAAGTATTTGTATTATAAGAAATTACAGCCCTACCACTCTGATTAGTCTGAATGCTTTTAGGCCATTTCCAAAAGTGATCCAGCCTACTGCTGCTTCCGGTCACTACAGCTGTCTTCCCTACAGATTCATAAATATGTAAACACATCTATTGCCTTTGGGTCTGCAGGTGATGCTGATGGGACCTGTTCATATTACTAAAATCTAACTGCTTTTGTGACTGTTTATCTACTCATCATCTTTTAGTATATGAATTATCTCTAGGCAGAGCCAATAATAAAGATGCCATGAACATTCAGATAGGAGTCTGTGTGAACATGGTTTTTTTATTTCTCTGGTATAAACTCCAGGACTGAGACTGCTGGGATGCACAGTAAGGATGTGTCTGACTTTATAAAAAACCACACTGCCCTCAAAGTGACTGTTCTTCTGCTACCACACTCCACAGCACAGAGAAGCAACTGCTTGACACTATCCCCCAGCGCTTGAACCATCTGTTACCCTCAGTCAGACTACCATACTTGGGTAGTAGTGATTTGTCATAATTGCTTTAACTTGCATCATCCAATGTACTGCAATAGCTCATGTACCAACTGAGCATTTTGTCTGACCTAAACCTGTGTCCATTGCTGGATTATCAGACTCTTGCGTCATTTGCTACATTTTATGAATGTAAATCCTTTATTAGACACATGTTATTTTGCAAATTTTCTCTTAATGTGGTTGTTTTATATTCTCTTAACTAAGAAGTCTGTGTAACTAATAGTCTTTTCTTACATTTTATTCTAGTGCTAATATTCTCATTTTTGTACATGGATATTCATTTGTTGACAAAGGATCCTCGCCTTATTAGCTACCTTGGAACTTCTGATGAAAATAACTGACTACACATATGTACTATTTCTGGATTCTGTTTTGTTCCTCTGATTTATATAATCATCCTGACTGACAGTGGTAGTTTAGTCTTGAAACTTGATAGTATTAAGTTATCCTACTTTGTTCTTCATATTGGAATTTGTATTTGGAGCTGGGGAAGTAGCTCAGTGGCAGGGGACTTGCCTATATGCGCAAGGTCCTAGGCTTAGTGCCTGGTGAAAGAGGAAAAGGGGCAGGGGATGGCTGTTTCTATTTTCAGTCCTTTAACAGTCCATTTGAATTTTTAAATTAATGTGTACAGGAAATATTGCTGTAATTTTTGTTAGAAAAGGACATTGTGACAGTAGGCTCACAGGCCCTTTCTGTAATTTAGACGGTAGAGCACGGTAGAAAGGTAAGATGGATGATGTGGTGGTATTGGGTGCATGACTGGAGATAAAAGATCACACACAGAGGAAAGAATTATTTAGAATTAAGTCATTAAGTGAAAACTTCTAGAAGACAAAACCTGTCTCGGCTTGACAGGCAGGAGGCTGCAGAAGAACAAGAAAACAAGAAGACCTAGAGGTCTGCACTAAAGTAAGGCACACTGAGGCCCAAGTGTTGTAGGTGGGAACAGGGACAAATGACAAAATGTAACCAAGTTAGTGATGTGGGAAATAGCAGGACACCGCTGAGAAGGTGAAGAGGCAACCACAGACTCAGCATGAAGGTACATGCCTGTACTCCCAGCACTCGAGGGGCTGGAGACTAGAGGATGGAGGATGGAGGCTGGCTCACAGTGTTTCAAAAATCAAAAAACTGTTGTAAATCTTGTATTTGACAGAAGACTTGCATCTGAATATATTAAAAATCTGTTTTCGTTTAATGAAGATAAATAGCTCAATTTAAAAACAAGCAAACTATTCAAGTAGACTTTCACCTAAAGGAGGCAGGGAAATGGCCAATGGGCATAGGAAAAGATGTGCAATATCATTAGTCATTAGAAAGGCAACATGAAAGCAAAACGAAGACCTCATTAACCACCAGAGTGACTAAGTACAAGAGCAGACAGTAAGAAGTGCTGCTAAGAATATACAGAATCCAACCCCCACATGCTACCAGGGAAACAAAAACTGTACAGCCATCAGATAACATGAAATGGTGCGATGAGCTCCCAAAACAGTAAGCACAGAGTTAGCACACAGCCTAGGCAATAAGAATAAATGAAGAATGTAAAATTTTTTTAAAAGTGTGCCAATATGTTCATAGAATTTATAATCAGCAGAAAGCATAAACAACCTAAAAGTCTACAGATTAACAAGCGAACAAAATGTGGCGTAATAGTACAATGGGGTATCATCCAGCCCCAGGAAAGAATGTGGGGCTGGGACAAGCCACAAAGTCAGCAAATCATAAAAGCATTAAGTAAGTGAAAGAAGCCAACTATAAAGAAGGTATGGTGTCTGATTCCATTCATTATGAAGAGATAAGACTTTATTATCAAGGAACTGGGCTGTATTAATAAGTATGGTTTGGGTGGGGGTTTTTTGGAATTAACAAAAATATTCTATGCTGGTTACATAGCTCTGAATGTTAAAGCCATTAAGTTGTACGAAGTCCTGTATTTGATTGTATGTGATTTATATGTCATAATACAGCAGTTACTGACAGAAAGACTACTACTGCTGTAGAAATGGATATAGGAACCAGTTGTGCCTGTGCCTGAGCAAGTAAGAAGGTGGGGTGAATCCTACATACAAAGCAATATTAAACACAACTATGGGAAAAGGCTAGTTCCAAAAGCCCAGCAAGAAAAGCCAACTTGGACAAGGTCTAAGCCAGGGGACTTGAAGAAGCCAGTTACGTGCACAAAGCCAGGCTGGCACACCCTTCATTTCTGACCTAAGAGTAGTCTTGAAAAACCTTGTCTACCCTAAATCCACATACCTACACAGTGTTGAAGATGTTAAAGATAGATGCACACTATACGGACTATAATCCCAGATTGGTGTTCTCATCTGAAAGAATGATATTCCCTAGGGAACAGACCTGCCCTGGAATCTCCAGTGTACGGATATAGTATGACAACAGTGCTGGCCGTCTGTGCAAGGTGGGAGGTTGGTGGGGACAGAGATTAGAAAGCAGCACTGAATGTCACTTCACCCCAGCACTGCCTGACTTTCAGAATGCTGAGCAGGAAACATGGAGTCTGCTTGGTCTGGAACAGAGCCAAGGCTGTGGACTCAACCAGACAGGACATGAGTTATTGCCATTATGCTGTTATTTAAAATGAACATTGCAGGGTAAGCCCAGAAGGTACAAACACTAGCCTGGAGCCTCCCTTTGTGCCCCTACTCCTGGTTTTCTCCAGCGTTCTCAGAAATACCTACCACATTCTACTCCCCAATTCGATCACAGACGCACTACGATTGGGCAGTTGCCTCATGAGGCCCTCACCCACTCCATGAAAGAAAAAGCCCCTTTCTTCCCATCATTATTAGAGAATGCCCATCCTAACCTAGAAAGCACAGGTAGAAAGCTACTCCTGAGGCCCAACAGACTGAAGCAAGTTCCTTAGAGCTGCATACTTCCTATCTTTAATTTCAAAAAACAAGAAAGTCTTTGAGTTGTCCTGAACCTAATAAAAGCATTCCATTTAACAATTCCATGGGTAAGTTAAAAATGAGCAAAAGAATAAAGTTCATGTTAAATCTAGTTCTTAACTCGTGAGGAAATGTAGGTAGGCCAGCAGTGGCTGGCTGAGGCTGCAATCCCAGCACCTGGGGGCAAAGACAGGAGGATTAGGCCTGAGTTCCAGGCCAGACAGAACTACACAAGCCCCTATCTCAAAACAAACAAACAAACAAACACAAATGCCTAGATAATAATACAGTATGACCACAACTCACTGCTAAATAGCAACAGATACAATGACTTCTGGAAAACTAAACACAGACACGTTAAAATCAATTCTCTTCTAGGGTAGGACTGTAAGTGGCTTTCATTCCCATAGTATACACTTCTCTACCACTTGGAGAATGGAGAGTAAAAATGGGGGGGAAAATAGAAACCTATAAACATCAACTAATAAGAGCAGAATGTCTAGTCAAGCCACCTCATGTTACCTGCCTCCAATTTTTTCTTCTACAGTCAGGCTATATGCTTTGTTTTGTTGTTTTCGAAAAAGTAAGAAGGAAGAATGTTTAGTCTTTTTATCTTTCAGTCCCTACCCTTGTTATCTCCAGAGCTCAGGAACTGCTCACACTTCAGGCAATGTTTCTTTCTTCTTACTGAGCTACAGACTGACTTAATGAAAAGGTTCACTGCACTATCTTCAGCTTGACACTAACATACAAGCAGGAATTCCTTCCCTGGATGAATGGAGACAAAATTGTCTCCTCATGCTAGGACAAAAAGAACAAAACACATAAACAAAGTTCATACCCAACTTATTTTCAGAGAACATTCTAGAACAGTAAGGCCTAGTGTCCTAACCTAGGCTCCAGTGTTCTTCTAACACAAGGAGCCTCTCGGCACTAAACTTTGCAGCTCCTTCTGAGGGAGGCTGGCTCCACACAGTGCTATCGGCTTGCTGGGCTCCTGCTGCTACAGTTCCAAGGACAAGGACCAGCACAGCAGACACTAAGGCTAGTGACACCAGACAGTGAGTATCATTAGCACCCATCTTCACAGAGTGAGATCCAGCAAGCCAGGGCTACCTACTAACAAACACACACCATTGAAGGCAAGGGGTAGTAAATCATTCCAGAAACTCACGATTCAGGAAAACCAGTAACAAGAAGAAATTATCAGGGTCTCATTAACAGGGTCAACCCAGCCACTGGGCCTCCAAGACTACAGCAAAGGACCTCAAGACCAAGATCCTGGAGTACATGATTTTCTATTCCACTGAGAAAGTGCCCAACCCAGCAACTGGGAGGCAGAGGCAGCTGTGGATATTTTCAAGGTTAAGGCCATCCTGGTCGAAACACCAAATTCTAGGCCAGTCATAGTTACAGTGGTGAGAACCTATCTCAAACAAAAAAGAAGGAAAAGGAAGAAGGGAAGGGAAGAAGGAAGAAAAGGAGGAAAGAAGGGACAGAGGAAGGGGGAGAGGAAGGAAAAGGAGGGCGCTACGGAAGGAGACCGGGGCGTTGACTACCCGCCTGCCTCCCATCACCTTATGAGTGCTGGGTGATGAATGTGCCCAGCCCAGCGTCTGAAATCTTGCGGTAACCCTGAGCCACTGATTACCAAGGCAGCAGACACCATCTTCCCACCTAGCTCTCCCTTTGCAGCTACCAGCCAATACGATGAGCAGCCGTTCAAGGTCAGCCTGGGCTACCAAAAACTTACAAAAAGAAAATGAAAGGGGAGGGAGGAAAGGAAAAGAGGGGTGGGGGGAAGAGGCCTGCTGTTGCAAGCACACTGAGAATTTTGAGCTACATAAATTGTGTACTGTTGGGTTTCTTACCAGTGCTATGCATGATTTTTTTTTATTGCATAATTAAAAGATGAGACCTCAGAGTTTGGAGTTTTCTTTTTAGCATACTGTGCAGCATTGTTTTCAAAACTTCTAGTCTGTATGCTCAAGTGTGAGCCTTCACCTATTCCAATCTGTTATCACACCATATTTGACATATTTGCTACACTCAAATTTATTACATTATTGTTCACAGAGAATCTGGGCCTACATGAAATATACTGTCTAACAATTCAAAGCAACTCAATACATAGCACATCCGAACAAGACGAAAGAGAAAGGGGGTTTTAAGTAGCAAAGAACAAGATGAAACAAGCAGCAAAGGAAATCTACTTGAACCCTGAGGAAACAGCAAGGTTAAGTGCAAATTAAATGTAGAAAGAAAAACTTCAATTTGAAACTAAATATCAATTTTAAAACCAATTAAAATTCTTTGAGTATTATGGAAATAAGCAACAAGAATCCAAATTTTCAAAAGACAGAATTAATCTTATAACTGAAAAATGAGTAAGATTAAACCAACAGCTGAGATGCACAGCAGTAATGTTCACGGAGAAAAATCATCCCATTCAGCTCTCCCAACCATGTAAGTAAGGATGGCTGGGACAGCACTACACAGAGAAATGACTACGGAAATCTAAATGTTCAAAGTAGCCAACAAGAGCTAGAGATGGCTCAGTGTTAGGAGCACTGGCTGGGTGACTGGACAACCTGGCTGTGAGCCAGCAGGGTTGCTCAGCAGGGGTTACCCGCTAACTGTCCAGCCTAACAACTTCAGTTCAGTCTCTAGATTCATACATGATGGAAGGAAGTGAAAAACAACTCCTGCAGGCTGTCCTTTGAACCCCACATGATGAGTGTATATGTAAAAAAGTTTTATTAAATGTTGTATTTAATATTCATATACTTATAATGTATTTGGATACAAGTCATCTCTCATTCCTTCCCCTCAAATTCTCCCTCACTTTTTCCTTCCAACTTCACCCAAAAAAACTTTTTAAGAAAAAAATGGAACAATCACCTAATACTCAATTCCCTATTTGGGAATCGCTGTGAGTTTTACTGGTAAGAGCAATCGTTAGAGAGGCTGTCCTCAATGGTAGGTGCAGGGACACAAAATTATGCACAGGTGAGGTGCAGGGACACCTGCAACTAATTTCCAAACAGTCCGAGTTAAAACAAGACACAGATGTGTCTATATAACTTATGACAAAATGTCAACAAGTACTGAACCAAGATGTTGGCAATCTGGACAGACATCTTCTATAGTTTCAGCATTCCACACAGTTACTACGCTAGTTCCTACAAATTGCTCTTGACATCTAGGTTTATGGAGCACAAAGCAAAGGCAGCTCAGCTGAATGTGTGACTATATATTCATGTAGCATGAGGTCTCACTGATGCTATATGAGTCCCACTCAAATCCCTTGAATTTCTTTTACAGCCAGAAAGAAAAGAAAAAGGAAAAGGAAAGGAAAGGGAAAAAAAAAAAAACTCCCAAAAAGCAAGTGTGGGTAAATGTCTCCACTTATAAGGACCTGGTCTTAACAGGCCAGGTGAGCACAGGTGTAGCATCTGGAACCCAGCTGTTAGAGACCTTAGCCTCCCAGCTGATCATCAAGCACTCAGTCAAGATATCAATCAGGTCCTGTCACTTCATTCTTTTTTTGTCCCCCTCAAGGTAGGGTTTTTCCGGGTAGCCTTGGCTGTCTGTAAACCAGACTGGCCTTGAACTCACTGAGATCCACCTGTCTCTGCCTCCTATTGCTGGGATTAAAGGTGCACTCTACCCCACTCAGCTATCACTTCATTCTTAAGAATACACAAGAGACATTTCATCACCAATAGGAAAAAGAAAATTTTTCTCTGCAGAGCACAAAAAAGCAAAAGGAAAACGTGATTTCTAAAAGGGAAAAGTAACTCAAGAAAAGTTAAAGATAGTCTTAACCAGGAACCATTACAATGAAAGGAAAACATTCTGAAGCACACAGATGAGAGAGGAAAAAGAGGTGCCCAGCAGCAAGACACACAAAAAAGAAATTCTACCTGAGAGATTTTTCCTTCAGGAAATCAAATGTGCAAAGAAAGTGAACATGGATTACAACTGTTTATGGCAGGACTTTTAAGGGGCCTCCTCTGGAAACCACCCACTTCTCATGACCATAAGGAAGCTGGTCCCAGAGCTAGTGTCCAAGTCCCATCTTTGCATTTCCTAAACCACCTAACAAGTGATAATGGAAGTCAGAGTCACCAACGGGTGCCAGCCAGAGGCTGTCATGGCCGGCACAGGTCTCACTCACTTCTCTTGGGCTCACAACAGATAACCTCCTCTCTTCAGATCGCCCTGGGGAAATGTCTGTTTTCTCATGTTCATTACTATCACAAATGGAGAAAATCAAACCGGAAATGAGTAGGAAAACATTGTGTTAATAAGCCAGTGCAAATGAGCCACTCTCCCATTATTCAAGAAACTTTACAAATAGGCTATTTTATAACTGCAGAAAAGTAAAAAGTTATGAAGTTCTCAGACTGCTAAAACATAATCTGACAGATGACAATACCTACCCAAAAAAATTTAGTATTTTAAGCAAAAATGTTATTCTACAAGAACTGAATTCTCCTGTCTAGCTAGGAACAGGATCCTTTGAAGGAAATTTTGAAGGAATGTGTGAGTCTGCCTACCACACAGGTGTTGAGAACGAGGCAGGAAGCACAGTTAAGACAGCAAATCTGAGGATGAGTCCACCCACATGGCATGTCCCCTTCCTCAGGAAAGTCCATCTGCATCGTGAAAGCAATAGCAGTCACCCCAGTGAGTCAAAGGCTGGAAAACTGAGCCATGTTTGTACCTTCAGTGAGGCGAGTGGATGTTCTGGACCAAGTAAACTCCAATGAAAGGAAGCCAGATCCTCATCAGGTAGTATGTGATTTCCTAGAATATAAATGTGGATAATATAAAAACCAGCATTATCAGTGACACAGGGAAATTTCGACACCACCACTGTATGCTCGATAACTCACATTCAGCTTCCAAACAGAAAGCTGTACTGTACTATGATACAACACACCCAGCAGGCCGCCCTTACAGCTGACTCAAGCACCAAGTGAATTTTCAGTATAGTTTGGACATCATTCACACTAAGGCCTTCACAGTACTACACACCTAAGCAACAATGTCCCAACATATCAAAAAGTCAGTCTAAGGGTTCCAGGAAGTCAGACAGGGAGCAGACCTAAGTTTTCATATGTTCCTGAAACACCTGTGGTTCAAAATTACTTGACAATTAAACAGCCAGAGGTGGAATCTACAGTTATAAATCTTCCTTAGGAAGATTAAACGACAATTGTTTACAGCATGAATCACCACCCACAAGCATCGTGATGGAGCACAAGACAGCTCTGAGCTGCCTGTCCTTCCTCTAGGGCTCTGCCAGTCTCCATTCTTGAAGGGTATTCTACTCTCTCAGCAGGGCCTGAGTGCCTGAAACACTAACATGGACAGGGTGTTAGGACTCTCACTGAAATTGAAAAGCAGTTATTTCCCAAGTAACTCTGTGAGGTTTGTATCATGGTTTAATCACTTCCATATTAAACATCAGATTCACTAACTACCTGCTACAACAGCACAAAGTGCAATCATTTGCAGCCTTGCTACAGGATATTACCCCAAGCAAGCGAGGAGGGGAGGGGAGGGAAGGGAAGGGGAGAGGAGGGGAAAGAAGGAAGAAAGGAAGGCAGACAGACAGAAAGAAACTAATCCCAACTTAAGTAAAAATTTTAATGAATATTCCATTCTACTTCCCTAAAGTAAAATTTTAAATAGCTGCACCTTTTATTACAGAAAAGGAAAACTAACTTTAAAGACAATGAAATTTTTTCAAAGTCTAAAATAAATCTTATTCATAATTTACCAATAATTTGCCTAAATTCTTAGATAGACTAGACTCTAGAACTCAAATTAATTGGGTTATTTTGTTTTGTTTTTTTGCTTTTTTTTTTTTTTTTTTTTTTTTGCAGTTTGCTTGTTTTTTTAAACTACTGGGACTAGGGCTAATGTCATTCTACCGCTGAGCTATGCCTCCAACCCCTTTTTACTTTGTCTTGTGACAGATCAAACTAAGCCGCTCAAGAGGACTTAAATTTATCATCTTCTCACCTCATTCTCCTGGGTGGCAGGGATACACACACTCGCTAAAATATTACTATTGATTTCTTTTCACTTATTTCAAATTTTTCTAAGAAAAGTATCTAGAAGAGTCTGAGTTGATTTACCTCTCCAGAAATATATTCAGTGTTTCTTAAATAGGAAAAAACAAAACAATTATTATTTCAAATTCTATGCAAGCGATATTTTGCATAGTACTTAAGTACACATGGAATCATCTATACAATGCACCACCTATGGACCATCTTTTTTGTCACCCAGGCTGGCCTTAAATTCCCAATCTTCCAGGCTCAGTCTTCCAAACACTGAGTATGCGTGCCCAGGTCAATACATACTTTTAACATCAAAAAAAGTATCCTTTTACATTATAACTTTTGAAAATATTTCATTTGTTCTAATCTTCCAAATCTCAAGACATAAAAATTCATAAAAAACTATATTTGCAACGAGATCCATTTATATTTACAACTGGTAAAATTAATATTTTTATTATTATACAACAAAACATAAAACTGTTTTGTACTATTTGTAAAAATCTTTCTGGCACTAGAGACATAGCTCAGTTGGCAAATGCTTACCTTCTAAAAATGAAGACTGAAGTTGTAACCCCAAAACCCACATGAAAAGATAAGTATAATGGCGCACCTTTTATAACCCCAATGTGTGTGTGAGTGTGTGTGTGTGTGTGTGAGTGTGTGTGTGTGTGTGTGTGTGCGCGCGCGCGCGCGCACATGCATACAAGAGGTTGTGGAACTCTGTGCCAGACAGATGGATCCCACTCAGGGATCCTAGCCAGCTAGCCTACACTTATTGGTGAGTTCCAGGTCCCAGTGAGAGACCCTGTCTCAAAACAAAAGAAATCAACAGGGGCTGGAGAGATGGCTAAGAGAACTAACTGCTCTTCCAGAGGACCAAGGTTCAATTCCCAGCACCCATATGGCAGCTCACAACTGTCTGTAACTGCAGTATCTGATACCCTCATACAGACATGCAGGCAAAACACCAAAAAAAAAGAAATCAACAACAAAAAAGTAAACAAGTATCCTGAGGAGTGTCCTCAGAGAATGACTTCTGACTTACAAACGCCTACCTTTCTGATAACTAGGAATTTCTAAAAATAATTCACAATCTAACTAATTTCCCAGAATGGGCTAACTCCATAAAAAGCACAGTAATATGCAGCCTCCCAAAGGGCCCTGAGTATCTAAACCAGGGAACCAAAGAGTTAAGTCACCAGAAGGTCTAGCTCCAAAAACATGCACTTCTACGAGGACACAATTATACAAACTCAATTTAGAGCTGAACGTTAAAGTAGCTTGACACATACACAAAGCCACAGAAAGGGTGAGTTAACAGAGGACAGGAACTACACTAGGCGAGTGCAAAGTTAAAGGTGTACACGCACACGTTACCTCTTGAAAGGTATTTAAGTACCATAAATTAGTATATAAAACCAGCAGGGCAGTGGTAGCACACGCCTTTGATCCCAGCACTTGGGAGACTCTTGAGTTTGAGGCCAGAGTGGTCTACATAAAAAGAACATAAATCAAAGATATCCCCCTGCCTCTGCCTCCCTGAGTGCTGGAATTAAAGATATGTGCGACCAAGCAAACTTCTTCTTTCTAATTGTAGACTTATTTTATTGTATGTGTTTAAGTTGTTCTGTATGTGTACCACATACAAGTGTGCCTGGAGCCCACAGGTCAGAAGAGGGCATTGGATCCCTTGAAACTGAAGTTATGAATGGTTATGAGGCACCAAGTAGGTGCCAGGGATCAAACCAGGGGTAAAGGTGGGATCCTCTACAAGAACAGTAAATGCTCTTAGCCTCTGACCATCTCTCTAATCCAAGATTTATTTTATTTTTAATTGTGTGTGTGTGTTTCCACATGGAAATATGTACAAATGTGCAGGTACTTTCTCTAAAACTTTGAGTTTACCACAGAGCAGGATTTACAGCCAACATAGAACAACATATAAACAACAACATATAAACATTCTAGAAATTGGAACTAAGAATGATACATTACCAGAAAAAAATTCCAAAAGAACACAATTCAAGAGCCCATTCTTTCATTCTGCTACAACACCAAAGCATCCAGGCAGAAACATCTTCAAAACATACATCAGTATGCTTACTGCACCAATCCCTTAGAGGAGAGTTTTCACACTACTCCACCTACCTAACAGAGCAGCAAAAATAGGAAAACGATTTGGGTTCAGGTCCAGTTGCTTGGCAACTTCGTGCATCAGATATTGGCTTGTGGTGAGACTTTTCCCGTTGCGGCTCAGTTTCAGGGCATGGGCACTGAAGTAGTAGGGGATGTTGCACAGTGCATAATCAGAGTCATACGCCACCAAGCCATGGAACCCATTCTCTCTGCAGAAGCCAATCACTTCTTGATGATGATCCTCAATGCTCTGTGCAACCTACAAACAAAAAAAGGGGGAAATGTCATCAGATGCAGGCTCTAACTGCAGCAGCAGATTCAACAGGCAGATGTACTTGACATCTTTAAAGAGTTCATCTGTCAGTAACGTACCATCCAGTCTAGACTATAAATTAATTCTTCATTCCTGACAATTCAAAAGTCACCCTGCTTAAAAAACAAGCAAATCTGATTGATCCCTGTGAAAGTATTTTAAAAGAAAAGAAAATGGAGGAGGGTGAAGGAGATGAAAAAGGGAAATATAAGTAGAAAGAATTGGAGAAAGAAGCTGTTCACCTTTGCTATAGCTAACACAATCTCTTCAAAAGTGTCCGAAAGCAACGCTAAGCTTTTCCTTTGACTAAAGACCTGCATAACCTATCTGTCTCCTAGCTCTAAGCTCCTGAGGCACTCACCACAAGGGAGCTCGGGGTACACATAACCACCCTAAAGATAACTGTCCCTCTGCAAAGAAAGACAGGACTACCATCTAGACTCACTGTAAGCTAACTGTCACGTTTGTGAAGAAAAGAGCCCAAGCAATTTCACTTTGCATCCCCTCCATGAGCCATGCACAGCAACTTAGTCTGAAGACTCACAGAGGAGCAGGCAGAAAGGTGGTATCTAAGAGGTCCTCTAGAGTCCCTGTGGTCCTAGACACATACCACCAACACTGAAACAGCTCTGAAATGTTAAAACCAAAGTCTAAAGCACTTTTTAAAATTTAAGTAAGGTATAATAATTCAAAGCCCAAACTACTGATTTCTCTCTTGTTAATTCTCAAACTGTCCAACTAAAATTCTAGAAGGCTATTTGTTTCTACAAAGAATGAAGGTATTTTAGAGTTTACATTAAATGAGAGAATTCAGTAAATCTCCACGGAGACCTAGAAGAGAAATGTCCTCTTTAACATGAAATTTCTAGAACTAAAATCTAATGTATGGATGTAATGAGTGAATTTTTAAGTTAAATTAAATTAAAAATTATGTTCCAGCAGACAACATCAGGTGACTGTCAGGATTCGGACCCAGGACAAGCAGCAGAGGTACCTTTTTAACCAAAGTGGACTTGGTCTCCAGGTTGTCCCAGTAGCCCCCAATCCCTGTTACAGGATACAGGCCTGTACGCCTATCATCTACTCTGAACTCTCCAGCCCAGGGGTGGGGCTTCCTCTCCCCAGGCTCTTCAGCATACAGTTCGGGCATTTGGGTTCCTCTCTGCATGTGCACTTCTTCTCTGCCTTTGTGTTGTCACGCCCTGCCCCACCTCACCCACTTCACTTTTCTGTCTCCCTCTGCATGTGGACTTCCCTGGCCCCATTCCCTGGGATCACTGAGCCCACCCAAGAACTGCCCCAGACACCTGCATTTATATACTCTATTTTGGCTTGAATTGGCTCATTTCATTGTCGGAGGAACACTTAGCAGTGACCAGCAGCTATCCTACTGTACCTAAGTGACACAGAACACTTGTGTCTCCAGTGTGGACATCATTAAGGTAATCTCCTCACTAGCTTTCACAATAAAAGTGGTTTTCAGGCCTTGCTGAAATATTAGTTGTAATGAAATCTCACCAAGCGGCAAAGCAAAGTGCTAGTGATAATAGTTAAAGGAAAAATAACCTTTAAAATTCTCTTGGGAAAAAAATGTAATAAAGCATACACATTGAAAGAAAAAGCAAAACCAGCAGGTGAGATGGCGTACACCTTTAATCCCAGCACTCGGGAAAGCAGAGGCAGGCGGATCTCTGTGAGTTCCAGGCCAGCCTGGTCTACAAAGTGAGTCCAGGACAGCCAAGCTACACAGAAAAACCCTGTCTCCAAAACAAACAAACAAACAAACAAACAAAAACAGGAAGAAAAACCTACAATTAGTCAAGTAATGATCTATTTCTTATAATAAGAAAAACTGCCTCATCATTAAATCTAGAATCATAGCAGATAAAATAGAAAAAGTAGCTGAAAATTTTTTTCTAAAATTAATCATATCCAGAAATGGTAATCTTATTCTAGTCCCAAGTTTTCATCAAATAATTTTCTTCCATAGAAACTTTAAAGTACTGCTAAATTAAAAATCACTGGTTGTTCTCCAGATATCCCCTCTTTAGAGGTTCTACAATAAAGGGAAACAGAGAACCAACATTCTCCCCTCCCTAACGTATTCCTAGGCGCAGACAAGCAGCCACTTGTTCTAGAGGCACTTGTGGGAGACGGTGCGGTCGGTAAGTCTGCACAGTCCACATTTTCATCTGCAGTTCAGCTTATCAGTACCCTTGCTCCAGAAAACCGAGAATGGTTCCACCTCCATGGTTAGGGCCCAGGGTGGCTAGGCTCAATCCTGATTACATCACTCTCCAACCCTCCTCCCCAGGCTATACACTTCATAGCTGTGGGCAGAGGCTACATCACAAAACACTTCTCCTAAGGAATGACTAGTTTGTCAACCATAAGCTGAAAGAAGAGGCAGTTAGCTCTAGGTAGATTTTCAAGGCCAGACACCCATGCAAATCTGAGGCAAACTTCAAGCCAGGGAAGCGGCCCTGACCCAGCCCAGCTAGCTCCACCTGGGATCAAGAGCCAGAAAGTGGAAGGTAAAGCCTGAGCGTCAACTCGGGGCAGGTCTAACTTATCAGCTTTCAAATAATTCTATGAGCGTTGTAAAACAGTAGGCAGTATGTTTTAAAAACTGTAAAACCTTCATGTTCTTTGACCAGAAACTCTACTCAGGAAGCACCCTAAAAACTAATTCACCAAATAAAAATCATTAGAATCATAAAAAGAATCACAGTAACTCTACAGGAGAAAACTAAACTTAACATTATGAAACAGGTAGTCACTGCAATGTTTTTGTGGAAAAACTTGAAAAGTTTCATTAAAAGTCCAAACAAATCATTTTAGAGCACTATATAATGTAATTATAGCTATGCAAAACTGTATCTGTGGAAACAGACTGGAAAGGAAATGATCCAAAAGAATATGTGTGCACAACTTTTTGAGAGAGAGAGGAGGGTAAGAGGGATTAAGAGAGAGAGAAAGAAAATGGAGAGAGAGGCCTAAGAAAGCCTGTTAAGGACTGGAAGCAGCTTAGTGGCTGAGTGAGGACCTAAGATTTGCAAGGGCCTGGGTTCCATCCAAGCACCACCACAAAAGAACAAAAAAACAGACCTACTAGACAGCCAGCCCCGCCCTCTCCCTGTCTGTCTGTCTGCTGCAGACTTTGGGCAGATTCTCACATTTTACAGGTCCATCTCAGACAAAAGACAAGGAGCTCCACTCACACAGCCACAGCAGGCACTCATCTCTCCACCTCCACCGCAGCCACTGCGGGGACGCTGCTGCCACTGGAGACACCGCCTGCTAATCTGTAACTTAAGAATCTTTGGGAATTCAAAAGACAGAGCATTCTCCTTCTCAGTGCTTCCCCGGTGTCAGGCAGCAAGCCTTCTCTAATACAAAGATGTGTGTGTGTGAGTGGAGGTCCTTGTCTTTTGTAGAGACAGACCCATAAAATGTAAGAATCTGCCCAAAGTCTACAGCAGAGAAAGGACCAGAGAGTATGTTTCTTTCTAATAGGGCTGTTCTTTTTCCTTTTTTGTAGCAGTGTTGGAATAGAATCCAGGGCCTTGTATATGTTAGGTCCTCACCCCAACACTAACCTGCCTCCAGCCCTTAACCAGGAATGAATGAATGAATGAATGAATGAATGAATGAATGAATGAATGAATGAACGAACGAACGAACTAGATAACTATAGTGGCCCAATAAGCAATTCTTCAAGCTGTTAGCAAAGGGTAGTTGACAAAAGACCTAGCTGAGGATGTGATCAGAGTGAAAACAGCACAAACAGAAGGCCTGGGCGAATAAAGCAGAGAGTAATGCACCATAAGACAAGCCACCTATACAAAATTAAAAATGAAGTCACTGGGCATGGTAGCCACAACTGTAACTTCAGCACTTCAGAGGTGAGAGGAGAAGGACCAAGAAATCAAGGCCAGCCTCAGCTACATTCTTACTGTCTCAAAATAAATAAATTGGATTAAAATTTAAATTCGGGCCTGGCTTAGGGGATATACATGCCACCTGTGCCTAAGAACCTGAGCTGGGATGCCCAGAATTCATGTAGAAGTGCTTCTTGTACAGGAATCCCAACACTGGGGAGGAGGAGCCAGGAGGATCCCCAGGAACTCACTAGCCACATCAGTACCTTCTAGCTTCAATGAGACCCTGTCCCCAAAAATAAGGTAGAGAGCACTGGCCTCCACATGCACACACATACATTAGCACAGGTACATGTGTGCACACCTATACATCACATGTACACACATAAACACCCAAATTGAGTCCTAGAGCGTCAGTGCTGGAGAGCCAGAGTGGGGTAAATAGGAGCTATGGTCATCTAGACTACCTCTGGTAATCAGGACTCCACTACTTTTTCCTTTGCTTTCGCTAATACTCTTCCCTGGGTAAGCCTGGGAATAAGACAATGAATTTTGTATTTCTATAGCTTCACAAATTTGTTAATTTCATATTTTACAAGTGAATAAATACTATGAAGCTTGAGGCTAGTGAGGTAGCTGGGTAGTTAAGAGTGCTTGCTCTGCCATCATGAGGCCCAGAGTATGGACCCAAGTACCCATGTAAGAAGCCAGCATTCCACAAACACCTGCAGCCCTGACTCCAGCCAGGGCAGAGTGGCAAAAAGGCAGGAGGACCGCTGGGGTTTGTGGGCTTCTAGCCTGGCCAAGAGGGAGTGTAAGGATACATAGACAGTGCCTAAAAAGGAATAGGCAGAGAGCACTTAGAGGATGGCGCAGCTTGCTCTTCTGGTTGACACACTAGCACATAAACAAACATATACATGTAAGTGAGTAAATAAATCTTTGTGATTGAAGCTCTACAGTGAAGTGTTTGCGTAACAAGCATGAATCTACAACAGTGGTTTTCAACCTTCCTAATGCTGTGGCCCTTTAATACAGTTCATGTTGTGATGCCCAACCATACATAAAATTATTTTCGTTGTTATTTTGTAACTGTAATTTTGCTACTGTTACGAATCATAATGTAAATCTGTGTTTTCTGATGGTCTTAGGTGGCCCCTGTAAAAGGTTCACAGATTCAAACCCTAACATGGAAAAAAACTGTATATGGTCAAGTTGGTGGCACATGTCTATAATCTCAGCACTCAGTGAGTCAAGGGCAAGGAAAGTTCAAGTCAGTCTAGGTTACATAGCAAGATCCTTTCTTTAATAATAAAAACAAAAAAATGAAAATCTTAGGCGATGCAATGTTGAGAACACTGTTACTGTTAACTCGCAGAAAGCATAAACGAGAAAACTAACTCTTCACACCTACCTAGAGAGAGCCATAAAGGAAGCTCCACTGAGGTGGATCAAACTGGAATTTCAGCTGCTTTGTCACTGGAAAGTCACTCCAGAAGCCAGAGGGCACCTGCTCCGTTAGAAGTGGTGCAAGCTTATAATCAAGGACGGGTAACTCCAAAACTCCTGCACATACCCCAAAAAAAAAGTTTCTTCGGCTCCAGCTGAGGGCCAGGCCAGTGACCCACACAGGCAGCAGCCTGAGCCAGCAGGTGAGAGCTACAGCCCTCCTGCAAAACTGGGCAGGGCAAGCTACTGCTAAAAGTTTAAGTGGCAGCAAACTGTACGGTTTTTGCTCTCAATAAAATACTTTCTATTTAGTTTAGGATGATTATTTTTATTCTACTATGAACTTACCACAGAATTATGAGTTAATTTTTTTAATGTCAATATATTTTTGAGGGGGAGGGGGTTGGTTGTTTTTTTTTGAGACAGGGTTTCTCTGTGTGGCCTTCCCTGTTGTGGAACTTGCTCTGTAGACCAGGCTGGCCTCAAACTCAGAGATCCTCCTGCCCCTGTCTCCAGAGTGCTGGGATTAAATGCATGCTCTACCAACACCCAGCCTATATGGTTTTAAACGTCATTTAAAAAAAAAAAAAAGCTAGAGAGATAGCTCTGAGGTTAAGACCACTGGCTGCTCTTCCACAGAACTAGCTTTCAGGTCCCAGGAGCTTCCAACGTCTGTAAATCTTGTTTCAGGGGATCCAATGCTCTCTTCTGGCTTCCATGGGCACCAGGCACACAAGTGGCACACAAACATATATGCAGGCAAAATACCCATACATTTTTAAAAAGAGGCAAAAAGATCAAAGCTGATTTTATAAAGAATAATTAAAGTTTCTAAGACTAGCAAGTATATAGTAATTTGTTAATTGGGAAGCAGCCACAAGTATAGCCTGGGGTAGTACTGACACTCCCAAAATCTATGGAAAACACACTCCTATACAAGTGGGAAGCTGTCTAGTTAATATCTCTGTCCTTCTGTCTTCATCACAGGGAAGCTGGGGTGACAGACTCATTACATGTGAGCCGCTCAGAATAACGAACACTTGAAACATGTCAGGCACTTCTTTGTAAGTAAACCAGGATATGTCAAAGAGAAACTACACTGTGTATGACTTTTCTCAGAATGCTTTTACAATAGACCAGGGGTTACAAGTTAGCCTGGTCATATGAGGATGGAGATGAACCTGAATTCTTCTGTTTAAAACAGGTTTTGACTTATGCCCAGGGAAGTCCAATCAACAACTACTAATGGTGAAACTTAATCCCAGCTGCTGTCCTTATTCTAGTCCAATTCATAACTTGGGGCACAAGAGCCAGTTCCAGTCTGGTGAAGTGGGTTGTTATCCCTGACTTGAAAAGGGAGATTTAACTATAACAGCATTCATTCCAAATTCTCCCTCTAGAGAAACTATAACCACAGCCAACTGAGCAGATCTCACATGCCTCACTTATTCTATAGGAATGAAAGTCAACAGTCATAAGAGCAACAAAAAATATTTGAGTTAGCCTAGAACGCTATCACAGCCAGCAATGTTTCTTCTGAAATAAAAGAAGTGGCACCAAAAAAGATTCACAACTTTGGCAAGCATTAGGGGAAAGCAAACCACAACCATAAGTAACCACATTCAGTAGGATGGTTACTATTCAAAAACTAAATTAGAAATTTCAAGTAGATAATAGAAAGCGTAAGCAAGCATGTGTGGGGTAAGACGCAGAGTAGAGCAGCACAGCGACAACGACACAGCAGTCCCCCAAACTATACATCATGGGGTGGGCGAGCCAGCTCAGCACGAAAAGCTTGTGCTTTGCAATTGCCCACCCACCCACACCCATGTAACACGTGGGATGGGCATGGTGGCCCATCTGTAACTCCACTCCAACAGTCAGAGGTAGAGATGACATTTCTGAGCCAAAACAAAGAAGGTAGAGATCAGTAAAGGGTGACACTCAGCATCAACCTTCAGCCTCCACATGGACACACACACACATGTGCTCACACAGGCATGCACACTGCACACAAATATATGTAAAAAAATGGCTTTTTTACATAAGGTGGCAAATTATAGATGTTTACCATACTACAATTGTTTAAAATTGTATCACCCCAACTCCTGATAAGATATAACATCTTATTTAGTAAATAAAGTTTTCTTCTCCTTGTGGATATGACAATTAGGCATATGTGTAACACCTTTTCCCAGCTACCACAGGGTAGGGCTTTTATTGTTTCCATTTTCATGTCTTCAGCAGGACGTTTGTTACATCTGACTCAATTCTTATTTGGCAATAAGTTTTCTTTGTTTTTCTTCCCCTCTTAAAAAATAAAATAACAAAAGCCACGCATGGTGGCAGATGTCCTTAATCCCAGCACTCAGGGAGGCAGAAGCAAACCTAGTCCAAAGCATGTCCAAGACAGCCAGGGCTACACAGAGAAACCCTGTCTTGGGGAGGAAAAAAAAGTAACAAGGGAGTAGATACTGTAAAAGAAATGCAAATTAAGTTGTATATTTTTAAAAAATTTTAAAACCTGATAAAGAGGCATCCATAGTATTTCATATGAATTCTACTTAAAATAGGCTACTATAGCAACCTCCAAATGACTCACCTACAACTTAAAAAGATTATCTTTGTTAAAATCATTTGAAACTGAACACAGAGACACGCACTTAAGTCTAAGTTATAACACAGCAACATCTTATATCTAATAAACGATAAAATTTCGAATTCATCCCCAAATTTGAAATGCCAAAACTTAATTTTCAGAGTTCAGAAAAAAAGAATTCTAGGTTGATAAAAATTTCCCATAGCGAAGTCCAGCAGCTTGTGAATAGTCTGGCAGGTACAGAGAAGCCCCGACTGTCTGTCGGTGGGCTGCCACTGATCTTCATGAATGGGCTCTAGCATCCAGACCGCACTTGGCCTCAAGGGATCAGCTCCTGGCTGGCACCCTCCTGTTACTGCACCATACTAACTGGCAAGATGGCAAGATGGCAACAGCATGGGAAATCCCTTCTCGTTTTTGTTTTTGTTTTTTGTTTTTTTGGGGGGCGGGGGGGGAGGTTGAGGGTCAAGACAGGGTTTTTCTGTGTACCCTTGGCTATCCTGGACTTGATTTGTAGACCAGGCTGGCCTCACATGGATATGCCTGCCTCTTCCTCCCCAAGGACTGGGGAAATCCTTACTTTCCCAGGCCGTTAGTTTGATTTGATTTTTTTTTTTTTTTGTCATTTGTTTTTTGTTTGTTTTGTTCTGAGACAACAGCAAAATAAATAGCAAATGGCAGGACACACATAGATGACACTGTCTCTCAATGGCAGCTCAGCCCATACTTCCCCCATGATGTCTAGAAAAAAGTATCTCAGATCAGGAGCACCAAGAGGGAAAGCAGCAAAAAGCCAGTTTACTTACACAGCCCTCTTTATGCCTTCTCACAGAGCACATCTTGAGTTAAGACGAATAAAAGGATTAGTGCAAGATAAAACCTAGGCACCAGGTGGCCCGGATGAGCTCAGGCAGTCACCTTTGGAATTAACTCTGACTTTGGGCAGCAAAAATTCTACTTCTGTTATCACAGGGCCTGCGGGAGGGAGGCGGTGCTGGGCGGGTCACACTTGGCAGGTGGTCTGTGAACAACTACAAAACCCAGGATTGCTCTAGGAGCAGGGTGACAGGCAAAGTCCTGTTACACTCCATAGGGGAAGAAAAAAGTAAGAGCAAATTAAACAATAAGCTATACAGACATCTGGGGAATTCTAAACCACTGTATGCTAACTCTGGTTCGATTTTTGGTTTGGTTTGATTTTTCAAGACAGAGTTTCTCTGTGTAGCCTTGGCTGTCCTGAACTTGCTCTGTAGAACAGGCTGGTCTTGACCTCAGAGAGATCTACCTGCCTCTGCCTCCCAGGTACTGGGATTAACCAGTACCACCACCACTGCCAGGCTGGTTCGTGAATTTTTAAAATATTGCTATTATTACTTACTTACGTGCACATGTAAGTCTGCACATCATGAGGCCAGAGGGGGTGAGAGCCCCTGTAGCTGAACAGCAGGAGCTCTGAACCACTGAACCATGGCTCCAGCCCCAAACTCTGTTTCACTTATAATTAGTTTTGGGTTTTTGTTGTTGTTGTTTTTATTCTGTCTACAGATCCACTGGGAAACAGCCTAATTATTCAAAAATTCTAAAATACCTTTTCTTCACATAGAGTCTTTTGACATTTACTCCTATAGTTTGATTGCCTACTGATGTTGGAATGTGTACTATGTGTTAATTAGCTTCTTTCCATTAGTATAGACTTCAGTAAACTAAAATGAAGAGTACTGTAGTCTAAAAATATCTTAATATAAATAAATGCATGTTTAGTTTAGAGACTTGAGCTGCATTTCGAGTTCTCTTCCTGGTATACGAAGGTCCCAAAGGCCCTACAACTTAGAATCCTTGGATTTGGTTGCATCAGAGTTTCCTTGCCTTGGCACTTCTGGTATTTGGGACTAGCTAACTCTGCTGAAAGGAGTTGTTCTAGGCGCTGCACAATGTTGCGGCAAACCTGGCGTCTACCCAGTTAACACCCTCTGGGGGCTCTGATGACACTGCCAACTACCTCATCTGTCAAACCTAGCTAACTACTCCCAAAGTATTCACATCATTTTATGGCATCAAAAAAAGTTCTAAACGTTAACAAGAAAGACTTACTTCAATACTCTCTAACCCACAGCAAAGATTCCCAAAGGCTTCCCTAATTATCAATTCCCTTCATTGTTCCACGTCAGGCATTAACAAGCACTCAGTTGTCTGCTAAAATTAAGCCCCTTTTAGGGCTGGCGGGATAGATCGGTGGCTAAAAACACTGGCTGTTCTCCCAGAGGATCAAGGGTTTGATTCCCAGCACCCACAGAACAGTTCACAAGCACCTAGAACTCCAGCACTGGAGGAATCTGATGCCATCTACGAGCCTCTGTGGGCACACACATGGTGTAGCTATACATACATGCAGGCAAATGATCTATACACATAAATAAAAAGTTTTTAAAAAATTTAAGTCCCTTGGGGAACAGAAAAGAGAGCATAAGAAAACAATATCTTGCCGGGTGTGGTTGTGTAGCCTTTAGACCCAGTGTTTGAGGCCAGAGGCAGGTGGATCACTATGAGTTCAGGGCCAGGCCAGTCTACAAAGAAAGTTCAGGACAGCCAGGAAAGAAGCAAAAAAAAAGAAAAATAAAGAAAAGACTACATTTTGATAAATGGATATAAATCCAAATGTTGAAAGAAAATAAGTCTGTCTATATATAAAAGAACACAGTAAGCATTTTTATTAAAAAAGCAAGTATTGCTGTAGTGGTGCAAGTCTTTAATCCTAGCACTTGTGTGTGAGGCCAAGGCCAGCCTGGTCTACAAAGCAAGCTCTTTTTTTTTTTTTTTTGGGGGGGGGGGGGGGGACTGGGTATCACTATATAATTTACTATGTAGACCAAGCTGGCTTTAAACTCACAGGTTCAGCCTTCCTTTACCTCCCAAGTGCTTGCTTGCTAAGTAAGCTCTTTAAAAAAAAAAAAAAAAAAAAATACTTTATGTGCATTGGTGGTTTAACTGTGTGTGTCTGGGTTAAGGTGTACTATCTCCTGGAACTACAGCTACAGACAGTTGTGAGCTGCCATGTTGTGCTAGGAAATGTTCTTCCTCTGGAAGAACAGCCAGTGCTCTTAACCACTGAGCCAACTCTCCAGCCCCTACCCTGCAAGTTCTAGACCAGACAATTCTACACAGTAAAAAAAAACCCTGTCTCAAAATAACAAACACAAGGCCAGGCATAGTGGCACATTCCTTTAATTCCATCCAGCACTCCAGAGGCAAATAGAAGCAAATTTCTGAGAGTCCCAGGCCAACCAGGGCTAAACAGGGAGAACCTGGTTGGTTGGTTGGTTGGTTGGTTGGTTGGTTGGTTGATTGGTTGGTTGATTGGTTGGTTTTTAAAGTGATGTTGGGATTGTGGAGATGGGTCAGTGGTAAGAGTACTTGTTCTGCAAGCATAAGGTCCTGAGTTCAAATCCCCAGCACTCACAGTTGCATGCATCTGTAACCCAGCCTTGAGGGGCAGAGACAGACAGATCCCTAGAACCTGATGGCTAATCAACCTAGTCTAACCAAAACAACAAGTGAAAGACCCAGTCTCTAAGCAATTAAGTGGTCACTAATAGACGTAGATAATCTAAATTCCTGCTCAGGCCTCCAAACGCACGCTGTGGATATACACACACATCCCAGGAAAAATGTGGCATTTGAGACAGGCTTTGAAGTGAGTAAAAGTTTGACAAGCTAAGTGACGTACCAATCAGAAAAGATGGCAGAATCAAATGAACAGATAAATAAGGTAGGTCAGGGGTGAATCATGAAGCAAGACATATAATAGCTCAGGCTGCAGAAGGGTCTACAAGTCTGAACAGAGCTGGCTTACTTCAAGTCTGAGCATGACAGGCCTCCCTGAAGATGTGGTGGGCTGTTCTACTAGACTGTGCAAGATAAATAACCTGGGATAACTCTGTGGGAGCCTGAGGCCATTCTGATGGCCCCCACAGTATGACAGGCAGGAAATGGTATTAGTTCGAAGTATGTCTGAAATTTCTAGTTTCTGGTTGTATTTTAATCTATATCACTTCATAAATGCCTATAATTTGGTTCCAGAAGTTGCCAGTGGGCTTACGAAGCCTTCTGTGCCGGGAAAGCTGGGAATGAGGAAGAGGAATGAGCTGAGGGAGATGACCTGCTAGCATACAGGTGTGGAGGACTAGCAGAGTTGGGGTGGGATAGATGACTGAAGTAGTGGAGATTGATAAGAGTGGTCTTGAGTCTCAAACCTGTCTGGTGAAAAGGAAAACTAGACTGTGAAAAGGAATGGTTGGAGTCAAGGGGAGTAAGACGTCCAGAAAAGAACACAGCACAAAGGCCTTACAGGGGCTAGCATTTATCGGATCTGCACTCTGGGACAGCCAACAATGACATTAGAATGCATTCAGAATGAGAAGCCAAGAGACAGACTAGGGACCTAGCTGGTAGGCTCAGGGGTGGAGAGAACAAGCCTGGATGGTGGAAGGAGAGGGGACCACTAGACAGTAGGGGAAGGAGACAAGGCATACAGCAAGAGCTTGGCAGGCGTCAGGTACTCTGAGCATATGGGTGAAATGCCCCTCACAAAAGGTGACTCTGGACACCAGGAAAAACGGTATGTAATAAGGAAGCCCCAAAGACTTTTGCCTTTAGGGAAAGTCACAATTTAGCAACTCCAAGAAATTGCTTTGACCATGAAGAGGGTTCCAGAGTCCATGTGGAAAAAGACAGTGGGACTGTAAAAGAGAAAAGAGATTTAGGCAAGGATAATAACGTGATAACAATAAACGCTCAGTAAGAAACTGGTGTTCAAGAGCTGAATTCAGCCTAGAGCCCTGTTTTGCTTGGCTTGACATCTTTTAAATGGGATAATAACTTCAAATAAAATGTGGATTTCTGGTTTACTTGAAAAATCTGACATCTGGCAGTGTAGATGCACAGTCCTGCATGGCTTTCATGTCATTGAGGATGGTGGCTCATGCCTATTATCCCAGGAGGCTGAAACAGGAAGACTGCCCTTAGTTTGAGGCCAGCCTGGGCTACATACACAGTTGGCTCCAGGCCAGTCTGGGCTACATAGAGTGATACTCTGTCTCTAAGAGAAAAGTAAAAGGCAAGACAAGACATGGGAGGAGAAGGGAGGATAAAAGAGAAAAGAGAGAGAAGGGGGAAATGAACTGAAAGGCTAGGCAAACTACAGACCACTACTTTAAAAAGACAACTACAGGACAAGCTTTTAATTCCAGAAGAGGAAGAGGTAGGAGGATCTATGTGAGTTCAAGACCAGCCTAGTCTACATAGTGAGTCCCAGGACAGCTAGGACTAAATAGAGACCTTGTCTCAAAAAATATAGAGAAGAGACACACATTATATATATATAACACATTATATATTAACTCATTTTAATGTGTTAAAAAGTATTTAAATAGTAGTTAAAAATACTTTTTAACACATTAAGAAGCTGCTAATGTGTACTATAACAGATGACATAAAATGCATAGTTGCTGCAGCCACTGTGGCAGCAGCAAAGCAATTTGATGGAACTAAATATGACTGGAATGTAGCTTAGTGATAAAGTACTTGCTTGGCAAGCATGAAGCCCTGACTCAGTCTCCAGCACCACTGATGTGTGTGCACATGTGTGCATGTGTGTACATATATGCTAAAGGAAATTGCAAATGACTTAGCTACTCTACTCTGAGTACATACTGAAGAAATAAAAGCAGATATTCAAATCTATTTACATACCATATTCATAGAGGCACTCCTTATTTTTCCTAATAATCAAAAAGCAGGAGAAATTCAGATGTCTAGCTATGAATATGTATCACACACAAATGGAATGTTGCTTAGCTTACAAAATTACTGACCCTTGAAGATAGTAGGCTGCAGCCATATGCTCTGGAACATTTCAATGTTAGCATACACATTCTAGCTTTCTGTGCACCTTTCCTGTGTTGAGCTAGAAGTCCCATCACATTAAAGTGCCTCCAGTGTTCACTGGAGTCACACACTATACACGTTTGCCTCCATGTATATAGCCTGTAGCCATCCCAATTAGAGTTAACTGTGCTTCAAGAAACTGCCTGAATGTGCACTCCTCCTGTTAACCAACACAGGGCTGTACTTACAAAACTGACATACTAGAGAAAAATATTTATTCTTTATGGATGACCAGTCTGAGTAAATTCTGAACTGTATTTCCTGGTTACTTAAAGGTCCCTGAGAATTGCTCTTAGTTCCCCTGAGCTTTTTTCTTCTGCAAAGAAACCCTGCTGCTCCAACTGTAACTGAAAAATGCCTCCTATCAAAATGGCCAGGGCGTAAGCAATACATAGGCACACCCTTAAAGTACTCATACAATGAAACTGGACTTTTGACCTTAGCCTGCACTTCCCTTTACAGGGTTACTAGTCTCCATTTGTAACTGAACCAGGACATACAGTACATACAGCTTCTTGCCGTGTAGAATGGACAGTAAGACACTGAGGAGTAAAAGACAGAGCAAATGTGAACACGGACCAGTAAGCATCCCGCTGACACTAGGCATCCTTGCCACTGACTCCCAAGAATAGATCATCATCCCTAAAGGCAAGTGTGTTTTCTTGGCTTGGTTGAAAACAGTAACACCATTTCATGTAAGCTCTGAGTCAACAGACCAGAGCCTTGACTTAACAAAGCCCCACTGGAAGGAACTCAGGATGAGGTCTCAGGAACCTCGGGATAAACTTTCACACCTGTACCTCCAGTCTGGTAGGAGAGATGTTTAGACAGTACCAGTGAATTAATGTCACCAAGATCTTTAAATAAACACAAGTCACTCCCTGAGGTTTCAAAGGTTACCATGACTCAAGAAACACAAAAGCCACTCCTCCAGTGACCAGCAAATGCCAAGTTCAAGCACCACTGTGTAACGTCCACAAGAAAATCATCTCACCTATAAGCCAACTCGTAATTGTCACAGAGATGCACCAACTGCAACACATACAGCTAGGGCCGGTGAGAAGGCTCCGCTGACAAAGGCACCTGCAGCCAAGCCGGACAAGCGGAGTTCTAGCCCGGGTACCCACATGGAAAGAAAGCAACTGTCCTGACTTCCAAATATGCCCCCCACCACAGAATAAATTTAAATGCAATTTTAAAACATCGCTATTTTTCTATTCAAGAAGTATTCTCTAAATAGAAAGGATTTCTCTAAATAAAGATGACAGGAAAGTGTAAGTCCAAAGAAGGTAGGGAATGGGAAAAGGTGCAGATGACCAACAAAGACGGTTTACATGTATGAAATTGTCAAGAATTAAATAAAAGATATCCTCAACCAGGCATGGTAACACATGCCTGTAATCCCAGCACTCAGGGAGGCAGAAGCAGGCGGATCTCTGTGAGTCCAGGACAGACAAGACTACACAGAGAAACCCTGTCTCAAAACAAACAAACAAACAAACAAACAAAAATCCTATTTTAAAAACACTAGAAAAATGAAAGACAGCTTTTATATTTTGTAACAGAAATGTTTTTTACACCTCATAATATATGCATGTTCATATCAATTTCTTTAACCATATTTATCTAACTTTTCTTAAAAATAGTAATCATCATACAGCAAAACTAATTTTTATTTATCTTTGATGTACAGTTTTGATTTTTAAATGTGATAATCACTAGAACAGAGGCCAGGTCAGCCTCCATCTGGCAGCTCTAAGTGTTCACACCCTCTCCTGACTGTCGAGCCACTGGCTGGGCTCCCATCACTGTGGCTTTCTCTTTAAGAGGCCATACAAAGAGAATCACACTTTGTGAACCTGGCTTTATGCATCTGCACGTGCACGCGCACGAACGTGTGTGGTGCGTGTGTACATGTTATGTAGAGGCCCAGAGTGATGATGAGCATCTTCCTCAAAGGCTTTCTACCATTTTTTTTTTTTTTTTTTTTTTTTTTTTTTTTTTTGAGAAAAGGTTTCTTACTGAACATGGAACTTACTGGCCAGCAAGTACTGGGGATCTTCCCATGACATCCTGCCAGCACTGGGGTTACAGAGGTACACTGCAGTGCTCAGCTTTTCTGTGGGTGCTAGGCTCCTACTTTAGATCCTCTTGCTTGGACAGCAGGCATTACCAAATGAGCCACCTCCCCAACTGCTAGTTTTGTTGTTGTTGGCTTTTTCTCCCCCAAGAAGGGTCTCACCAAGCTGAGGCTGGCCTCTAACATGCTACACAGCCAAGGATAATCCTGAACTTCTTCTGATCCTCCTTGCCAGGGGTGTATGCCACTATGTCCAGTTTATGCAGTGCTGGGCATGGACCCCTGGGCTTCACACACGTGAGGCAAGCATTCTACCAAGTGGCTACATCCCCAGGCCCAAATGCCAATGTTTATATGAATACAGCTTCATTGAGGAAAAAAAAACATTGGTGGGATTTGCTTGAACATGTACCTTAATAAGAAGCTGCCACTAGAGAAATGTTTCAGGGATGAAGAGCACTAGCTCCTCTTCCAGAGGACCCGAAGAGTACTCACATGGTAACTCACAACCATAGGTAACCCCAATTCCAGGAAATCCAACATCCTATTCTGACCTCTGCAGACACCAGGCACGAAAGGGATGCACAGACACACACACAGGCAGGCAGAACATCCATACACATAATAAAATAAAATAACTGCCAGCCCAATTCCAAATGCTCAGAATCCTGCTAGCACTTCATACTGACAGGCTTTCTTATTCACCCATTCTAGAAGGTGTGTAGTGATAGCGCATCACTGTTTTAAGTTTTTATGAGCATACAAAAAAACATTTAAAAATCCACACACTCACACACACACACACATCCTTAAACTGAGAACACCAAAAATAATTTCTATGACTCAAAGTTACCCTTTTAAAACTATGTACAGTAGATTATTATTTTTTAAATTATTTTTAGATTTATTTTATGTGTGTGAATGTTTTGCCTGTTTGTATGTATGTACACCACATTTATACCTGGTGCCTGTAGAAGTCAGAATAGGGCTTCAAATCCCTGGAACTGGAGTTATAGATGGCTGGGAACCACTATGTGGGTGCTAGGAATCAACTCTGGGCCCTCTGCAAGAACAAGTGCCCTTAACTGCTAACCCATCTCCCAGCCCCTCAAAATCATTCTTATAAGATATGTATTGCACTACCCTCAGAGATACCAAAGAACACAGGATTGTTTACTTGTTTAAAAATAGCACCCAGAATTCTGTCTGTTTTTTACAGTTTCACATCTTCTCTCTGGTGTCACTTTCTGCTATTAATGGCATTAGCTCCAGCCTCCAGCAGACTTTCTTCTTCATCCTCTCCTCAGACAGAGCTGAGAAAATGAACAGGCAGGGTTGCTGGAATTACATCTGCAGAAGCCAGAGCAGGTGGAGATAAGCATAAGGGATCCTTCAGGCAAGAAGGACTCAAGTATTCCCCTGCCATTCTATCTAACACTCTTGATATCTTGCTGAAATTTTTCTAAAAGCTAAATTTCATAGGCATTTTTTTTGAAGGTGAAGTTGCTAGAAAGACTGCCAGGTTCTCACCCTCAAACTTACAATCCCCCTGCCTAAACTTTCCAAGTGCTGGGGTGACAGGTCTTCCCTGTCATTCTAAAACCCATTCTACGTTGTCTTAAATGTACCTTAACTCTAGCTTCCAAATACACACTACGTTGGTCAAAATCCTGAACACCAACTAGGGACCTGAGGCATTCACAAGGGCCCAAAGACATTACAATTAACCAGGTGTGGTACACCCGCCTCAGGAGGCAGGGGCAGGTGGAGTGGACCTCTGTGAGTTTGCGATCAGCCTGGTCTACACATAGAGTTCAAGGCCAGCCAGGTCTATACAGTGAGAGTCTTTAAAAAAAAAAAAAAAAAAAAAGTTTAGAATTAAAAAAAATTCAATAGTTCTTGCAAAAAGATAAAATGTGTGTGTGCACACACAGAGAGTGAGAGACTCTAATCTGAGGCAATATTCGTTTTCTTGAATGTCTTGGCTGACTAAAGATACAGCCCTGTGCTCTTAGCAAAAGCAGGTAACAAAAGCTCATTTTGTGTCTTAAATGTTACTTCTCATCACTAAACAACATTAAACCAGGACCATTTTCAAGCTGTCCACTAGAGGTGGATCACGGAGAAAAGGCTTCTTTCCCTCTCCAAGCGCCCCCAGGCTACAGAGAAAAAGTGAGTGGCTCACAAGCCTCTCACAAGAACTCTACGTTAGCTGCCATGCTCCTGAGCCAATCACCACTCCTCCAGCCGCCTCCACCCACAGGCTTAAACACAACTTCACCAATTGCGACAGGATCTGGGTGGGACTTCCGCAATCATTTTAGGCTTAACTACCACCATCTCATCAGTGCTAGCAGGGATATCAGGAAGAGGGAGACATTCTAAAACTTTTACCTCAAGCTCAGTTTCCAAAGAGAAGAACAAGTTGGATGCCAGCGGCAAGTCTTAAAAACTGAAACAGACTTATCCCTCAAAAAAAATAAGTGTTTTAAAGAAAACATGAAAAAGCAAGCTATCCAAACTTGAGGATCAGTTAGGTGCTCAGCTTTCAGTCAACTGCTGGGCCCTTACGTTCTCCTCTGGCCCAATTTTGGCTGCAGAGACTGCTGCCAAATGGACAGCAGAGAAGGCTGACAATGTGGAGCTCTCCTCACCCACCATCAGGGCCCGCTGAAGGTCACTGAACGCTTCCTGTGAGCAGAAAAACGGCTTGGGCACGCTCCTGCCTAGGCCAAACGACCGCCAAGTTCTTCTTCCTGATTCTGAACTACTACCTTCACATCACACATCCACAACTGAACCACCTTAAACGCCACCGAAATGACAAGATCCCATCTCATCAAGTTTTATAGTGCCTTGAAATCTAAAACCAACATTTTATCATAAGCAATTTTTCCAAACGGAGCAGGGGGTCTGTCTTCAGGATCAGAGACCAGCACGGGTCTATACACAAGGTTCCTCTCCCACAGCTTTGGAGGCTATATTTTCAGCCTCTTGCCCCTAACACCCTGGCGATCTACTGTCATTTGTTCTACAGGCTTCCAAGATGAACCTGTTGCTGGGAAAGAGCGGGTTAATTTCGACAGACTTTAAGTCCAAGGCCACTAGGTAGCCTGCCCGACTCCAGGAAGAGAGAAGAGATGAGGATATTGGAGATGACACCATCAATCCCCCCTGGGGTGCGGGTCTGTCCACCAGCCTCAAGTGCCTCATGCACAAGTCTGTGGGCCCACAGCAGGCCAAGGAGTGGGGAGGGATGGCCGTGGGCAGACTTCAACCACGCCGGGCTAAGGGGTCCCGACAACCATCTTGCTCCGGGACCCCTCTGCCGAGGTCGCAAGCAAACCTGGGTATGATGACACGCTGTGCCCCGAGAGGGGGGGCCCTGAGCGACACTGAGGCCTGCTCCCAAGCCTTCCACAGGCAGGGGCACCCAAGACGCAGCATGGGCCAGGCTGGGCTTCCCGGAACTAGTCCAGCGCTGACAACTGGCCCAAGAGACACCACCAGTTCCAACCCAAATCCAAGCCCAAAGGGTCAAGGTCCCGAACCCTGGCCCGAGGGACCCCAGGCCCAATTCTGACCCAGGGCCTTCGGCTCAACTCCGATCCCTGCCCAAGCAATTCCAGGCCCAACCCTAACACAAGCACGAAGAGGCTCGTAGCCCAACTCTGACCCCTGCCCAAGTGACCCCAGACCCCAACCTTGACCCAAACCCGAAGGGATCACAGTCCAAAAGGCACCAGGCCCGATCGTGACTCGGGCCCAAAGGGGCCCCGGCCCACCGGCCCCAGCCGCACCTTGACGTGGAAGCGGATGAGCGCCAGGCGGATGCAGTGGGCCATGCAGACCGGCGGCAGGAACCAGACCTTGGGCGGTGGCGTGCCCTTGTTCTGGACATGGCTGACGATCTGCTGCGCCGTCTGGCGCTCGTTGCCCTGCCGCTTGACCCACTCGTGCAGCCGGGCCTTCTCGAGCGCGCCGTTGAAGAAGACGAAGAGCTCGATGTTGCCGCCGAAGCAGGCCTTGGCCAGAGCCGCCAGGTAGCCGAGCATGTGGTTCCACTGGCCGCCGCTCACCCAGTCGGTGTAGAAGCCGCCGTACAGGCGGTGCAGGCAGTTGTCGGCATCCACCAGCAGGCGCAGCGGGGTCTGCGGGGGCCGCTGCCGCCCGCCGCCCACCAGGCTGCCCCGGGCCAGCTTCTGCAGCTCCACCGGCACCACGGCGCTCGGGCAGTGCTTCTCGATGTAGTCCTGGAAGCCCTGCACGCCCATGGCGGCGGCGGG
>NW_026596162.1:13711359-13861520 GCF_907164565.1 Psammomys obesus
GAGGCCCCGGGCCTCCTCGGCCGGCTGCGCCCCGCGCAGGGCTGCGAGCCCGGGAGGCGTGGCCGGCCGCCGGCGCTCCTCCTCCGCCGCGTGTGGCGCGCGACGGGGCGGGGATGCGGGGAGCCAGGAAGGGCGAGCGGCCGAGGAGGACAGCGACGACAAGATGGCGTCGCTCCCGGGACCGGCTCGCCGCTCGACGGCCCCGCGTCAGAGCCGGGCTGAGGAGGCTCCCCGCGTCGCGCCCCCTCAGGAGGCGGGCGGACGTGCGCTGCCTCACGGGCGCCTAGGAAGGACCCCGCTCTACCCGGGCGGCGGCGGTACGTATGTGTGCTGTGCTGGGACCAAAAGGTCTGGACGAGAAACGGTTCCCAGAGCCCCGGTCATCCGAGAGGGAGCTGGGCCTGTGGCCCGGTTGGCACACTGCTTGTCCGGCAGGCACGACCCCAGGGCTCGACCCCGCCGTGTTGCGCGGGCTGTAATCCCAGCAGCCCTGGGAGTGGAGGCCGGAGGATCACAAGTTCAAGATCAGCTCGGCTAATTGGAAGCCAGCCTGGGATACGGGAGCCCGGCTCTTTCAAAAAAGAAGTTTAAAGGAGCGTTGTTTTGCTTACCTCCAGTTCTTCGTCTGTTCTTTTTCTGGGCAAGCTGCTGCTGGAACGGGGTGCACTAGACACGGGCATGACCCATCGCGCAGGGCTACTGAGCACCAGGTCCATGCAGGCCCAGAGCGCCCATCAGAGTCTCCGGGAAAAGACGAACTGAATTCCATTTTTTTCTTTAAGGATTTTTTTTTTTTTATTCCTTGACAGTTTCATGCATGTATACAGTGTATCGTGATTATAAACCCCATTCTTCCAACAGTCCCAAACACAGGCCCTGTGATATAGACAGATAAAATGCCCGTGGCGCCTGATGGATTATCTTTGGATGGTTGTTGTTTTTTTTGTTTTTTTTCATGTTATGCCACTTATGATTAATGATGAGACCAGGAGTACATGTCATTTAGAAGCTAGGGTTGCACTTGAAGCCTAAGCAAAGAACACACAGAAAATAGTCATAGATTTTTGTAACTCACAGCTAGTATACAAGATTGAGCATGAATCTTCATCGTTTGTATTTTCATTAAGACTACATTCCATATGTTTTCATTCACTTGATTAGGTTTGAGCTTATTTTTGTTGTGGTTTCTTGTTGCTGGTCTGTTTGGGTAGAGCTGGTGAAACCAACCTATAGTTTTGCGCACGCTTTGGTCAGCCTGCTGCCGCTACCGACTACCCATCCTGTTTTTATTTTCAACATTCTTGCTTTTATTAAAAAAAAAAAAAAAAAACTGGCAGTGGTTGTGCACACCTTTAATCCCAGCACTGGGAAGGCAAAGGCAAGAGGATCTCTGTGAGTTCAAGGCCAGCCTGTCCAAGAGTGAGTTCCAGGGCAGCCAAGGCTACACAGAGAAACCCTGTCTCGAAAAGAAAAGAAAGAACCAAGCCCTGAAGTGATTGCTGTATGGTGAGTTATTCCTCATCTCAGAAGTCCTCCCACCTGCCTGCTGTAATTGCCCTTACTTGCCCATCACTACCAACAGCCTATTTGGTGTCCCTTTCTTCTGTACCACTGTACCCTTTCCTGGCATCTAAAACCTCTTCTTCAACATCATTACTGAAGCCAGAGAGTGGGCATCGTGATTTGTCAGCCTCCCACCCAGTGCTCCTGAACATTAATTGCTATAGCCAGGATAGAGAGGAGAGCAGTGTCTGACTGCACTGGAGCCAGGATCCTAGTAGGAAAAATTTTCTGAATCAGCAGGTCCTTGCCTTCTCCCCTCAAAGAGTGAATGGGATTTAGGAGTGCCTTGCTGTTCTTTGAGAACTCGTGGTCCTGTTTTCCTTCCAGTTCGTGTATTGGAGCACAAAAGAAGAGTGACTTCTAGCCCTAAATTATTAAATTGTTTGCAAACTTTGTAACTGCATAGGAAATGGAAGGTCAGCAGTAACTGATCCCCAGGGCCTTTCCAGCATGCTAACAGTTCTGTTTGGCTGGTCCTCCAGCCCTGTGATTGCTAGTTTGAGAGTGGAGAAGGCTGATCGCCATGCATTGCATATTACAAACAATTATGTGCAAATTACCTTTCTTTCTCTTTTCAGATTTCCACAGGCTGTTTTGTTAATTGCAGAGTATCTCCCAGGACCAAACAAAAAAACCTACTCAGCAACATTACATTTTATTTCCAAGGCCACCAATGTGGTAAGACATACCTCAGTGGCCAGCTGTAGCTCCTGTCCAACAGGTCAGCTGTTGACTCCAACTCAAGAGTTCTTGGATCTTTTGTAGGGAGCTGGAGAGATGGCTCAGCAGCCAAGAATACTAGCTGCTCTCCAGGGGACCCAGCTCTGATTCTAAGCACTAGCACCCTCTTGTGTCCTCTCTAGGTACCAGACACTCTGGTGCACAGACAGGCAAAGCTAAACACTCATACACAAAATTTCAGAAATATTTTAAAGAAGGTGCCATCATAAATGCTGGAAGAACTGTATTAAGAAATGTGTTCCTGTGAGAGGCCAGGAAAATATAATGGCTTGGAAATCCATGCCACCACAAATAATCAAAGGGCCTTTACACACCTCTTCATAGACCAGGTCCAAAGGGGTTGCAGAGTAGCATTTCCAAAGTCAAAGTGGAGGTCATCCACAGAACAGTCCCCTCATAGAACACCTAGTATATATGCTGTCATTAGCTAGCTACTCAGGACGTGAAGAAAGTGATCCCTTCTTCAAGAAGCACAACTGGAGGGTATAGACAATAAATCATGTCACCTGGTAAAGTGCATCAGCAGGTTTACAGGGAAAGGAGAGCGCAGCGGCCTCTGAGCAGGAGCATGCAATCATGTCACCAGTTCTACAGACTGACCCCATGTGAATACCCCAGCTCTGCTGAGAAAGAACACTAGTGTCACCACCAAGCAGAGACAGTTTTCTCAGGTTGGTAGGACAGGTCCTAGCTGGGTGAAAGCAACTAGCACTGCTGTTGGGTTAGGTTCTCAGAGCTTCATCAACAGAGCACTGCATCCTTTTGGCATTTTTCTTTGGGGAAGAAGAGCATGTGTGTTGTCAACATGGGTTGTCCTCTGCCAGTCTCCATCTTCTCACTGGATCCGGAGTCTGCCGATTTGATTAGGCTGACTGGCCAGGACTTCGCTGTCTACTCCTACCCCCATGCTGGGGTACATATGGTACTACTATGCCCAGCTTTTGTGTGGGCACAAGGGGCAAGAACTCGGGTCCTCATGTTTGCACACCAAGCATTTTACCTCTAAGCAACCTCTCCACCCCACCCCCTTTTTTTCTTGTTTATTAGCCATCTTGTTATCCAAACTTGTGTCAAGATGGCTTTAGGCCAAATCAAAAATAGCTATGCTCAAAAAAAGAGTTGCAGAGGACTTCGAAACGAGGGCTGTGTGTTCCCTAGGCAACTTCTGAGCAGTGACCCAAGCAGCAGCAGTAGTGGAAGGATGCAGGATGAAATCTCTGCGTTGTTTTTTGTTTGTTTGTTTTTGTTTTTTTAAGACAGGCTTTCACTATAATGCTAGCCCTAAACGCATGATCCCTCTGCCTCTGGTGTGCTAATGTTTCAGAAATGTGGCACCATCAGCTACTGAACTCTTGAGGGAAATAATTTTATTTTCAAGTGTAGAAATCCAATGAAAGTTTTTAAGAAATCCATGCAAGGACAAAGTGATTTTAAGGTTTAACCATTTCCAGAGGAGTTACTTAGTATTACACAAAGAGAAACAATGTTTCCAGAAAAGCACTGCTCCTGTGGCAGTCTGAGAAGCTGTCCAGGCGGGGACACAAGAAACCTAGGTCTCTGGGAAGCACCGACACCCTGAGAGTGCTGGAGGCTCCCTGCTCAGGCCTGGGGCTACAGCCAAAGAGATTTAGGTTACTTGAGCTACAAGAACAAAAGTGCATGTGGAAAACAGACAGTTCTGCCTCAGATGCAGAAATAATGAGGTGGAGCTACTGACAGCGTGGGAAAGCCCCAACTTAAGGCAAAGGCTGAAGAACTGCCCTTCCCCTGCTCACCACTGCTGATTCCCTAGAGGTCCCCTGCATGTGGAGTAGAAAGAGCTGGCTCTCGGAAGTGGGGCCTGGGACATCCACCACATAGGGCAGTCCACACCCACAGTGTCATGACAATTACATGACACCTAGTCCTTTGTATAAAACAGCCTTAGGCTGGACATGGCGGAGCACACCTTTAATCCCAGTGCTGGGAGGAGAGGGGTCATGAGAATTTTGCTGTCTCTAAGAAACGAGTTATGGGGCTGGAGAGATGGCTCAGAGGTTAGGAGCACTGACAGGCTGTTCTTCCAAAGGTCCTGACTTCAATTCCCAGCAACCACGTGGTGACTCACAACCATCTATAATGAGATCTGGTGACTCCTGCCTGTAAAGCATACATGCAGGCAGAACACTGTATACATAATAAATAAATCTTTAAAAAAAAAATCAAAGTCTAGTTATGTAAGCATGTTTTTTGTTTTAATCCCAGAGGTAGGGTATCAGGCTGCTTCAGGTTGTCCACAACACAGACTGTTTGCCTCGTGCAGCTATGGCAGGGGTGTGGTTCTGTCAGCTGAAGATAGTTTAATTCTGGGGACCATAGTCCCAAGAGAGGGGTGGGGCTGTTCCTCCTGCTGGTTTCATAAGTGGCCCTGAGAAAAGAGACCATAAGAAGAAATTGGAGATCTGATGAGGTGGAGATTGGACTTGCCCCAAGGAACTCAAATGCCTAGTCAGCAGAAAGTCTAAAAAGATCTGGGTGCCCCTTCTCCCCAATAACCTGTGTCTCCTACCTGGTGTTGGGATATTGGAAGGGATTGGGGTAGAGAAGCGTGGACGATAAAAGAACCCAAATAAAGTAGATGAACATGCCAATGCAGAGGCAGACAGATCTTTGTGAATTTAAGGCCTGTCTGAAAATAAAAAGCCAGCCATAAAGTCCAAAACACTGAAATGTTTTAAAAATCAAAATCCCTGTCAAAAATAGTGTATAACTGACCAAAATACCTGAGCAATTTAAAGGATGAAAGATTCAAGGTTTTGGTCTGGGTTGGTTTGTCCAGGGTGCTTGGAAGGGATGTCACAAAGGGAGAGCTGTGAGGAAGGCTGTCCTTAACATACCAGACAGTGGAGCACCGGGGGCCAGGTATAAACTTCACAGACACGCTCGTGTGCCCCCAGTGATCGACTGCCTCTAACTAGGCCCCACCTTTCAAAGTTTCTAGATCCTCAAAATATCACCACCAACTAGAGCCTATCCAACACATGAGCCTGTCGGGAACTTAGGTGTTTGTGTCAAGATTAGACATTTAATAACCTCACACAGACCAGTAAAATTACTCTTGTGGAACAAATAATTCTATTGCCTAACATAGTAGCTGTAAACTGTGAGTGCCTACTGTGCAATCTATAAGTGGCTAGATTACATTTAGCTTCATGTGGCTAATGACTACTACTGAAGTCCTTTTTAGAATTTTGCATGTGGGTGGTTTTCTTTGAATGCATCTGTATAAGCTCTTAATTCCTAAAGAAATAGCTAGTAGTAATTACAGTAGGGTAACTTGCTCAGCAAATATATAATGACTCAATTTGGTCATCTATGCAGTTGATGACCCTTCAGCCTGGCCTGGAGGTGCATTCCTTTAATTCTATGACTCGGGAGGCAGGTAGATCTCTGTGAGTTCAAGGCCAGCCTCATTTACGAAGCGAGTTCCAGGACAACCAGGACTGTTATAAACCCTGTCTATAAATAAATGAATAAATTAAATAACCCTTCAAGAGATGGCTGGAGAGATGGCTCATAGTTAAAGGTACTTCCTGCTTTTCCACACTCTCTTTGACTTTATGTTATACTGTCCGTTTGGACTCTTGAGTCCAAAAAGTAGTATAATATAAAAAAAACAAAGTAATTTCTTACAAAGATTAGCCAAGGCCAGGGTGAGAAATGGTGGGAATTAGCCAGGTGATGATGACACACGCCTTTAATCCCAGCACTTGTGAGGCAGAAGTCGGCAGATCTCTATGATTCTGAAGACCACCCTGGTCTACAGAGCTAGTTCTGGGATAGCCAAAGCTATACAGAGAAACCCTGTGTTGAAAAACAAAAGAATAAAAAGAAACGGTGGGAACGTGGGTGGTAGCTGACCGAGCACACCAAGGTGCTGGGTTAAGAAATGGTGGGAACTAAGAGTGGCGGGCACTGGTGTGTGGGTGTTAGCAACAGGAGTGAAGAGCATCACTCTCTGGCTTCCACAAGGAAAGGCAAAGCTAATACATGCCTCTCATGGCAGCACTTGGTCAGCCTGGCTATAAAGCAAGGCCAGCCTGGATGCCAGGAAACACTGTCTCAGAATTCTCAAAAGTGGATTTAGATACCAAGATTGAACCATTTCACAAAAACTATACACAATTTCTGATATTTTATATATACATACAAATGCACATATATCTTCTAAGAGCTAGCAAGATGGCGCGGTGAATGAAGCAACTTGCCATGCAACCTGGCAACATGACTCAGTATCTAGAAGAGTGGTTCTCAGTGGGTCATAATGACCTTTTCACAGGGGTCACCTATCAACCATCAAAAACACAGATGTTTACATTATGATTCATAACAGTAGCAAAATTACAATTATGAAGTAGCAATGAAAATAACTATGGTTGGTGGTGCCCACAGTATGAGGAGCGGTATTAAAGGGTCATAGTATTAGGAAGGTTGGGACCCACACTCTAAAACCTATGGAAATGTAGGAGGAGAGCACCAACTCCACAAAGGTGTCCTCCAATCTTTCTATGTGTTCAGTAGCACACCAAGAAAAGTTTTAGGGAGTGGAGAGATGGCTTAGCAGTTTAGAGCACCTGCTGCTCCAGCAAAGTTTCCAAGTCAGATGTCCAGCACCCACACGGTGGCTCACACTCCTCCTCACTCCATTTCCCAGGGGGTTCAACATGCTCTTCTATCCTCTGCAGGCAAACATGAGATGTACAGAGACAAATGAAGATGAAACATTCATGTACAGAAATTTTTCTAAAAATCTCCAGAAAATGCTAGAACATGTCTATGACACACACGGTACGATAACCCACTTGCCTTGTTTCTTTTCTGAATTTAACAGCACACACTCCACAAGAAGCCCCGTGTCTGCATTTATTACAAAGGCTGTGGATAAACATTCACGTACATCTCCTCTTGGTGTCAAAACACTGCATGCCATTTCCATCACTTAGAAGGCTAAAAACTGCTGTGGCAAATAGTTCAGTGGCTTAACCCATCAAGTTCATGCTTAGTAAACATTCATTTTATATATGTGTGTGTATATCTATATGAATGCTTATATATGTATAGATGTAAAATTTTACTTACTGGGCCAAGTTTACTATTGAAAATATTGACAATGATTGTAGAGATAACCACTGAAACATACTCAAGATTGCTAGGTTAAAACCCTGAATTTCTCATAATATAGGAACCTGTAGCTTAACAGATGGCGTGGTAACAGATGAAAGGCGAGAAGTGAGCTGAGAAGACAAAGCAGGAAAATCTCACTAGAGGCTAAAAAAAAATACAAACTGAACTCAGTAAAACAGCAAAGGAGGGCTGAAGAGATGACTTAGAGGTTAAGAGCACTGTCTACTCTTCCAAAGGTCCTGAGTTTAATTCCCAGCAACCACATGGTAGCTCATAACCACCTATAATGAGATCTGGTGTCCTCTTCTGGCCTGAAGACAAAACATTGTATACATAATAAATAAATCTTTAAAAAAAAAAAAAAAAAGCAAAGGAGATGGTCCATTTCAGGGCCAAGTTCTGACAACATTCCCCTGTGTCAGTTTAAGCACAGAAAAACACAGTTTCCATATATTTGGTACTTAGTAGCATAAAGGAAAAATACTTCTCATGTATTATAGAGGGGCTACTTTATATAAAAAGCTAGAAACACACGTACTCCACATAATCCCAAGTAAAACCCACCACCTTCCTACATACTTTGACTACAGTAATGACAAAAAAGGACATTCAATTCACCTGCATCAACTGTGCTGCCTGACATAGTTTATCCCACTTCAGTCTATATGCAGCTTCACACTGTGATGTCTTGGGTTTTAATTATTTTTTTTTCATTTCTTTTATTTGCGTGTTTGTTTTGAGACAGGGTTTCTCTGTGTAGCTGACTGTCCTAGAACTAGTTCTGTAGACTACACTGCCCTTGAACTCACAGAAAACTGCCTGCCTCCGCCTCCTGAATGCTGGAATTAAAGGCCTGCACCGCTACCGCCCAGCTGTTTATTTTTCTTAAAAACTAATCTTCACCCTTAAATTTACCGAAGATTTGTCTAGCTTGTTGGGTGGTCTGTTGGTTTTAACCGAGTGTTCTGAGGTTTCTTAGACTTCTCTATTTCCCAACCTGTGTTTTTGTGCTGGAAAAATGGAACACTGTCACTGGCAATAAAAACATGGCTCTTGAGTTAAAGGTTCTTCAATATGTTGCTCCAGAACCACCTCTTCTTCATACATGTCCTGACTGCTTTCCTCTTTGTTGTTTTCTGAACAATTTAGTATCATTGACAGCTTGGGCTGTTTCCATGGCTCAGTTCTCACCAGTGTTGATAGATATAAATAACTTCTCTCTGGCATCAAACCTGTGGGTATATCTAGTTTCAGCAATAAGCAATTAAGCTTATTTAAACCAGTTTTTATAGGTTTATTAGGTCTAGGCTTCCTGCTGTGAATTTCTCTTCATCAGAAGTTAACTGAATAACCAAGGTATTAAGCTGGTTCTCAATAGCTGCTTTATGTCCACTTAAGTTTGGGGAATTTCTGAAGCTGAGGCCCCTAACATCCGCTTAAAAGCTGCAGTAAGTGCCGACATTCCTCCTTCTTTTTGTTTAAGCAAGATGCCCACTATATGGAAAAACAAACTGCTTGTATTCAGAGCCTCACGTCTCTGTGTGGTCCCTAGTGTGTGAATCATAGAGCTTTACAGAATCCTCAACCAGCTGCGTGTTTTTGGTGAAAGTGTGCATGCCTGTGAGAAGCCATCAGATTCAGCAATCATCTTTGTTTGGTTTTGAGACAGGGTTTCTCTGTGTAGTCCTGGCTGTCTTCAATCTATAGATCATCGGGCTGGCCTCTACCTCCCGAGTGCTGGGATTAGAAGTGTGCACCACCACACCTGGCCTAGCGTAAATTTTTAAAATCTAATATGTTCTGTGTATGGGTGTTCTGTCTGCGTGTGTCCATGCAGAGACCATGTGTGCTCTGTTACCCTGAGAGGTCAGGAGAGGGTAGTGGATCCCTTTGGAACTGGAGTTGCAGACTGTTGTGAGCCCCCACGTAGGTGCTGTGGCTCAAACCCAGGTCCTCCAAAAGGAGCAGACAGCGTTCTTAACTGCTAAGCCATCTCTTCAGCCTCAGCAAGTTATCACCGTGCGATGGTCTATCCATTACACCTGTAGACTTCCACACTGTATTTTCTTGTGCACTATTAAGTGGTTTCCGGCCATTTTCATACTTTTCCTCCAAAGCACAGTCTCTCCATCCAACTGTTGATTAACTGGCGGAGTTCCTGTGAATGGTTTTCCGTGTTGTCAAGTCTTCTGTTAACTTTCCATGAAGCTTTTATGATTTAAGCAAGGAAGAAACTGTACTTTCTCACAGTTCATGTAGATTACTATACAGTGGCACTGAGAAAACTATTTTCTTTTTTTAACCTATCTTTTCAACCATTGCCATTAAAGTCCTGAAAATATGCTGCAATTGTCTAATGGTTTTCAGTATGGACACCACAACAGGGGATAAAGATAGGACAGCCTTCAGAGAGTCAAAAAGGTCAGTCAACAGTCTTACTTTGTGCAGCTAATGACTGCTCTTCACATAGCACATCAACGATCTGAGCAACACAAGTGGCCACATTTTCTTGCTGGTGATATCACGAGGTTTCTCCTCCATTCTTTCTAAAGTTGAAGAGACGTATTTCCTCTCTAATAAGTTAAAAGTTTGTTTCATATAAGTGTTTCAGAGTGGTTTCAAGTTCCTGTGGGGTTTTTGTTTGTTGTTTTTGTTTTGTTTTGTTTGCAGTTCAGATTTACACTAGTAAAGTTCTTTTTTTCTTTCTTTCTTTTTTTTTTGAGACAGAAGTTCTCTATGTAGCTCTGGCTGGTCTCGAACTCACAGAGATCAGCTTGCCTCTGTCTCACGAGTGCTGGGATTAAAGGCATGCATCAGCACCACCCGGCTGGCACAGATGATTAAAAATAAACTGTGGATGATTAAAAATAAACCCTGTAACCCTACTGAGCCCCTCCTCCTGAGCACCAGTTCAACCTTCCTGAACTATTACTTTTCCATTCGTGCCTCTAATTTTTTTTTTCCAGATCTGCACTCCATTTTTCTCATGAGCTGCAGCAAGATCTCACTCCAAATGCCGAGCAAAGAACAAGCTGGTGAGCTAGACTAGCCAAGTAGGTCAGCTGTGGGTTCAAGGGAGAGTCCCTGCCTCAATATCGAATGTGGAGAACAGTGGAAGACGTGACATTAGCCTCTGACCTCTCCATGCACATACACACCTGTGCTCACACCCGTTCACACACATGCGCATGCGCACACACCTGTCCAAAATGTAAAAATGAAAAAAAAGCAAAATAGCATACAAACTATACCAGACTTTCAAATATCAGGCAGTACAGAGCAGGGCTCTTTCAATGGTTAAAAAGGGGTGAATTTCCCCTTGGCTGCTGCTCCCAGCCTGGGGAGAGGTTCCTGGCCATGAGTGGGGGACGGTACCTGAAGTAGAGCCTGTCGGTCCTCTTGGGTTGGGGGCTGAGCAGCATGGCTAGAAACCAGAGAGATGGGTCATGGAAAAAGAGATGCTGTTCAGAGAGCACATCTGGCGTGCTGGTGCTTGCCTTTAGCGGCAGCGCTCAGAAACCGGAGGGAAGAGTGGAGTGCTCGTTTTAAAGACTCTACTTTATTTGGGGTGTTTAGGCCTCAACCTCCCTTCCAACCTCCCAGCCCTAGGGAGGAGAAGGTAGTGGGGAGAGAGGGCCCAGACCTCTTTACTTCTCCCTCTAGTTAGGGTCAAGGTTCTTCTAGGGCTCTACACCAATCCCCGTCAACCGCAGACGCAGCCAGCAGGCACCTCCACGCCCCTGCGCCCTGAAGCGTTTCTGTCTGTCTGCTCCAAACCGCCACACCATCCATCTCTCAGGTCTCTCCAAACTACTACATGCCACACGCCAACAGCTCACACCGCAGTTCTCTTTCTGGGCTCTCAAATGTGTACCCTCAGGGCGTTAGACCACACTTCCCTCACGCTACCCGTGGAAGGCCATTCCCAGCTGGCAAAAGTCATGCCCCAAGGGAGGCGGTTAACAGGTGTGGACAAACTATAGCCCGACGAAAACTAAATCCCACACTTGGGATTAAGACAAAAACATTTATATAACATAACTGAGTTTACAAAGAAACCCAAACTTCCATTACACAAGAGAATCTCTGTGACTTCAAGGCCAGCCTGATCTATACTGAGTTCCAGGCCAGCCTGAGAGTTGGAATCCCCTGCAGCCATGTTCTGCTGAGCAGCTGGGAAGTCACCCCTGTAATTCCAGCCTTTGAAGGTGGGATCCCAGAACAATTTGGCTAGGAAGACATCAGGGAGCTCTGGCTGGATTTAGAGGCCCTGCCTCGGTGAATGAGGTGAAAGAGCGAACAAAGCCATTCCCCGAATGCATCCAGGCTCCCTCATGCATGCACTGCAGCAGGCACGTTGTTCTATACCAGTTCTCTTGACCAGAGACCTTCCCTCTGGGAGGGAAACGGAGACACACAAGACCCAGGAGGTAAAAAAGTCACAGGTCTGGGACAGCAGAGTCTTGGAGGACTCTCAGAGACCCCTCCCTGGCCTTATGGAAGGAATAGACAACTATTGGGGAAGGCTGAGAACAGCAGGCAAGCTACAGACAGAAGACTTCTTGGACTATCGGGCAGCTGGCAAATTTTGTGGAGCCCCACAATGTTGCTTTCACGAGCTGGCACGCATGAGGGAGTGGGCTGTTCAGTGACCTACAGCTGCCTTGCGACCTCACCCCACACTCCTGATGGTTACCAAGGCAACAACAACAACAACAAAAACCTCATTACTTCACAGAACTGGCCACTGGGGCAGTCGCTGCCTCAGTCTGTTGTAGGCTCCCTTTCTGGAGAGCTGCTGTGTGTGCTGACTCTTGCCTGGAAAAGCCTGCACACAATACTGTGTGATAAAACATGCTTGCACACATGTGTATGCCGCACACACATGAAGAGGAAACATGAAATAACACAAATTGTTTTTTTAGGCGGGGTTTTACTATGCCAGGCTGGCTTTGAACTCACTATGCAGCTCAGGATGACCTTCAGTTTCTGATCCTGCCTCCACTTCCTCCACTCCCTTCTCCTTCTCTTGCTCCTCCTTCTCTTCTTCTTTTTCTTCTTCTTCAACTTTATGTGTATTGGTGTTTTGTCTATACGTGTGTCTGTGTGCCACTTCCCAGAAGGAAGCATCCAACCCCCTCGAACGGAAGTTCCAGACAGTTTTAAGCTGCCATATAAGGGGTAGAACTCCAACCCCAGATCTCTGGGGGAGCAGACAGTGCTCTTAACTGCTGAGCCATCTGTAGTGGATAAGAGTGACCCCCGTGGACTCGTGCATTTGAAGGCTTAGTCATCAGGGAGTGTGTGGGAGGAAGTGTGTCCCTGCTGCTGGTTTTCAGGTTTCAAAAGCTCATGCCAAGCCCAAAGTCTCTGCGCCAGGATACAGCTCTCAGTTACTTCTCTGGTACACTCATCTGCCATCATGATGATAACTGTTACCTCTGAAATTGGAAACAGCTCCCATGTAAATGCTTTTTTTTTTTTTTTTTTTTTTTTTTTGGTCTTTGATTTTTGATTTTTCAAGTTAGGGTTCCTCTGTGTAGCCTTGGACTCGATTTACAGACCAGGCTGGCCTTGAACTCACAGAGATCCACCTACCTCTGCCTCCCAGAGTGCTGGGATTGCAGGTGTGTTCCACCTTGCCCAGCTTAAATGCTATCTTGTATAAGCATTCCCTTGGTCATGGTGTCTTTTCACTGAAACAGGACAGTGACTAAGTCACCATCTTTCCTAACTCTTGACTCCTTTTTTTGAACTTCTGGAATGTACAGGTGTGCACACCATACCCAGTTTAAGCAGTGCAGAGGACTGAACCCAAGGCTTTACACATGCTAGGAAAACTCTCTCAACCGAGCCACATCCTCACTTCCAATACATTAGCAATTATTTCAGTGACATTGATATCAGAAGTTGTAGCAGAAAGCCAGTCTTTTTAAAAATTCTCCTTTGAGGTGTTTAAGCCTTGACCTCCCTTCCACCAACCCCCCCAACCTTAAGTAGTAGAGAGAGAAGGTTAGTGGGGAGAGGGGCTCAGACCCCTTGACTTCTCCTGGCTAGGTAGGGTCAAGGGGTTCTTTTAAGGCTCTATACCAATCTCCATTAGCCACAGACACAGCCAGCACCCCAAAGCCTTTCTCTCCGTCTGTCCCAAATCGCCACACCATCTCTGGTCTCTCCAAACTGCTCCATGTCACACACCAACACACTACACACTACCCCCACTTCTCACTCTCATATTTCCACTCTCAAGAGTCCTAGACCACGCCCCTCTTCGTGCTGCATGTGGCAGTCCGTTACCAGCTGGTGAAGAATTAACAGGTGTGGACAAACTACAGCCCAACTAAAATCACACCCATGGGATTAAAACAACAGCATAGTTCCATAACATAGCTGAGTTTACAAAGAAACCAAAACTTCTGTTACAAGAAGTTGACTTAGTTCCTGTCCTATTGCTGTGCAGACACTTAAGGGACAGTTAAAGAACTGAGCCCGCTCCCCAGGCCCCCAAACTTGCATTTTCAGATGTGTGTTTCACATTTATAAACTACACTTTAATTTTTCAAATGTAACAAAGTTAAAAATATCCCAAGATGAAGTGAGAAAGATCTTTTTCCCCTTATTTATTTATTTATTTATATGTTTATTTGTTTGTTTGTTTTTGTTTTTTCAAGACAGGGTTTCTCTGTTTAGCCCTGGCTGTCCTGAAACTCACTCTGTAGACCAAGCTGGCCTCAACTTCAGACATCCACCTGCTTCTGCCTCCCCTGAGTGCTGGGATTAAAGGCGTGAGTGCCACCACTGCCGGACAAGAAAGATTAAGCCTAAAAGAAAGAAAATTAGAAACGTGAAGAGGCTTAACTACCTGGAAGACAAACAACTGTGTAACAGCGGCTCCAAGAGAGCATTTCCCTGGAGTAAAAGAAGAATGGTTCAGGATGAAAGGGCCGGCTGAAGATCAAGTGGGGGTCTCCCCGCTCCCCAGCAACAACACGTTTTGAAAAGCTTACTTCAAAAGATAAACATTGTAACAGATGCTCCCACTCCTTTCCACACATTAACAGAGTCACACAGGAACGACAGCACACTTCCATTGGAAAGAGGGCCACCTGCTTCCTGAAAACCAACAGCTACTTTTATCCAGTAAAGTCTTGTTTCAAGGGCCCACAGGATGGCTGGGTGGGTAAAAGCGCTTGTTACGCTACCTTGACAACCTGAGCTAGAGCTCAGGGTCACACGGTGAAAAGAATCGATAGAGTCCTGAAGTTTTCTTCTGCCTCCGCAAGTCAGGGCATGTGCACGTGACACACCCAAACACAAAACAATAATGTTCAAATGTGTCTTTCGAAAAAATGTATCTTTTAAGAACAAAGGAAATATAAGGACCTTTTCCAGCATAAAATGTCAAAAGACTTGCCCCCAAAGGAAATATGAGAGGAGCCAGTCCTGGTGGCTCATACCTGTAATTCTCATGGCCGGAGGCTGGGACAGCACATACTTAAACCCTGTCACAAAATAAAAGGTAAATGATGTCCTCTGGCATGAGGAAAACCACACCAGGTGGCAATCTGTGCCTATACAAATGAAGAGAACAGAAACAATACTATATAGCTGATGAAGCCAGCCTATGTTTTCCCCTCCTTCCTCCCTCCCTCCCTCCGTTCCTCCCTCCTTCCTTCCATTCCCTTAAGTTCGCTGGGACAGAGTTTTGCCGTGTAGCCCCATGATAGCCTGAAACTCACTACAGTAGCCTGAGCTGGTCTCTAACTCATGATCCTCGTACTTCAGCCTTCCTACGTGGTGGGATGACAGGGAAAAAACCACCACTCATGGCTAACATTCTTATTTAAATCTCCCTGAGGAAAGTTGAGTGTGGCAATACACACCTGTAATCTCAGCCCTCAGAAGTTCAAGGTAGGAGGATCATTAGTTCAAGGTCAGCCTGGACTGCATGGTTAGACAATGTCCCAAACAAATCTCTTTAGAAGCTTGTTTATGTATCAAAAGTTTAAACCCAAATAATAACTGAAAGACCCCTGCCTCACCCTAAGTTAAACATAGCTAACGCCATTTTGTGGGACACCACTGTTTTGTAAAACTCTAAAGGCTAAATGGAAAACTGGAAAATTACTAAGAAACCCCCAGCTGTGTCATCCACTTGGGATATCTGCGGTCAGGCTGCCCCAGTCGAGCTAAAAACAGTTTGTGTTAATCACCCTCATGGATATCTGTGAGATTGTTCCAGTTGAGATAAGAGTCCTAAGGAAAACAACAGGTGGTGGGCCACGTCAAGGGGTCATCATGACCATTTTGACCACCCAGTTCCTGGAATCTTGGTGTCCCTGCCAAACTTTGACGCAAACTGTGGTTTCATGTAAATGTACCAATCAGCCCCCTGTAACCATGCTTCTCGCTTCTGTACCTGCGCTTCTGCTCTAAAACCCTATAAAAACCCCAGCTTTCCACCCAGGGGGCGCGCAAAGTCCTCCGAGTGACTCTGCTGCCCCGGGTACCCATGTATCAAAATAAAAGCCTCTTGCTGTTTGCATCCGAATGGCCTCGTTGTTCCTTGGGAGGGGGTCTCTCAGATGAAAGATACCCTCCGGGGGTCTTTCATTTGGAGGCCCCAGCGAGATCTGAGACCCCCCACCCAGGGACCACCGACCCACCTTCGGGAGGTAAGCTGGCCAGCCGTCTTTTCTGTTGTATGTAACTGTCTTTTCTGTTGTGTGCTTCTGTGTCTGTTCTGCTTGCAATCTGAGACTTGATCAGGTCATCCGTATCAGGCGGAAAGTAAGAAGGAGCCGATGGGCTCGGACTTCTGTTCCTCGATCCCTGGGAGACGTCCCAGGGTGTCTGAGTGAGTCTGAGTGGGTTCGAGTCCCACTGCTGACTCTCACCTGAGAGGGTCTGAGTGGGTTCGAGTCCCACCGGCTCTCACCTGAGAGGGTCTACTGTCGTGGGTTCGAGTCCCACTAGTCGTGGGTTCGAGTCCCACCGACTCTCATCTGGAGGGTCTGAGTGGGTTCGAGTCCCACCGACTCTCATCTGAGTGGGGGCCAATTTGTTGGCTCCCCGTCTGGGAGACACGGATCCGTGGCACCGGGTCGGGGCCTCACCCCTCTCGGAGGGTTACGTGTTTCATCTGGGAGACGGAAGAATCGGACCTCCAACACAGTCTCCATCTGAACTTTTGCTTTCAGTTTTGCGTCGCTCTCGTGCCGCGCGGCTTGTGTCGTGTTCTGTCTGTTTAAATCCTGTGTTTCTCATGTATGTATGTATTTTTCTGTGTCTGTTTCTTTATAGACTTGGACTGATGAAAATTCGGACAGAGGACAGTTAAAATTAAAACTAGTTCTTGGCCCGGGAGTGCACACGGCTGCATGACAGGACACCAAGCAGTGTGCTCTCCCTCCCGAGGGAGCCGAGGAGGGAATGCTTTCGGGTGGCTGGGGAGACGTGTGGAGCTGGGGCTGGAGCTTGGCCAGGCGGTGCTTAGGCACTTAAAGGTCTGTGAGATAACAGCTAAAGAACATGGGGGAGGGGAGAGGCCCGGCCAGGAAGCAGGTTCATGACCTACGGGGGAGGTAAGCTAGAGTAAAGCTCACAGGGAGCCAAGGGAGCAGGCAAGGCTCGTGGGCTTGCTAGGTGGAAGTCCTTATACAAGGCTAGGCGGGGATTGGCACCTTAGCTGCTCCACAACAGGAGCTGCTCTGGCTGCCGAGAGTGAGGAAAAACTCCTCCCCCTTGCCTTCCTGCCAGCTCAGCAGGAAAGGGAGCAGCAGGAGTTCACCACACCCTCTTGCTCCTCTCTTCCCTCCTCCCACCTAGGGGGCTTGCAACTTACAGATCAAACAGTAATTTAGGATGATTGTTTTCAATTGGTCTTAAATGGTTGATATGATCAAAAATAATTGGGTATGTTTTAAGGTTAAATTCAAATCCTTGTTTAAAACACGTATATGTGCCTATGTGTTTATAGGGTCTATAAATACATATGTTTAAATAACAACAATGTAAATTGCCACATGGTGTGGCTCAGGAAAAAAACAAAGGTTACAAAATCTCTGAGTCAAAATGATTTTATTTCCTTTTAGGATAAAAAAAAAAAGTCTTGTTCTAAGTTGATATTGGTTCTAAAGATTGGGTTGTTTTCACTGATAAATTTTGGTCTTAAAATCTGGTTTTGACTTTAAAATTATGGTTATGCTTTATAAATTCACTCCTAAAAAAAAAATACTTTGCTTTGATATTACAGGGACGAGTTTTAAAAATTGTTTAAATGTTTAAGGCTATAAAATATTTAAAGTTTATCAGGCATTTGGGTATGACAATGATCTTGGGTAATCTGACAAAATTTAAAAGTTTCTCGATCCTTTGGGGGAGAATAAAAATACTTTGATATTTATTTTATCAATTTTATTAAATAAAACCCAGCCATATGATTTGTGCTAATTAAAAAAAAAATTACAGTTTTTAAAATGTATCTTATGGAGAGCTGTTTGTTTGTTAAGCTGCTTTGTTTATGAAAAAACATGTTACAACCCTGGTCTTGTGGACGCAGGGCTCCAACAGGATCATGTTAGGATAAAAAGGATTTTGATGAAAATTTGTATGTTGTCTAAAAAACAAGAGAGAGAAAACAAAATAAATAAAAATGTCTGGTTAAGCCAGAAAAAGAAAGCTAAAAACCTAAAGGTATATAAAATGTTACAAAAGGTTAGTGGATATATTATAAAAAGCCAGAGAGTTAATATGATTTTTAAAAAAAACTGTATTTTAAATATGTTATAGTTCATTTAAAAGGCTGGTGATTCCTCATTACAAAATGTTTTCTTATGCTCTTTCAGAAAAAAAAAATTCTGGCTGATAGGTTTGATATGGCTAAAATAATTCATACAGTTTAAAATTGTTCTGTACTGTAATGTTATGCAGTTGGTTCTAAAACTTATTTAATCACTAAGTTAAAAATGTTGGTTGTGGGGGATTGTAAATGCTCCACAATGTTTGCTGTATCATCATCAACACCTAATGGCTATGTTTGGTATTGTCAGTCGCAGCCTGTGGTAGCCTAACACGAGGCTAGCCGCCATGATCTTCAGGGATAGAGAGCACGTAAAGCTGTATTTTTGCTGTCATATCTGTTTAGGGCTTCCAGCTCAGTTCAGTTACACGTGGTCAGCCGCCATGCTAGTCCAGAGAAAAAGAGGGTGGAGCCATGAGTTTGTGATCATTTTTGTTCAGGTATCTCAGTTAGGTTTAGTCATCTGATTAATGCTAAATGCAAAGCTTTTTACTGTTCAATTTTAATGCAAGTGGTAGTAACAGCAAGATTTGCTAGGCTCTCTATAAACTGTATCTGATTAAAAGATTTGCTTTGATTTTAGTTCAAAAAGAACAGATTTAAAGTTATACTAACAACTGCAGTTGGCTATACCTAGTGTCTTTGTTTAGTTTTTCTTTTACACAGTTTAAAACAGATAATAAAGATAGACAAAGAGTAACTCAGATATGCTGGCCCTCAGGCTTGTCAGAGATCTGATAAATATGACATTTTAACTGTGTAAGCTTATTGTGACAAAAAGTCCTAAAATCCTGGCAGTAGCTCCCCCAAGGTCTCCGAGAAGATTTGGGAACAACGACAGATGACTGCGACTCTGGATTGTGGTATGCTAACCACTGGGCAATATTGCCTCAACTGGCCCACTGCTAGGGCCCAGCCTAAGCTGTGGACAAAGCTGGGGACATCTAAAGAGCCATTGTCTCACATTGTGAGAGGCAAGGTGAGGTCAATCTCTTCTGTTCCTCTTTCCACAAAAGCAGTAAAAGCAGTATCTCACCTTCTGTGCCTGGCTAGACAGCCTCTGTTCAGGATGCCATGAGACAGGAGCTAGGGACACTGCCTAGGTGATGGACTAAGTAGTCATCTCTGTCATTTTGATTGACACGTGGATTGGTATATTTATTTAGCTTATAACTTATCCTTCTCAGGTCTCTGAACACCTTGATGGCTATGCTAAGCTTACCGTAGCTTTACAGCTAGAGAGAAGACAATTAGATCCACTGTTAGTTCATTGATCAGTTCATTAGCTAAAACTACTAGGTACTAGATCTCTTATTTAGAAAAAAAAAACAGGTTTGCCTTGCTCACAAACCTGTTTGTGAGGCAAAAACACATTTGCCTTGCTCATGTTAGTTATCTGTGTCTTAAGATATATAGCTAGATAAAAAAAAATACGGAGCCTATGTAGAGTCTGAGGATATCTAAAAAAATATTTCAGGGTTAATAAATACAAAAAAAAATTAGAGTGTCTAAGTTGATAAAATAGTTTAAAATATGTTAAAAATGAGAGATACTTTAGATCTCTCCCCCCTCTTTGCTACTGTTGTGCTTATGTTATGAGATTTCAAAAGTTCAGAGTTTTGACATTAATCAATAGAGTTCTGATAAGTTGATAAAACACTGACTGCTTATTATTCAGTCACCAGGTTGAGATTTTAATTTCCTTTGGTTGGCTTCTGGAGATAGACTTAAAGACTTAAAGGTACTTCTCATCATGTTAAAAACATCTGTTTAATGTATATATCTGACACAAAAGTCATAGCTTTTAGTATGGTATTCTTAATATCTGCCATTTCTGGGATAGATTTTGACACAAAACTATCTTAAACCTATTCCTTCTAATTGCTTTGTTAAAAAAAAAATCCAAACATCCAGGGTTTAGTACTAAAGCCAGTAATATATTTCTGCCTAACTTTCCAGTATGAACATAGAGATGGGGACTAAAAGATGCTGAGTGTATAAAAAAAAAATGGCCAAGCTTCATTCGTGGCTAATTACCAACAGCTATGCCCACAAAAAAAAAAAAAAAATGTTACCGTGGACACACTTAAGTTGTGTATAAAGGTTATAAAACAAACAGCTGATACTTATTCAGTGGGATGCAGTTTTACCTGTTACTCGCAAAATGTTCAATTTGCTGATATGTTACTTTTCTGAGTATTTAAAATTATATATTTCCTTTTGTGTACTAAAAAAAATTTTCATATGTTTCAGGATTTGACCTGGATTTGACATAGCTCAAAAGGATCACAGATGAGGTTTTCCCTGATCTTTCCAATTTAATAGATAAATTTTAACTTCTGTCTCCAGTCTAAATTTGTCTCAGCAGATTTTCACCTGTTTAACTCTGTTCTGGGATCAGCTGTGGACTGCAAGCTGAGATCTGGACTTCCTAAAAACTGACCTGATTGCTCCCTGCCTCTTCCGGTGGATCAACTAACCAGATGCTTGGGACTGCCCTGTTGCCTAACCTTTGACTGGCATTTCAGCCTCCCTAGCTCCTGATGCCTACGGTCCAGCGGTCAGCATCGAAGAAGCTCCAAAAGACGGATCTTCGCCCAAATCCCCCCTAGCAGGCTGAAATGCTAAGTCAAAGGTGGCTCCCTGGCATTAGCTATTATCTTGAGCATCTGCTTAGCTGCTGACCATACTAAATTGGTAAGGGATAACATGGCTAAACTCAAAAATTGACTCTCCCTAGGCCCTAGAATGGAAGATTCCATTCTAAGTTAAAAAAAAATGGGGGAATGAAAGACCCCTGCCTCACCCTAAGTTAAACATAGCTAACGCCATTTTGTGGGACACCACTGTTTTGTAAAACTCTAAAGGCTAAATGGAAAACTGGAAAATTACTAAGAAACCCCCAGCTGTGTCATCCGCTTGGGATATCTGCGGTCAGGCTGCCCCAGTCGAGCTAAAAACAGTTTGTGTTAATCACCCTCATGGATATCTGTGAGATTGTTCCAGTTGAGATAAGAGTCCTAAGGAAAACAACAGGTGGTGGGCCACGTCAAGGGGTCATCATGACCATTTTGACCACCCAGTTCCTGGAATCTTGGTGTCCCTGCCAAACTTTGACGCAAACTGTGGTTTCATGTAAATGTACCAATCAGCCCCCTGTAACCATGCTTCTCGCTTCTGTACCTGCGCTTCTTTCATAACCATGTATATTAGTTTAGGGTGTTATAGCAAACAACAATAGACTGGGTGGCTTAGATAATAAACATTTTTATCACAACTCTAAAAGCTAAAGACGGGAACCTGGGGAGCCTGCATGGATAGTCATGTTCTGGAGAGGGCTGTCTTCCTGGCTTGCTGACGGCCCCTTTCCCACTGAGTCCTCACATAAACGGGAAAGAAAAGAATACCCCACTAAAAACACTAACCCTGCCATGCCAGATCCCACTCTATTAATGTTTCTCTTTAACCTTACAGCTCCAATCCAAGCAGTCACCCTTGAGCCGGAGCACAGGTCAGCCCACCGAACTATAGATTGTGGAGCCTGTAACCGGCAGAGGCCATCTCTCTACACACATATAACCAGTACACAAGGAGTGCTTCAAGAGAGGGATGAAATCACGTTGTCATAAGCTTCCACTTCCACCATGTGTGATAGCCTTCTGCGCCTGCTGCAAGAAGCAGCAAAGAATATGAGTTACAGACCCCACAGAGGATACTGACCAAACCACACAGACACCACTGAGATACCACAAATGTGGACAAGACAGGGGAAGTCAAGAACACAGGCGAACAACCAAACAGAAGGGGTGGGCAGACAGACGCGAAGCCGTGCTCACACACAGTCAGAACCTGCACCCAGAAGGACAGAGTGCAGGGAACCTTTCCTGTCCTGCCACGTAGGTTGGAAATATTATTTATAAAGCAAGCATAAGAAGTAACTGAGTACAAAAATCAGGGAGAACGTGGAGTGATAGGGACGCCAGCCCTAGGAACAACAGAGCGCGGAGCCGCAAGGGCCTGGCCTTGGTATCGGAGTTGCTTAGGCTACGGCAGAGAACACCAAGGAGGTAGACATAACAAGGGAAAAAATAAACAATTTCAGTAGAAAGAACCAGGAAAGGGGCCCGCCGAGTTAACAGTACCTTCAGACAAGAGCCACTCAATTCAAAGATTGCAGAAGATTCAGCCTGACTTTTACACACACACCACACACTTCTGTGACTAAAATAGAGAGTAGTCCTGTTCTCTGGGCATGAACATAGATAGATATTTAGAAAGGTGTTTTTTTGTTTTTTTTGTTTGTTTGTTTGTTTTGTTTTTTTAGACAGTTTCTTTGTGTAGTTTTGGCTGTTCTGGACTCGCATTGTAGACCAGGCTGGCCTCAAACTCACAGAGATCCTCCTGCCTCTGCCTCCCACCCAGAGTGCTGGGATTATAGGCTTGTGCCACTGTACCTGGCAATAATTATTTTTTGTTAATTAGATGCATAATTTGTCTGTGTCTGTGTGGATATTTGGACACACGTGCAGGTGCCCCTGGGGTCCAGAAGAGAGTGCCATATCCCCACAGAGGTGGAGTCATAGACAAGTGTGAGATACCCGACAAGGGTGCTGGGGACTGAACTCCAGTCCTCTCCAGAAGTAGCGTGCAGTCTTAACTGCTGGGACATCTCTTCCGATCTCAGTCTCAGCGCTTCAAGTATTATCAACTGGAAGCCAGCAACATAGAGAAAGAATTATATATCATGGCCAAGTGCGGTTTCTTCTAGGAATACAGGCCTACTTCAATACTGGAAAATAAAAAATAGACTGAAAGAGAAAAAAAAAATGTATATGCCCATATAGGGCAGAAAAAAAACATTTGACAGAACTAAGTCCCCATTCATGAGAAAAAGTCTCCAAAGAATAGGAATAGGAAGGAAATGTCTTTGTCTTGATAAAGATCATCTACAAAAACAAAACATCCAATTTCCAAAGTTTAATGCTATGAGACTGGTCACCCAGAGCCAGATCATTCACCCTCACCATGGCCATCCACAAAATGGATGGTCCAACCAGCCCCTTAGGAAAAAGACATTAGGCAGAGATGAAGAACTAAGACTTTACTAAAACTTCAAGCCTAAAACTAAAATGTTCTTAGGGAAAAAAATAGATGACAATCTATGGCCCTGTATTAGACAATGATTTAGTCACTGTTTTTACTGTTGTTGTTTAGAAGATTTATTTTCTTTTTACTTATGTGTACGTTTATGTATGTGTGTATGAATGAGCACACAGTAAGCGCCCTATGTGAGTGCTGGGAACTGAACTCAGGTCCTCTGGAAAAGTACCGAATGCTCTAAACCCACTGAGCCAACTATTCAGCCTGGCAATAAATTTCTAAGCATAACACCAAAAGCATAGGCTAGAAGAAACAATAATAAGTAAGTTCATGGAGGTAGAATGTAATCATTTGCACTGTTTGTATCAAGAGACTGGTGATGGAAAAAAAAAAAGAAACATTATTGCATAATTGTATAGCTTCTTTTAACATTTATTTTGGGGCTAGAGAGATGGCTCAGAGGTTAAGAGCACTGGATGTTCTTCCTAAAGGTCCTGAGTTCAATTCCCAGCAACCACATAGTGGCTCACAACCATCTATAATGAGATACAGTGCCCTTTTCTGCCCTATGCAGGAAGAATACTGTATAAATAATAAATCTTTAAATTTTTTTATTTCCTTTTTGTTGAAGCAGGTTTTCTATGTGTGGCTTTGGCTATCCTGGACTTGCTCTGTAGACCAGGCTAGCCATGAAATCACAGAGATCTGCCTCTGCTTCCCTGAGTCCTGGGGTTACAGGCGTGTAGCCACTACGCATGGCTTCTGTTCATTATTTTTAATTAGGTTGATTGTGACAGACAGATAGATAGATGGATAGATAAATAGATGTGTGTCTGTATGTGTGTGCATGCATGTGTGTGTGAGTGCGGATGGAAGTCAGAGGCATCAGTTCCCTTTGGAGGTAGAATTACAAGCAGCTTTGGATTGCTCAACATGGGTGCTAAGAACCAAACTCAGGTCCTCTGCAGGGATAGTATACGCTCTTACGCACTTGAGCCATCTCTCCAGACCTGAATTTACAGCTTCTTTTTGAGGTTATGAAAATTAGAGAAGTATATATTGCTGGCAGATGTGCAGCATTATAAATGAAAGCCATTAATCACACACCTTAACATGGTTAAATGGAAAGGCTTGTATCATGCGTATTTACCACATTTTTTTTTTAACCACAATTTTTTTAACTTATCCTGTTGGGGCTGGTGAGATGGTTCAGAAGGTAAGGGTGCTTGCAGCTAAGCCTAGCAACTGAGTTGGATCCCTGGGACCACACTGGAAAGGAGAGAACCAGCTCCAGAAAGTTGTCCTCTGATCTCTGCACAAGCACTGTGGCATGCACAAATACACACACACACACACACACACACACACACACGCATCCACAATTAATAATAAACTTAAAAGAGCTTAAAACTAAATCAAGTCACACAAGTATGTAACCTTTAATAAATGTTTCATTTAAAAGCACAATCTTCACTCGTGCAATAGCTAAAGACAGACAAAATTCTACTGTCCATCCACAATGCTGCACAATAGACCATTTGTGTATTTGTCGGATAAGTAAGTGTGCTGTGGAGGTTCCGCTCGGCTCCTTTGTCATGGGCCACAGAGAGGAAGAGCTTGTTAACCTGTTGCTAAGCAACGGTACTTTCTGGACCAGGACTTCTGCACAGTAAAGAGAAAGTGCAGTGCGAATTGTCCAGATCGACAAAGGAAAGAGCGGTGAAGTGCACGCATGAATAGAGGGACAGGAAGCCACTCTGGAAACCAAGCAGAGAACTCAAGCGAGTACCTGAGAGGAAAGCCCTCTCCCCAGTCACACGTCACCCCCACCGAAGACCGGAAGCCTAGCCCTGCTGCCACTCCATGGAATCAAAGTGGAAAACAGCAAAGTTAATTTTATGATTTCCAAGACCTTCGAGTGCTCCGAGACTCACAAACAGGGCTTTGCCACCAAGGCTGGAGACCTGAGCTTGATGCCCAGGAACCATGCCAACAATTTGTCATTTGTCCTCTGACCTCCACACAAAATTCTCTCTTCTCTCTCTCTCTTTCTCATCTCATAACACACATACATACACACACACACACACATACACACACACACACACACACACGGACTAAATAAACATTATTTTTAAAAAATCTACCGTCTTCATAGTGATAAGAGAAAAACCATTACAATTTTACTACGAGTTCATTAAATCCTGAAATTGAAGCTCAAAGCTGACTTAAGTAGAAAGGTTGGCTTCATTAAGATTTGAGAATTACATTTTCCTTTAGATTTTAAATTAAAACATTTGTTCTGTAGAGAAAGTATTTACAGAACAATGTTAATACCTCTTTTTAAAGACAGGGTCTCTCACTGAAACTAGAGCTTGTCAGCATGGCTAGGCTAGCTGGCCAGCAGGCTCCAGGGACCTGTCTGATTTTGTAGCCCTCCTCCCAGTGCTGGGGCAACAGACATGCTGCCTGACATGTGTGTGTGTGTGTGTGTGTGTGTGTGTGTGTGTGTGTGTGTGTGCGCGCGCACTTAAGATATAAATTCATGTCCTCATGCCTACTCTGCAAGGACTTTATCCACTGCACTGAGTTATCTCCAAGGCCCCGGGCTTCATCTCTGCTGCCTTACGCATCGTCAGCTGAAGCCCAAGTTCCTAAAACATGAGCTTCTAAAGGACACACGCAATCCGACCCAGACTGCAGCACGGCCGCTGCTGAGCCATGGGAACAAAGCCTGCGATATCACTGATTACAAAGTGAAATGGGCCATCTCGTAGTTTTGTCTCCTGCTGCTGAGATCAAATACTGTGACAAGAGCAACTCAGAGGAGAAAGGGTTAATTTCCGGTTCCAGGCCATTACTTCAGGGGAAGTCAGGACAGCAGGAGCTTCAGTTCAGAGGGTGGCTTTGCAAGCTATTTCTCAGCTCACCCTCTCCATGCCCACACAGCCTGGTATCTCTGGCCTAGGAATGCTGTTACCATTACTGAGTGGGCCCTCCTACACCAATTATTGTAGTCAAGACAGACCTACCACAAGGACAATCCTCATGGAGACGTTCTTCCCAGGTGATCCTCAACCTCATCAAATAACAACTAAAATCAACCACCTTGTGCGGTTGCCGACGGAAACCACTCAGCAGCTCTGCAGAAGGTTAAACTTAGAACGGCCATTCCACTCCTAGGCATTTACCCCCAGATAACTGAAAGCAGACACAAAATCAGACGCTTTGTGCTAATGTTCATCGAGGCTCTATTCCCAATAGCCAAAGATGGGAAAAACACAAATATTTGCCTATGAGTGGGTAAGTAAAAAACAAAAATGTTCCATCTATGTTAGATGGAATAGTTTAACAGCAAAAGGGATGGAATTCTGACTCCAGAGACTGCGGGAATTGTGTTAGGTTTCTGCCACTGGAGCAAAGAAACTTAGGAAATAAATTTATTTTTAGTTTTGATTTTTCGAGACAGGGTTTCTCTGTGTAGCTCTGGCTATCCTGGAACTTTCTCTGAAGACCAGGCTGGTCTCAAACTCACAGAGAGAGATCCGCCTGCCTCTGCCTCCTGAGTGCTGGGATTAAAGGTGCATGCCACCACTGCCCGGCTCAGAAACTAAATTTAAAAGATGGAAAAATTTATTTATATAAAGTCTCTAGCCCAGGCTGACCTCAAAATTGCCACAGAGAAGAGAATGACTTTGAACTTCTTAAACATTGTTTTTGGATATATTTATTTTATATATATGAGTGCTTTGTATGTTAGGAGTATTTTGCCTGCATGTATTCATATGTACCATGTACTTACCTGGAACCTGCAGAGGTCAGAAGAGGGTCATCTTCCCTGGAACTGGAGTTGTAAGACACCATGTTTGCCCTTGAGGACCCAACTTCCAGTTGGCCTCACCTACTTGAGTTTGCAGCCCTTCCTAACAACGCCATCCTCTGGCTACTGAGACCTAAATCATCATGATGATACAGCATAGAGACCCTGTGCTAAGCGAAACGAGCCTTGCACAAAAGGACAAACATTGTATGGCTCAGTGAATTTGAAATATTTAGAAATGGTAAGTTTGTAGAGAAAAAAAAAAGTACATAGAAGTAAGTAGGCTTAGGAGAGGGGCATTGTTAATAAGAGCAGAACTTCAGAAGGATGAGTTTCTGGAAACAGCTGTGGTGATTGCACAAGACTATGAATGCCATTAATGCCACAGCATTTCAAAATTTGAATGAGTTAAATGCTACATGTTATGTTGTATCTATTTTACAAAAAAATGATAGAAAAATATATTGGGGGGGGGTTGGAGAGATGGCCCAGTGGTTATGAACAGTGGTTATGGCTGCCACTGCAGAGGACCCAGGTTCAATACAAAAGGGGTCTCACAACTATAACTGCAGTTCCAAAGCCCTCTTCCAGCCTTACAGGGCACTGCACGGTGCGCAGACACACATGTAGACAAAACACCCATATACGTAAAATAAAAAATCCCCAAAAATAATTATTTGTGGACCGGGATCTAGCTAGCTCCGTAGTAAAGCACTAGCCCAGCATGCAGGAGGCCCTAGGTTACATCTTTAGCACTGGAAACCAAATCCCCTTCTGTGAAGGAAAAGCGGTCACTGCCTTCAAACAGCCCAGTCCCAGCTGCAGACTGAGACAAGTGAGCAGCAGCGTGTCCATGTCCCCACCCACAGCTCCCCCTGGAGGCCTCGCTTCTCAACATGAACCCCTGGCTTGAACTGTCCTCAAACAGCTTACCTGTTTCATAAGCCAATGATCCAGACGTGGCTTCTGTCTGTTAGGTCTCTAGGGTTTGTATTTCGTCACAGTGAGCTGAGATGTGTTGGCCAAACGCTTACCAATATCAGATTCCAATTTGTACACACCCAACTCTTTTAAATATCCTCCGGTTAAACAGATTTTAAGTCGCTTGGAACTTGCCTGTTTTGCATGCTGGGGAAACCAGTGCCCAGCATCTGCTAAAGTTAAGATTAACCCCCAAACCGTGATGACCCCCAGGCACTGCTGCTTGTGGATTCTGTGACCTAGAGGGTCCCCTCATGCTGCCAAGTCCTATCACTCAGCCCTGCCAGCCCTCCCGCTGTCCTAAGGGGTCTCTCTCCTTTGTGTTTCCCAACTTCCTCCAGCCTCCAGCCAAAAGGACTTCCTCAAGTCTTCACGTTTTTGAGTTCTACTGCCACCTGGTGGTCATCTTTTCTCCTTAATCCCGATTTCCTCTTGAACCCCAACCCCAACCATGATTCAGGCCTCTGAGTAAAGGGCTCCTAGGGAGCAGCCGGCAGATTGGGGCTCCAGTCTTGTCATCCTGCTGTGGTTGGCTGTGACCCCACGCCCAGACTCAAGCTCTCTGAATCTGCATCTAAAAAAAAAAAAAAAAAAAAGGCTAAAAAATGGCTAACAGAAGTACCTGTCGTGAGGTGCAGTTGTGAGGATTAAATGCATTGTCTACACAGAAAGAGTCTGACCCAGAATAAGTACTCAAGAGGTGCAGCTGTGGTCTTCTGTGTGAATGAGAGAGTATCTGGGTTCTTCCAAGCGCATCAGGGCAAAGTTTCCGAAATATATTCTCCAAACGTGTTTAAGTTCACTGCAAACCATGCCACAGGCACACATGTGGATGGATGTGGTGTGTTAACAACTTTGCAATCTGTTCAACCTAATAACATATTGGAAGAAGATTTCATGTCAAACCCACAGAGTAAGATCCTAATACTCCTGGCCCCAGAAGCCCACAAAACAAAACAGGTCATTGATTGCTCTTGATTGCTCCCATCACTAGACGGCAAGACCGTGGCTGAAGACACCACATACGTCGGTGGCAGGACATAGAAAAAGCAAGCTGGAAGGGGGCTGGGAGTATCGGCCCCTGCTGGGTAGCTGTCACAGTGCTGGGAGGTGCTGTGTGGGCCTCTAGAGAAGAAACATCAGAGGATTACCTCTGTGTTATAACACACACAAGATGTGCCAGCTGGCACAATAGTGGCATGGCTGTTACTGGATTAATCAGGTGCTTCCTGATTGGTTCTGAGGCCCACTCCACAGGAGGGGGAAGCGGAATTCATGCCTGGTTCTGGTCAAAAGCCTATAGCTGGGAGGGCATAGGTTGTAGTGGGAAACCTACCAATGTTGTGTGACTAAGTGGGCATTGCTCTTGTAAAATGTAAAATGCAAAAATGCCTTCTAGCCAGGCAGTGGTGGCACACGCCTTTAATCCCAGTGCTTGGGAGGCAGAGGCAGTTGGATCTCTGTGAGTTCGAGGCCAGCGTGGTCTACAGAGCGAGTTCCACGACAGCCCAGGCTATACAGAGAAATGCTGTTTTGAAAAACAAACAAAAAGTCTTCTAAATATTTATGTTTCTGTCCATAGCGTAGTGCTATGCTCAATCTTAGTGACAGAAGCTTAGTTTTGCAGTGGGTAGTAGTTAATGCCAAAACATGTACTAGTCTAATTATGAAGGTAACTGTTGAGTGCTCAACCCCAAACAGGGCATTTGCATCAACCCTCCCTGAAGGCTCAGGGAGGTCATGGGAGAGTGAGCAGAAAGAACTCAAGAGCTACTCTGATGGTGGTGGTGTACGCCTTTAATCCTAGCATCCAGGCAGAGGCAGGAGGATCTCTGTGAGTTCAAGACCAGCTTGGGCTATAGAGTGAGGTCCAGGACAGCCAGGGCTACATAGGGAAGACCTGTCTCAATAAATAAATAAATAAACAAACAAACAAATAAACAAATAAATAAAAAGCTGAAGGGTGAGTGTTGTGTGAAATGATGTCTCCTGGACATAACATGGCCATTGTGCACATGAACTCACAGCAGCTGTGGTTACTTACCCAAGACCGAGCCCATCAACACTCCAGCATTCCTGGAAGAGGAGCTTATGAGACCCCTCCCCTTTACCTAAAGAGCTATTCCCTTAGTTCTGCTGGGGGGAGGGGAGAATCATTCTTCTTCAGTGGTGTAGACACTGGTAATTTGTCCATGGCCCAATAAATAACCCCAAACCCAGGCAAAAGAAACTATGAACTATAAAAAATAAAATAACAACAACAACAATTTGGATCTGGGAAAATGTCAAATGCGTACCTGGTGAGCAGAAGGACCTGAGATCAAGGCCCGGAACCACACCCAGAAAGCTGGGCACAATTCTCACCTCAAAGGGGAGAAAAGACTGTTTACTCTGAAGCTAAATATGAGTGAGCATGAACACAGATTTGGGTTATCCCAAATTCCATAGGACAATGTAGTAACAGTTCAATGAAGTTTTCATAGTAACAGAACAAAGGACATCATAAATTTGAGACACCTTTCATGTACATTACAGCAGAACATGGAAATCTCAGCTAGAAGCTTTCGGTTGGTAGAAACAAGTTTTGTCCAGTTAAAAGATTCCAAAGGGTTTTCTCTGTTAGCCACAGGATGTCACATCAGACGTGGAATGGCTAGTTACGGGGTTAGAGGTGGCCCAAGATAAATTGTAATTTGGCCTCCCAACCTCTCCACAGTCACCAAAGTTCTACTAACTAGTCAGTCAGCCTTGCAGCAGTTTCAGTGCACAGAATAAGCTTCTTTTTGTGTCTTTTCATCCGCAGTGATCCCTAGGGCTCAATGGCTCACCAACCCAATGAGACACCCTGTCTTAGCATGCCTGAGGGGACAACAGCCCCCTGGCCTCCACAACTACACACACACACACACACACACACACACACACACGTCTGCACCCTCTCCCACACAAAAATCATTCTTTTTGTTGTTTTGAGATAATATTTCATTATGTAGCCCAGGCTGGCCTCAAACTTACAATCCTCCTGCCTCTACTTCCAAGGTTTTGGAATTACAGATGTGTGCTACCATATGTGGTGTGAGGGAATTTTTAAAGAGCTGTATGACAGGATGACAAGCACACTTAAAGAATGCTATCTGGGGGCGGTGAGCGGTCTCTTTTGTGTGCTGGTGTCTGCTATTGTGATAGAGCTCCTTTTTTTGGCTTGCTCTGAGTCATTAGTAGTACAGTGGGCTGGGCTGGGACCTGAAGATGGCAGAAATAAAGCAGAATGACAGCGGCCGTGGCAGGGTCTGTTGCGGTAATAGTAACCACAGACACTGAAGGGTTCCAGAGAATGGCCAGGGCAGAAACCACAGGGAGCAGAAACAATGAAGACGAGAGATGGAAGAGCAGAATGAAGAAACTGCGGGACCTCATCCCTGGCAGCCCCTGGGAAGCTGCCAAGACTTCAGGGCTAAGCAAGGGCACCAGACAGTCTGCCCAAGGGCTTTACTGTCTCCTGCTGGAGGGCCAAATTGCTAGTTGCTAGCAAAAGAAGCCGTTTTCTTTGCCTGCCGATAACTCCTGCTTGGGTAGAATAAAAGTTCGCAGCTGACTGCCTACAGGGAGACTTCAGAAATAAAACATGCCCCACATTTGCAGAGACAGAGGTCACCCACAGACTCTGCCTCAGCAAGCAGGAGCCGTGAGCTGGGGTGACACCTCACTTCCTGTTGACAGTCACCAGCCGGTCACCACCAGGTCAGTCGCTGCTCTCTGCACGACTCTCAGTAGGTCTCCTCAAGCTCTGCAGGCAGCCCCAGAGTCCAGAAAGGGCGCTTCTCCAGGACAGGTTCTTCTTAGTTTTTATTTACTTTATTGTATGTATGTATGTGTGTGTATGTATGTGCGTGCATGCGTGTGTGTGTGTGTGTGTGTGTGTGTGTGTTTTGAGACAGGCTCTCTCTCTCCATTATCCAGCTGTCCAGGAACTTGCCATATAGACCAGGCTGGCCTCGAACTCACAGAGATCTGCCTGCCTCTGCCTCCCGAGTCCTGGGACTAAAGGTGTGTGCATCACCATACTCAGTCACTACAGGTTTGTGTGTGTGTAAGGGTCTCTGTGTGTGTGCAGGTACATACGTGTTATGTGTGGGTCAGATCTTGAATGTTATTCCTCAGAAGCCACCACTTTATTTACTTGTCTACTATGCATGTTTGTGCACACGTGTGTGCATGCGTGTGGGTGTGGGTGTCTGTGTGTGCACACTCATGTCTGTGAATGGGGGTATATGCATGCCACAGCGTGGAGGTGGAGGTCAGGGGACAACTTTGGACGTTGTCCTCGCCTTTGTCTTGAGGCAGGTTCTCTTTGCTGTGTTCCAGCTGTGTGAGCCAAGTCTGCTTCTGGGATTCCTTCTGTCTCTGGCTCCCACTCTCCTCCCCCATCCCAAGCGCTGGGGAGTACAGATCCTTCTACCATGGGGTCCCACTTTTTATGTGGGTCCTGGGGATTAGGATTCTCACAATTGTGCAGCAACTGTTTTTGTTTTGTTTTGTTTTGTTTTGTTTTTCTTTCTGAGACAGAGTTTCTCTGTGTAGCCCTGGTTGTCCTGGACTCACTTTGTAGACCAGGCTGGCCTCGAACTCACAGAGATCCTGCTGCCTGGGATCCCAGAACACTGGGATCACAGCCCAGCACAGCAATTGTTCTTATCTGAGCCTTGTTTCTTGAGACAGGCTTTCTCCCTGGCCTGTGATTTATCGGTTCCGCTGTGTTGGTTAGATCCTGAGTTTCTCTTGTCTCTGTCTTACCTCAGAGCTGGCATTGTCAGTACCTGTCACCATCAGGCTCTCACACTTACAAGGCAAGCGCCTTACCAACAGTGACCTCCCCGGCACTCTCTGACAAGTTCTTAGTATGTGCTTAATTTCGTTTGTTTGTTTTGTTTTTCGACACAGGGTTTCTCTGTGTAGCCCTGGCTGTCCACGAACATAGACCTGGCTGGCCTTGAACTCACAGAGATCTGCCTGCCCCTGCCTCCTGAGTGCTGGGATTAAAGGCATGCACAGCCACCACCACCCGAAGAATGTACCTTCTTTTGGATACATTATCTCCACGATAACAGACCCTCTGCCATGCGCATAAGTAATTTATGTTCGACTAGATAAAACACTCCTAAAGCCACCCTTGAGGTTTGGTCTGGACAGAGCTTAAGAGGCTATAAACTAGTGAGTGCTCTGTGAGCTGTCAGGGGTAACTTTTACAGAGTAACAGACTTGCATAGATTTTGGTTGGTTTAAAACCTAAGCCATCACCCCAGGCCATCAGAAAAATCTGCTATTCTCGTTGGGTTAGCACTGTTACCCACATATTAACTTAGGATCTTGTCCCGAGCCACCACAGCTTCTTATTTGGCTTTGCTTTTTTCTTTTTTTCCAACTTGAGACTTCAAGATCTATGTCTTCTTGTGTGTGTGTATGTGTGTGTGTCTGTTTCTCTGTCCAGATACACGTCACAGCATGTATGTGGAGGTCAGAGGGCACTTTGAAGGAGTAGCTTCTCTCCTTCCACCATGAAGATACCAGGATAGAATTTAGGTGGTCAGACTTGGTGGCAGTTGCCTCAAACCACTGAACCATCTTGCTGATCCCTTTGTTTGGAATTTAAAAGTAATTTCTTTTTTTTTTATTTTAAGTATTTAAATTTTTTCAGGTAGTGAAAATAAAAGTGCATGCTGTGAAGTGGAGTTAGAAACTCTTTACTGAGCTGGCTGCCTCAGGAGGTAAAGGTGCTTGCCATGGAAACCTGAGATCAGATCCCTGAAGCCCGCATAAGAGCTGGCTGGGTATGAGGCTGCTCGCAAGAGATGTGACGTGGAGGTGGGAGGTGCCCCAGAAGCTTGAAGGCCAGATAGCCTCGCTTACAGGCCGAGAGATCCTGACTCAACCAAGACAGAAACATGAGGATCCGAGGGTTGTCCTTGGATCTTCCCCAGTTTCCCGCAGCACAGGCCCCAACACACACATAAAACAATCTTCATAGATTAATTTAACTGCACTGGCAAAAATATGGACACACTAACACTCTTACACACTGGAAATTTATGGCAAGTAGCGATGAGATGCCTCCTGAATCAGCAGGTAAGGGCGAGCCCAGAACTCATGATAGGAGAGAACTGATTCTTGTCCTCTGACCTTCCAGAATGCCACCATCATCATCACCATCACCATCATCATCATCATCATCATCATCACCACCACCACCATCATCACCATCATCATCATCATCATCTCTCTCTCTCTCCCTCTTTCTCTCTCTATCTCTGTCTCTATCTGTCTGTCTCATGCATACATGCTCGAAAGAGAGAGAAGGCATTTAAGTAACAATTGAGTCTTTGGTTGAATTCCACTCAGTACATATACATTAGGAGGTTAAAAACAAAACAAAACATAAGAAACCATTTTGGATGCTCACACAGGAGTCATTCTGCACTGGTTGGCTCCTTGCTTGTGGGGGTCACCAATAGTCCAGGCTCCTACCCAACAGTTGCCTTAGCAGCATCCATCAACTCTTCTCAACTTGTGGGTCCCAGTCCCTTTGGGGGTCAAATGACCCTTTCACAGGGGTTGCATATCAGATACATTATGATTCATGACAGTAGCAAAATTACAGTTTTGGTTTAGGGTTGGGGGTCACCACAGCATGAAAAGCTCCATTAAAGTGTGGTAGCATTAGGAAGGCTGAGCACCGCCTAGGAGGAAACAGTCTCTGTTGAACTCTGCTGCTTGACAATATTAACCCCTTTTTCTCTGCTGAGCAAGACTTAAGTTTCAAGAGTCACTCTGGCTTAAGTAGATCAACTGCATCCCAGAACAAAGTGTAATATTTACTGAAACACAAAAATATTGGGCGCCTCAAAAAGGTAGAAATGAGCATCCCAAAAGTGAAAGTTTATAGTGGCTGACATGCAACCAAAAGTTGTCAGGCATGGCTGGGCATGGTGGCACACGCCTTTAATATCCACACTCGGGGGGCAGAGGCAGGTGGATCACTATGAGTATAGGCCAGCCTGCTCTACAGAGCGAGTTCCAGGACAGCCAAGGCTACACAGAGAAACACTGTCTTTTCTTTTGTTTTTCTAGACAGGGTTTCTCTGTGTAGCCTTGGCTGTCCTAGACTGGCTTTGTAGACCAGACTGGCCTCGAACTCACAGAGATACGCCTGCCTCTGCCTCCCTGAGTACTAGGATTACGGGGAAAACCCTGTCTTTAAAAACAAACAAACAAACAAATGCTGTCAGATATGGAAAGAACTAAGAAAATCTGACTCCTGATAATGGAGAAGTAAACGAATAAAAACAGATTCAGAAATACATGATAGAATTGATAAATAGTGACATTAAACAGATATTTAGGGCTGGAGTGATGGCTGGGTGGTTATCAGCCCTGATTGCTCTTGCAGAATACCTAGGTTCGGTTCTCAGCACCCACATGGTGGGTCACAGCCATCCGTAAGTAACCCCAGTTCCAGTGAATCTCATTCCTCCAGGTACTGCACGAATATGGTGCAGTCTACACACAAGCAGGCAAAAGACTCATACGTGTAAAATTTTAAAAATACCCCTATGTTTAAAGATATAGTTGTACAATGATGACATAGATAGACAGATATTATAATATATTCAACATGTTTAAAATACAGAGGAAAGACTCAGTATCTTAAATGAAGACATGGAAGCACAAAAAAATGACATTTGAGCTGGGCAGTGGTGGTGCACACCTTTAATCCCAGTACTCGGGAGGCAGAGGCAGGTGGATCTCTGAGTTCAAGGCCAGCCTGAAGTACAGAGCGAGTTCTAGGACAGCCAAGGCTACACAGAGAAACCTTGTCTCGGAAAACCAGAAGAGAAGAAGAGGGGGAAGAAGAGGAACAAGAAGAAAAAGAAAGAAAGAAGAAGAAGCAGAAGAGATGACATTTGAAAACATTCCAAACGAAAGCCTGAGGTAAATGCGCATGAGAACAGGATGCAGTTCTACGGGGCAGAGGAAGAGAATGCAGACTGAAGTTAAACAATAGACTCTTGTCAAAAATGGAACCGCGTAAGACCCACGTAAAGCTGAAGAGAGTTTCAGAACTGTCACACCTCCAGTGTTCTAGCGCACAGTTAAGTTGGAGTCGCTACAGAGAGGGAGGACTTAGCCACTTCGAAGAAATAATAAAAACTTCCCAAATTTGATGAAAATATAAATTCTTAGTCCCAGTAACTCCGACAAATCCCAAAGGCAAGAAATATGAAGAAAATGAAGCCAAGGGCATCACAGCCAAACAGCTAAAAAAAGAGCTAAAACAGAGATGTACTGACTGCAGCAGCCTGAGCAAAGGGAGACACTTAACTAGAAAGTAACAAGGGCAAGGAGAACACTGGAGTGCTGGAAGGAGAGCACTGGAGTGCTGGAAGGAAAAAGCAAACCAATCAACCCAGAATTCTGTAACTAATAAAAAAATACCTTTTCACAGTGAAGACATAACACAGACTTTTCAAGGCACCCAGGGCAGGAAGATTTAATGAGCAGCAGGCCCGTCCTACAATAGCGTGGCTTTCTGCCTTTCACACAGGAAAATCGGTACCGGGAGATGGACGGAAACTGGTGAAGGGAAGTGGAAAGTGTACTGCTAAACAGAGTACAGATTTCCACTTTGTTTTGAATTCTCTAAAGTAGAACTGAGTGTTTAAGCAAAAATTAAAGTACAGTACGATGTTTATAGCCTGTATATAATAAAGTTGTACAACATTAGCCAAAAGGCCAGGAGATAGGAAATGAACGCCTAGTTTTATCAAACAGTTTTATCCTACACCGAGAGGCATGAACACTATTTCAAGACAGACTATTATAGACTACAGTGCATGTTATAAACCTTAAGGCATCCATTAAAAAAGACCAGACTCAAAACAAATAAGGATAAAACTACGAGAGGACTAGACCATAAGATCATAAATACTCCATTTGATCTCAAAGGAGGCAGAAAACAGGAAAGGATCCACAGAGAACAGAAGAGACATACAGAAACAAAGAGCAAGGAAGTGATTTCAAAGCCGGATATGCCAACTGCCAGGGTAACATTAGAGGCTGCGACTCGGTGAGTGAGCTGGTCAGAGAAATAGAGGGCAATGCTATTTAGAATACAGTTCTAGATAGGGTGAAGAGCGCCTCAGTGGGTGCGGGGCTTGAGAACGAATGAGGACCCAAGTCTAGCTCCTAAACACCCACGTAAAAGTCAAGCACGACTGTGTGCACCTATCATCCTAGCACTAAGGAGGCAGGGACGGATGGATGCCTGGAGCTTGCAGGCCAGACAGTCTAGCTAACTGGGGAGCTTCAGCTTTGGTGACAGATCCTGTATCCAAAAATTAAAAATAAATTGAAAAAAAAAAATAAGGTGGAGTGCTGTCTGAGGTTTGTTTGTGTTTCTGTGACAAAATGTCTTGACAAAAGCAAACTCAGGGAGAAAGGGTTTACTTTGGTTTATGGTTCTGGAGAGGACCCAGTCCATCATGGCAGGGAAGGCACAGCAGCAGGAGAATGGAGTGGCCTGTCACGATGCACTGAGCAGCAGAAACAGAGCAGGACGGGGGCCCTAGGGCCCACCCCCAGTGATGCACTCCTTCCGGAAAAGTAGATATTGACTGAGATTTCCTGTGACTACTTTGTTTTTCGGTCCTCTGGATCCTTCAGGACATGTGTGTTGTCTTCTTGTCTTTCCTCCTTGAAGATGTCTTCAAGGACAAATGCTTCTTTGGTTTTAAAATCTAATATCATTTAATACATTCTAATTACAGATATTTGGAGAATATAATGTGATAAGCATGTAATGTGATAGTAAGCATGTAATGTGGTTTTCTTTTTAAATTAAGTTACAGTTATCTCTTGGGTGTGTGTGTGTGTGTGTGTGTGTGTGTGTGTGTGTGTGTGTGTAAAGGTATATGACATGGCATATGTATGGATATCAGAAAATAACCTGTGGGGGCTGGTGCTCCCCTTTCACTATGTGGGCTCAGGGGATTGAACTCGGATCTTCAGGCTTGGCAGCAAGTGCCTCCACTCCTGAGCCATCCTGTGGTCCAAAAATGTGGAATCTTAAAGTATATTTTTTACTAATCCTTTGGATATGTTGATCATTTCCACCCCCTAACTCCTCCCAGATCCACTTTCTACCCCAACATTCCTCCCAAATTTATGTTTTGTTGTTGTTGTTGTTTGTTTGTTTCATTTTTTTGTTTTGTTTTGTTTGAGACAGTGTTTTTCTGTGTAACTGCCCTGGCTGTCCTGGAACTCACTTTGCGGGCAAGGCTGGCCTCAAACTCACAGGGATCCACTTGTCTCTGCCTCCCAAGTACTGGGAATGAAGGTGTGTGCCACCACGCCTGACCTTTATGTATGTGTTCCTAATAACCCTGCTCATGGTGGTGGGGCCACCCGCTGAAGCACAGCTGGCCATCTTGGGGCTAACCCCTCAAAGAAAGCTGACTCTCCCTCCCCTCAGAGGCCATCAACTGTCATGTGGAATGTTGCCTGGTTTGATTGCGTACAGGCTATGAGCAGGTAATAGGGTGAGCCATGAGTGCTAGAATCCTCTCCTCTTCAGAACAGAGTGTTCTGAAGCATTCTTCCCTGACCTCTGACCTTAACAATGCTTCTTCCCACTCCTCCGTGATGGCCCTCACATTTACAGCCGAACACTCCAAAGACATGCTTTCTCTACACTTTGACCAGTTGTGAGTTTCTGCACTAACGGCTGTGGATTGCACCAAGAAGCCTCTCTGAGGAGTGTCAAGAGCTACATTATACAGACAGAGACAGGAATTCAGAAGGCAATGTGATACTATGTCAGCTTAGCAATAGATTCACTCCTGGGACTTATGATCTCCCAGCCGTGGGACCTATGGTCTCCCAGCCGTGGGTTCGTGGCCAGACTGACAGTACCAAGTATGTGTTTCCTCCTGTGAACTGAACCTTAAGTCCATAGAAAGTGGTTCGTTCCTCCCATGACATTCTGGGCCACTATTGCACCCATGGCCACATCTTGCCAGGCTGGTGGCAAGGTTGCAGGGTTCAGAGCTGGGTAACACTGGAATTCATAAATAGAGCCAATTAGCATGTCTATCACATTGCTTACTCCTTTTCTGAAGAGAAATTAGAAATGTATTCATATCTCATTTGAAATGTTCTATACTTTAGTATTGTCACATTGCCGTTCAGTAAATCTCAGAATGTGTTCATCTTTTCAAGCTGAACAATCCGTCCTGCCCCCCTTGACCCGTACCTCACTCTGCTCCAAGCCTCGGGTGACTTTCATTCTACTGTCTGCTTTGATCCATTTATACTTTATATTCAGTAGATAAGAAAGGTTGTATCATACTTGTTTTTCTGGACTTGCCTTATTTTACCTAACATGATTTGTCCTTCAGATCCATCCCCTTTGTCACAAATGACACAATTCTTTCTTTTGGGAGGCAGGGGGTTGAGACAGAATCTCACTATGTAGCTCTGGCTATGCCTACACAGCGAAACTCTGTAGACCAGGCTGGCCTGGAAGTCACAGAGATCACCTGCCTCTTCCTCCTGTGTGCTGGGAATAAAGGCATGTGCCACCATGCCCGGCTTTGTTTTTTAAGACAATTTTCTTTACTAGTACTTGCTGTCCTGGAACTCAAGCCCGACAACTTCTCTTATTTTTAAGGGCTGAGAAGTATTGCGCTATGTGTATAGACTTCACAGTCATTAACCATTCATCCCTCGATAGACATCTCAGGTTGGTCCTCCATTGTGGCTCCTCAGTAGTCTAGTCACGTACCAGAGATGGATCAGCTGAGCAGAGCCCATGTCCTTAGTGGGTCACCCTGGATTAGCAGACACAGGTGCAGCTGGTCCTCAGAGGGATGGAAAATAGGTGTTTTTTTTTTTTAATTATTTTTTTAAAAGATTGCTTTTTCTTATATGGCTGTTTTGCTCGCATGCCTATCTGTTTAGTAAAAGCGTACAGTGGCCCCAGCAGGCTTCCCCTCTTGAGAAACCATCTCGACAGCCCTGATCCTGGCCTGGGGAAGAAGAATTCTCAGCTCTAGCCCCCGCCCTCTACTTTGCCTTACCTGAGGTGCCAAGTACAAGCTGATGCCCCCAGAGCAGAAACCCCGGATGCCCGGCTTCATCCCTAAGCAGCAGCATCCCTAGAGGCAACTTACTGAAGGGCCCTTCGCCCAGACTTCTGCAGCAGCTGACAGTCCGAATGCATGGCTGAACAGCCTGTCTCTCAGATGTACTCAATTAAAGAGCTCCTCCCTGGATATTTGTAGTAAAACATCCTAAAACAAAAGTCAAAACATTGTATTAGTTACCAGGAGTTTGTTCTGCTATATCAAACACCAGGAAACAGAACGCTGTTATTTCTAAATCAAACCACAGGAATTGGGGGAAACATTTTTTAACATCTTTGTATGAAAAGACTTCTTTTGATCCACGATGATAGGTAATTGTAGCGGAGACAATTCCAGGAGCAGCCTCTCTTCCTGTCCAGCCACCGTCTGGTTTAGAGAATGGCTCCTGAGCCCAGCTGCCGCAAGACCTGTTTTTCAGGGGCTCCCCTCCTCTTCCCTGCCTGAGGATTTTTCTCTGAGATTTACCGTGAGACCGGTGGTGCCCCAGCAGGAAACAAGCATGGCTACCATTCTCAAGTCACCCACGGCGAGTTCACCTTCGAGGAAGCCAGTTACGTCTGGTTTCCGGTCTGGTTTCCTTACAGTGAGATTTTTCTGCAGCTAACAGACTCCTGTGTGCTGTGACACTCACTGTCCGCCCTCCCCTCCACTCATTTGCCTCGAACCTGGAAACCTTGATTGGAGCTGGTAAAAAAAAGGAATGATGATCATTGCTACACTTATTAGAGAAGAGTGGTGACTGCCAAACTCCAGACCGGAAACAGGAAGTCCTACCTTTGTTGTTTTGTTATTGTTTGTTTCTTACAGTGCTGAAGGATGCAGTTTGGGGCTAGGCAAACGCTACAGCCAGCCTCAGCCCTTGCTTTCCTGAGGAGACACACTGTAGAGGCCAGGATTGCTCACTGCAGAGCACAGGCTGGCCTGGAACACCTGGTCTTCCTGTCTGCTAGGATTACACACCTGAGCCATCGGGCAGGCTCACACCTTAGTTTCTGAAAGATGCTTTCCCTTAGTGTTGACAGTCTTACCTTTCAATGCTTGAAGGCCTGTTCCTTCTCCTGTTTACATTAAGTCTGTTCCTGCTGGCATGAACTCTCATTTGGGAGCCATGTTTCACATTTCTCTTTATACCTACTTTTGAGATACTTGATTATGTTGTGTATTGAGGCAGTTTTCTGTCTTTTTCTTGTATTTAGGGTGTGTCAGGTTTTTTTTTTTAATTTGTAGGTTTACAATTTTTAACAAAAATTTAAAAATTAATTTCAGTCATAATTTTTTCAAGTGTTTCTTATGTTCGCCTAAGCCTTTGGGACTACTGTGTTAGCTTTCTGTTGCTGTGATAAAAATGCATGAGCTAAACAACTTAAAAGAAAAAAAAAAGATCATTTGGTTTTAGAGATTCAGTTCTAGTCAATTGGCTTTGCTTTTTTTTTTTTTTTGGGCATGTGTGAAGACTGAAGACCACGGGCAGGAAATATGAGAGACTAGCAGTTAGACAGATTCCCTGATAGACACACAGACAGGAAGAGGGGTCATGACTAGATAATAAAAATGGTGCACTTCCAAGATGACTGGCTCCTTCTCCACCCTCCTGACCTGAGACAAAAGCCTGGCAGCTTCAAACATAGGCCTACAGGGCCTTTTCTCCTGCTAATAGGGCTCCCTGCCCGCTGGACTGTGGACTGGTCTGAGTCCCAGGCCAGACCACGATGTGTTTACCCCAGGTTTGTGGACCTCCCTGTCTTTTCTCAGCCCTAAATTTGGGGGGACCCTAAAAACAGCAGCCCCCACAGAGACCCCAGGCTCCCTCCCTGAGCACCACACCCAGCATGCCCTGCCTTTCAGGTCTTTTTTCCCCCTTTGCGCCGCTATGTATGTATCTCCTCCCCCTAATAAAAGCCGTTCTCCACCAGCTGACCCTGTCTGTGGCGTCTGAGGTCTCCCCCGCTGCTACCTTTTAAGTTTTCAACTGGCAGAAAGGATGAACCTTCTCAGGACTCCTAGAGGGCAACAGCAGAGACCGGTCCACCTCCTGGCAGCTGAGGAGAGGGTGGGGAGGCGCAGCTACCCCCTTCAAAGGCCCACCCCTCAACGACCCAACTCCCCTCCCCCCACTAAACCCCACCACCAGGATCTGCCTCGGAAGGGCCAGGCTTGCTGCATGTGTGCCGTACACAGCGGCTGCGAACTACATGCAAATTATTCTGCCCTAGTTTTCCTCGCCGCCTATTCGTGTGCTGTTGTTCATTTTAACAGTTCTTTAGTCTGTGTACTCGTTCCTCTGTTTGCGTCTGTGTGTGCGTGCACGTGTTCGTACACGTGTGTTACAGGCAGCTGTGAACATAAGGATGTGGGTGCCCAGACCCAAACCCGGACCTTCCGCAGGAACAGCAGGCGTTCCTAACTGATGAACCGCATCTCCAGCCCAGCCCTTCGCTCCTCCGCAGGGGACGGCCCCGGGGCTCAGGTCCTTCACTGGAAACGCGCAAGGAGGCGGCATTTGCGTCGCAGGCCTTGGAGCCTTCAGTGTGAAACACGCGGTTGCCCCTGTGGCTCCCCGGTGGCAGAATCCTGCCTTGCCACGCACAGTGCTCCGTTTCCATAGAGCTCAGGGTATTGCTGGGAGGAGGGAGGGATCTCGCTGCATCAATGGCGGCTTTTGCTGGCACAGATGCCGGAGAAAGGAATCTGAGCTTGGAAGAGGAAGGACGGAAAGCACTCAGCCTCTGTATGTGAAATGCGTCTCCCGTCAAAGGACGGCCTCCAGCCGCCCCTGGGCTGCCAGATACAGGAGGAGAGGGAGTCTGGGAGAAAGCAAAACATGCAGACATGGCAGTCTGCGGGCTGGGCGACATTAATTCTCTCTTGGCACGTGGGATGGGGCATCCAGGCAGCCACAAGAAAATGAATACAGTGTTCCTAGTGCCAGGCTGACTTGTGCATAAAGAGCTTTTAGTCCGGGAGAGGCGCGGTGTGACGTGCGCTTTCCATCTGCTGGGCCAGTTTCCAGGCCGGCTTAGCCGTGCTGCCCGCCCCGCCCCCGCTCCTGGGGAAGCGCCAGCCGCGGTACGTGATGCCCTTCGCCTCGACCTACCCACCACCCTCAAGGGCCCTCAGTCAGCAGGCTCAGAGCCCGAGGCAGCCCTGGTTCTCCGGTGTCTGGGATGTACACGGCTTGCAGCTTGTAGCTGTCACGCCTGGGTCACTCAGCAGGCTCGGCTTATTTTTACAAGGGCCACCAACTGTGAAGTCACGTGTCCGCTACACAGCTTGCATATGCGGAAACAGACAAGAGAGGGAGCAGGGGCTAACTCATGAATCTTCTTGTATAAATTAAAACGAATGAATAAGCATTAGTTCAACTCTAAAAATCTATCCTTTAAATTTTTTCTCCTGTTTTTTTTTTTTTTTTGGACTTGTTTTTTGTTTTTTTGGTATTTTGGTGTTTGTTTTTTTTTTTGTTGTTGTTTTGTTGTTTTGTTTTTTGTTTTGTTTTTGTTTTTGTTTTTGTTTTGAGACAGAGTAGCCTTGGTTGGCCATGAACTCACAGAAATCTAGCTACCTATGCCTCCTGAGAGCTTGGATTAAAAACCATGCACACACTCAGCTGAAATATGGATGGATAGATAGATAGATAGATAGATAGATAGATAGATAGATAGATAGATAGATATTTTTCCCTCCGGAGTATAGAATTATTTCTTTTCTCCCACCAGGAAAAAAAAAAAAAAAAGTTTTGGGATCCACGATTGGCCTGAAAATTTAACGTCCATGGATAAGATTCCTTTCTCATATGGTCTGGCAGGGGTAGGGTACCCCCTTCCTGTGGTGGTTTGAGTGAGAACCGCCCTCATAGGCGCATATGTTTGAATATCTGATCCGCAGTTGGTGGAACTGTTTGGGAAGGATTTGGGGCATGGCCTTCTTACATACCAGGCCCAGTCTGGCTCACTCTGCCTTCTGACTGTGGGTCTGGACGTGAACTCTCAGTTACTGCTCCAGCCCCGTGCCTGCCCACCTGCTGCCATGTTACCTGCCATGATGATTATGGACTAACCCTATGGAACTGTAAGCAAAACCCCAATTAAATACTTCATTTTATAAGTTGTCTTGGTCATAGTGTCCCTTTGATTTGGATAAACCAAATCCCTGGGTTTGATTCCCAGCATTCACCAAGAATGCACAAGAGTGTGCGCACGCACGCGCGCGCACACACACACACACACGCGCACACACACACACACACGAATTAGCTATATACTGGCTTATTGTGAAAATTTAGAAGAAATGGCTCAGTGGCTAAGAGCTCTTCCAGAGGATCTGGGTACGATTCTCAGTACCGATATGGTAGGTTACAACTGACTGTAATTCCAAATCCAAGGGACCTGACACCCTCTTCTGGCTTCCGCACATACCAGGCACACACATAGTACACAGACATTTGCGCAAGCAAAGCAACCATTTACATTTAAAAAATAAATATTTTCAAATATGCGAAAGAGAAAGAAAGAAAATTTAGGAAATACCAATAGCCAAGAGAAACAAACAAACAAACACAAAAACAAGAAACCAAAGAGCACTCATAAGCTCAATATTTGTCAATGATAACTGAAAGATTAGCCATAAGACATGAGACAGTAGCAGGGGCTGCTGAGTTCATCCAGGGAAACACTACGGCACACTAGGCTGGGGCAGTTACGGAGCAGGAAAGGGGAAATGGGAATGAAAGCCTTTTTTTTTTTTTCTTTTCTTTTTTTAACCTGTGTTTGGTTGTTATGGTTAGTTAAGGAAATAAATTAAGAGGTGGATTAAAGAATGCCAGGTGATTATAAGCATCTTTCCTGCAGCCGTTACTGAGGCAGATAGAGGGAGGAGGGCCGAGATCCTAGACAAACAAGTTACGTTAGCTCTGGGAATTTTACTGTTCAACTACAATTGCAGAGCTTCACAAAATGGTGTCTCCCTGGCTAACATTAACCATTAACATTCCTGTAGGTTTCCTCATAAGTCTTTCCTTCGCATGTATACAAGTGTTGTGGTTGACTGTGGAATGTCCCTTAAGGCTCAGGTCCCCAGCTGACAGCCCTGTTCTGGAAGATTGTAGAATGTACAGAATCCTTAAGGGAATAGCCACTGGGGGGTGGGCCTTAAAGTTTCATTGTTCAGCCCTATTTCCTGTCTGTTCTCTGCTTCCTGCCTGCTCTCTGATTCCTGTCTGTTCTCTGCTTCCTGTCTGCTCTCTGCTTCCTGTCTGTCCTCTGCTTCCTGTCTGCTCTCTGCTTCCTGTCCCAAGGCGTGAGGCCTCAGCTTTACTCTTCTGCCACCATGGTGCCTCCACTTGCAGTGCCTTTGGACTCAAGCTCCTCCAACTGTACACCAAAAAATCCCTTCCTACGCTAACTTGTTTGTCAAGTGTTTGGCCACAGCAATGAGAAACAACTAATATGGAAAGGAAGTTTTAAAAGAGATAAGGTTTCCTAGCTTGATTTTTTAATTCTTGTGTCACAACATCTCTATACCAATATTCTGGCACATTATTGTCTTAATGGGATAACACACATTTGATTACATGATTATGTATTTACATATATTTACATATATGGCATCTATGGAGTATTTTTTTTTTATTTTGAAACAATTATGAAGTTGCAGAATAGGCAGAGGCAGATTTTTTAAAGGCGTATCCCAAATCATTTGAAAATAACTTGTCAACATGACACTCTTCCCTGATCCGGAATATTTAATGTCTGTTTCCCACAGACAAGGACATTTTCTTCTACCATTTGAAACAGTCAAGAGATTGACAGTCAGAGGCTCGGTGTCAGGTCTCAGCAGTGACCCGCAAGTCCTGGACCCCACTTTAGCAGAGATGGCCTGGGGCAAGCTGGCCAGGGAGTATCATGAGGGCAGGAGTGTGCTCAGCCCCAGAGCCATGTAGCTGCCCTTTCTCCACTGCTGAGCAGGGCAGCTGCTGGGGACAGCTGGGGCTCGGCTGCCAAGAACCACGCTTTGCAGCTGCCCAGAGGCTTGTGATCTGGAGATTATTCTGAGTGACAGCTGCCACTCCAAACATTCTGATATGTTCCCAAACTGTGAGCTTCCCGCCCCACCCACGCCCTTACTCAACAGGTCTTCTGTCAGGGTTATTGGTAACACAGATTAGAGCTCTTAGGTGTCTAAGAGAATTTGGTTCCTTTGTTTGTTTCACCATCGTCTTTATTAGATAGAAAAAATATATTTTATACCCTGACCTGATTCACACAAATATTTATCAAAGCCATTAAAAGACCATTCTATTGTTAATCCTTCTTTTATTGCTTAATCCTGCTTACTGTTTTGTTTTGTTTTATTTTTAGACTTTTGTGTGTGTGTGAATGTTTTGCCTGCATATATGTATGTGTACCTCATCATGCCTGGTCTCCTTGGAAGGCATTGTCCCTGAAGAAGGCATCAGCTCTCTAGGAACTGGAGCTACAGACAGTTGTGAGCCACCATGTGGGTTCTCGGAATTAAACCTGGTCCATTGCGAGAGCACTAAATCCATTAAACTGCTGAGCTATCTTTCCAGCCCCTATTTGATTTCCTTTTTGAACTTGTGTGTGTGTGTGTCTTGTATATGTGTGGTGTATCTCTGTTGTGTGTGGATGTGTGCGTTTTGTATATGTGTGGTATATTTCTGTGTGTGTATGTGTGTATTTTGTATCTGTGTGGTGTGTCTCTGTTGTGTGTCTCTGTGTGTTTTGTATATGTGTGGTGAATCTCTGTTGTGTGTTCTGTATGTGTGGTGTATTTCTGTTGTGTGTGTATGTATGTGTTTTGTATATGTGTGATGTATTTCTGTTGTGTGTCTCTGTGTGTGTTTTGTATGTGTGTGGTGTGTCTCTGTTGTGTGTCTCTGTGTGTGTTTTGTGTATGTGTGGTGTATTTCTGCTGTGCTTCTATGTGTGTGTTTTGTATATGTGTGATGTATTTCTGTTGTGTGTCTCTGTGTGTTTTGTGTATGTGTGGTGTATTTCTTTGTGTGTGGATATGTTTCTATGGCAGCCATGAAGGCCCAAGGTTGATGTCAAGTGCCCTGCTTTGATCATAATCTAAACTTTTATATTAAAATTTTAAAGAATTGTTTTTGACCATATGTCCATTCACATTGTAGGCCTGGTGCCCACGGAGGTGTCTGATCCCTTGGAGCTGTAGTTACAGATGGTCTGGGAGCTAAACCCAGGTCCTCTATGAGAGCAGAGTGCTCCTAAGCACTGGTCCATCTCCCCAAACCTTATCTATTATTATTATTATTATTATTATTATTATTATTATTATTATTTTGATTTTTGTAGACAGGGTTTCTCGGTGTAGCCCTGGCTACCCTAGAACTTACTTTGTAGACCAGCCTGGCCTTGAACTCAGAGATCTCCCTGCCTCTGCCTCCAGAGTGTTGGCATTAAAGGTGTGCGCCACCACCGCCCGGCCCTATTTTACTTTTAATACAGTATTTTTATTAATTATTTTGAGACTTTCATACATGCGTCAGTGTATTTTGGTCACATCCACCCATGCTCTTCCCCTAAATCCTCTCAGATTCTACCCTACTCGTTGTTCCCCCAACTTCATGTCTTTTCTTCTTTTTATTTGTAATAACCCAATTGTGCTCCCCACAAACTTATGGGTGCGGGCCATCCCCTGGAGCATGAACAGCCTGCCAGGCACCACACCCTCAAAGAGAAATGACTCTCTCCCTCAAGCCAGGAGGTGGTGGCACACGCCTTTAACCCAGCACTCGGAAGGTAGAGGCAGGCCAGTCTGATCTACGGGTCAAGTTCCATGATAGCCAGAGCTACAGAGAAAATCCTGTCTTCACCCCCCAACACACACCCACAAAAAAAGGAAGAAAAGAAAAAAGAAAACTGACTCTCCCTCCCCCAGAAGTCGTCAACTGTCGAGGGTGCCTCAGTCAAGGGTGGGGGCTCATGAGCCCTCCTCCCCTCCTCAACCTCAGGGTTGCTCACTGAGTTTCACTAATTCAGCTGGACTGGCTGGCCAATGAACTTCAGGGGCCTCCTGTGTCTGCCCACCCAAGTCTGGGTTTACAGACGTGAATTGCCATGCCTAGATTTTTATGTTTTCATGTGGGTTCTGTGATCCAAACGCAGGCCCCGTGCTTACCCAGCAGGCCCTGTACCTACTGAGCTATCTTATCAGTCCTCCCTCCCACCTCTTACTATCTTCTATACCTGTCTAGTTCTCTCTCTCTCTCACTCTCTCGTAATCAATCAGCTCGGTTTTGTGACTAACAAATGGGTGATGAACTAGAGTTTGAAAATTGCTTTTATCCATAAAGTTGGTGAGGAAATTTACAAGAACTGGAATCAGGCTGACCCCTACTTGACATCCCTACACACAGGACATGTTCTTCTCCTGCGAGCTGGTTTTAGCTGGTGTGCCACAGCAACTGCAGGGTTACATGACGCTGGCCCAGAAAGTCTGGAGGCCAGAGACACGACACATGACACTGGATGGATGCAATCAGCTTAGTCCAGAGCGGGGGACTTTACACAGGACAAATGCACTGGCTCTCCTCAACCTACAAGATCAAGAAAGAAAAATTAGAGGGGGAAAAATCTCATCAGAGGAGAGGAGCTGACACACACAGCCTCTGAGCCTCATTTCTAATGAATTGGAACAAAGCAACCGCACAATAGAGTGTTGAAACAACCGGGGATTTGACCATGAAATAAAGATCAGGTCCTAACAGCGTTTGTCCTGGACAGTCACACTTCAGTTCTTATGTTCTAAGGGGAAGGCTGTAGCTTCTGATGCTTGCTGTTAAGATCCACAGCAAATAAGGAAAACTGAAGAGGAGGAATCGGGGAGACAGAGAACAGCTGGGGAAAGGTGAATAATGACAAAACAAGATTCATTTTATTATCTATTTTTATGTGGGCTTGCTATTTTCTAGAATAAAGATTCTTAAAATGGAAGAATGTTTTCACTGAGCAGTGGTGGCACACGCCTTCAATCCCAGCCCTTGAGAAGCAGGTGGATTCCGAGTTCGAGGCCAGCCTGGTCAACAGAGTGAGTTCCAAGACAGCCAAGGCTACACACAGAAACTCTGTCTCAAAAACAAACAAACAAACAAAATAACAGCAACAAAAATTGTTTTCAAGTGTGTGGATCAGGAAAAGAAACATCTAACATTTGTGTTTACCCGAAGTCCTGGCTCATCTGTGGACCATACATTGTTGACTTTTTAAAATGTAGGTTTGGGGGCTGGAGAGATGGCTCAGAGGTTAAGAGCATTAGCTCTTCCGGAGGACCAGGCTTTGATTTCTAGAACCCATACAGTAGCTCACAAGCAGGGACCCAACACCCTCTTTTGGCCGTTGTGGGTACTGCATGCACATAAACATGCGCATGACAGAGCACCCATAAACATAAAATAAGCTTTTAAAAATCAACACAATCCAAGCTTCGACTTCTGTCCCATTCTGTTCTCAACACAGCCACACATATCTCCATGTACCCTACCTTGATGGTAGAATGGCTATACTTTAATAGAGTAGCAGCCACACGAAGAGATAGACCCAGAGACCCAGAGACCCCAGTTCCCCACACTGGCACACACACCTCACTACAAGCAGACATAAACACACAGATATACACAGACACACAGATCTACACCTCCCACTACCACACAAACACAGATTCACACAAACGCACCCCACTACCATGACAAGATGGCCTCCTTGTGCCCGGCTCAATGTATGCCCATCGCCATGGCCAGACGTGCCACCATCTTCCCTCGGACTGTGTAGTCTGCCAGCTGCTCAGAACAGTTTCTTCTTCCGTCCAAATTTCAGTTTTCAGGAAACTCCCAGAACCATCTACGAATCTATCAATAATCTGGGAAGGAAACAAAGTCATGGCCAGGGGAGCTGCTGGCTTCCAAGAGGGTAACTCCCAGTGACCCCTGGCAAAGGTTGTTTAGCAGAGAGGAGCCAGTGAGCAGCCTGAGCCGTTCTTCAGAATGGACTTGGGGCCTGCACCACCAGGTGAGGAACTTTCCCGGGAGCTGCTGGTTCCTTCTCTCTGCTCTTTGTCACTGGTCTCCTAGGAGAATCTGATTATCTCTTTGCCAGAATGAGTAAAACACACACACACACACACACACACACACACACACACACACACACACACGGGGAGGGGAGGGCTGGTCATGGGGTGGGTTGTCTGGAGACAGGAAAACCGGATACAGCTGGCCCTGAGGAGGAGGGTGGCTGTACCTTCCTCCAGGTGACACCCCATCCAACCCCAAAACTGCAAGAGAACCTGAGTTTAGGGTTCCGGAGGGGGCTCCCCTGCTTTCATTGGTTAGTCCCTCACTGTGAGTTTTGTGCTGCTCTCTCTCCCTCTCCTCTTCCCTCCCTCTCTCTCCCCCCTTCCCCCTCACCCTGCCATCTCATTGGCTTCTGTCCCTCCCTGTGAGGCTCAGGAACACTTTGCAACACTGAGCACCCCTTGGCCACTGAGCTGGAAGAATGGGCATTCGGTGGCTCTGCACCTACTGTTTACAGAAGAGATAGGAAGAGCTGGAACTCTTCCCGGCTGGCTTCCGGACACGATCACCCCGGGCCTTCCTGGTTGACAGCTATGGACCACCTGTGACCAGCTAGCTGTGCTCCCCCAGTGAGGGCGGCGCCGTATGGTTGTGGCTTGGCTCTGGGGGGCATAAGATAAGGAGCTCATCGGAGGGGCTCTGCATCTGCGCCCTCTGTCTCAAACAGCACACGCTGCTGTCTCTAGACTCAGCGCACGTCTCTGGGCATGCGCCTTTGCTCAGTGTGCCCTCCATCGTTTTGGGGGTTTTCACAGCACTCAGAACCCTGCCTCTCCCATGCTGCCTCTAGATTTGGCTTTGCCAATAGCCTCCCCATTTATCCATGGTTTCTGTTACCTCTGCTCAACTCTGGCCAGAAAATATCACATGGAACATTCCAGAAGCTAATAATTTGTAAGTTTTACATTGCACACCATTCTGGGTGGCACGATGGAGTTTCAGACTCTCCCATATGGGCTTAGCCATCCTTGGATCTAGCGTGTCCGTGCGCTACACAATACCTGCCCCTTAATCACTTAGTGCTGCATCACGTGCGCAGCAGATTGACTGTGCCGCCGGCACATACTTAGGCTTAAGTTACCCTCATCCTATTTAATAACAACTACAAAGTATGTTGTGAAACGGTTATTAGACTCGAGAGGGCTTCTCTACCCCAGCCAGTTCCCAAATCATTGAGACCGACAATTTTTAGACTTCTCAGCCTTCTAAGCTATTTTGATTTCCCAGCTACACACCCCAAGTGACTTGCCGTACTTGTCTCTGCCTGCGCTGCTTATGTCCCATGAGGCCAGCTCATGGCCAGGTGCTCATGGTCATCCTGCCCTATGGCCACTTTCTTCTCTCCAGCTTCCTCTCCTCCTTCTATCTCCTGCCTTGTGGTCCCTATCTGACCCCAAGCCCAGGAACCTAAGCTCTGCCTTAGCATTCTACTGAGGGTCTGGGTCTGAGTTGAGAAGCAGCCATTTCAAGTTGACGCCTGCAAAGTCACTTTGGCAGTGCTCGGAGTGACTCCCCGGCCACGCTTTTCCATCCCGTGTGCAGGACGCGTCACCAGAGGCCACAGACCAGCCCCTCTGCTTTCTCTTCTGCCCAGCTATAGGCTGTCAGCGACTTTGCTCAACCAATCAGAGAGTACCGGTGAGTAAAGCTTACACAGCATCACTTGATGCATGTGAGAACGTACCTGTCTGGGCTGCAATCAGATCTTGAAGGGCAGTAACTTAACCCTGACTACATAGCACCCTACCAACGCTCAACAAAAGTCCAGATTTTTATTACCTATTGTTTCTTTGAGACAAGGTCTCCTGTAGCCCAGCCTGGCCTCAGACATATTATGTAGCCAAATATCACCTTGAATGCTTTTTTATTTTTATGTATCATTACTTTGTATGTGCGTGATATGTGTGTAGGGCTGGGCATGTGGGGAATAGCTTTGTAGAACTGATCTTCTCTTTGTAGGAATCTGGTTCTTCCTCTCAGGGACCAAACTCAGGTTGTCAGGCTTGTGGGACAAGCATTTTACCCACTGAACCAACTCACAGGCCCAGGTTCCTTCACCTCCTAACTCTACCTCCCCAGTGCTGGGATTCGAGCATGTGCCACCACGCTGGTTATATAGGGCAGAGGATGAAGCCCAGGGCAAGCCCGCTATCAGCTGTGCTACATCTTCAGAATCACCATGGTGTATATATTTAAATAATTCTGTTTTATTATAGTTATTAAACTCTCTCTCTTTTGTTTTTTTGAGACAGGATTTCTCTGGATAGCCTTGGCTGTCCTGGAACTCACTTTGTAGACCAGGCTGGCCTCAAATTCACAGAGATCCACCTCCAGCCAGCTGCTATTAACCTCTTATTGTGTCTAATTTACGAATTAGAGTTTCTCATGTATGTTAGAGAAAAACCAGTGTGTATAGGGTTTGATATTGTCTGTGGTCACTGATAGCCACGGCTGTTGAACCCTCAAGACAAGGGCTATGGCTCTGCTTACTTCTTATCTTTTTCTCTGGATCAGATGTGAGTGAGGCATTCCATTGTGTGCTAGATGCACCATGTTTTTTTTCTTTAGGGAGTGCTGAGGACTGAAGCCGACCCCTGTACATGGTAGGTGAGCTACACCCCAGCCATGAGTTTAATCAGCTTGAGCTAGCATTGTAATGAACAAAGTTCATATCTTTCACAGAAAGTTATCTTCTTGCTTTGTTAGTCTTCTGGAGGAATGGAGGGAAGGGAAGTCAGAGTTATGTGGAGGCTGGTGTTTGGAAGCCAGAGAATGCCACAGCCACCCCAATCCTCCCTCAGCAAGCTCACCAGCTCTCATTTTTGATGCAGGGACAGGGTGCCTGGGCTAGGTCCACAACAAAGTCCGCAGTGAACTCAGCCCTAGGGTCAGCAAGGCCTCATTTGTCCCTCTCCCACTGGGGTTATTCACTCAGTGACTTTCCCTTTGAAAGCCCCATTCTGCTGGGAGTCTGAGTGGGAGTTGAGAAGCAACCATTTCAAGTTGACGCCTGCAGAGTCACTCTGGCAGTGCTGGGAGTGACTGCCCTAGCCAGGCTTTGCTATCCCATGTGCAGGACACGTCACCAGAGGCCATAGACCAGCTTCTCTGCTTCCTAAGTTCCTCTCCGTAGATTGTGTTTCCCGTCCTGGATCACACAGCAGTTGGCAGTTACTTAATTCATGTTTTTGAATTACCCTGAAGATCCGTAGTGAAAAGCTCCACAGACATTTAAAAGAAAGCATTCTCCGCTCGGCATAGTGTAATACAACAGATTAGAGTGCAGACCAGCTTTTCTTGTTAAACAAAAAACTTAACCTCTTCAACTATCTTTGAATATGTTAAAAGCAATTACTTGGAGCAGCAGGGAAGCTTGTAGATGCTTTGATCACGTCCACTCGGGGTGACTTTCAAGGCAGGAGAAGTCTGCCAGTCAGCGCAGTTCACAGGAGGCGTTTTTCTCTGGCCTTCCTGGGTGACATGGTTCTCACCTCAGTGATCCATTCCCGAGGCAGCGCTTGCAAAGGTGAGCAGTCAGCGTGCTCAGAGCAAACGAGGGTCACAGACACGTGGGCAGAGAGAGCCCTCTAGGCCTCCCAGGCTTGGGACACTGAGAGGAATAGCAGTTCTTAGCTGGTGCTGCTTTCAAAGAGCAGCCGTCTTAGATAATTTCAACAGGCCAACCAGAGCTCTTCCCCAGTGAGAGGTCCAGGGCCTCTGAGCATATAGACCTACCCACGTTCTGCTGGGCCTCACGGGATGGGTGCTGTTTAAAAGTAGAAAAACTCACCCCCAAACCTTGTCTCCTGTCTGCAATGGGTTCAACATGCCTTCTCCAAAATCGATTTGCCGAGGCTTAATCCCAGCCATGGTGATGTTAGGGCGTAGAGCCTAGGGACTATGAGTAAATCCTTGGAGGTTTCACCCTCATGGATGGACCCGTGTCCACCAAAAAGGCTGGGGAAGCTGACAGAGCCCAATGTTTGCTCTCCATCATGGTTAGGAAATATGAAATATCCCCATGGGGTCCTTTTTTGAGCACTGTACCCCGGCTGGAGGTGGTAGAGGCAGGTCTAAGGGGCAAGTTTTGAAGGTTATAGCTCCAGCCGCCCTCTCTGCTTCCTGGTCTGACAGAATGTGAACAGCCACTCTTTCTTGCTCTCCTGTCATGGACGGGGCTGTGCTGCTGTGCTTTCTCCACTACCATGGACTGACATTTCCAGAAACTAGAGCTGAGGATGGCCTTGAATTTCTGGTCATCTTGCCTCGATCTCCTGAGTGTTGGGGTTATAGGTGTGTGCCTTCATCCCTAGTTTACACTCAGTGCAGGGGATTGAACCCAGGGCTTGGTGTATGCTAGGCAAGTGTTCTAAACACTGAGTTACAGCAACACCCCGTGGTACCATTTCTGAAGCAGAGAGGAACCGTCTCCATACATGAGTGCCACTGTCCTGATGTCAGAGGAGATACACAGTCTCCAGAATTCTAAGAGGTGCATTTCTGCTCTGACCCAGTCTAGCTGGGCACAGTGGTACACACCTGAAATCCCAGCATTTGGGAGGCAGAGGCGGATCTCTGTGAGTTCGAAGCCAGCCTGGTCTACACAGTCTAGGACAGCCAAGGCTACACAGAGAACCCTGTCTTGAAAAACAAAAACTAAAAAACAAAACCAACAACCAAAACAAAACAACCCAATCTCTGAAATTGCTCAGTGGGTAAAGTTCTTGCCGTGTAATTGTGAAGGCGGGAGACAAAGCCAGGTCCAGGTCTGTTAATGCCAGCATGCCTAAGGCAAAATGGGAGGTGGAGACAGGAGAATTCCCAGAAGCCTCAAGGTGGAAGGTGAGCATCTACACCCAAAGTTTGACCTCTGACCTCTACTCATGAGCACACTTATTCCACATTCTCACAATACGTACAAACACATATATGCACATATACTACACATACATACATATGTCATATACACACGCATGCATGTACACAGTGTCAGGCATTTTGTTATAGCAGCACAGAGAACTAGGAGAATACCTCGCGTGCCCTACAGCAGGCCCACCTGGTGAGCTGCCTGTGCCCGAGGCCCTGGAGGCCAGCTGGACTTCACAGTCCACAGCTTTGTCCCCTGCATGCTGAGCGACAGTCAGGTGTTGAAGATGCCCAACAGGGGTCTGTCTCAGAGACTCTCTGTCCCTTGTACTCGTGAGAACTTTCTGGAGCCTGGGCTCAGCGGCCTCGTCGAGAGCCTCATGGAGGCCAGAGCTTCTTGGCGGTGTGACCTCAAAGCCACAGGCAGAGAGACCCCAGCAGCCACACTGCTTTCCAACCTGCCATTCTTCCCAACCGCCATCGCCACAGAGCTCCTCAGAGACAGCTCCCGCTTCCTTTAAAAGCCCAAATGAAAACAATTTGGGGAGCTCCCTGAGGCCTGTACACAGGGAGAATGCGGAACTTCTCGGAACCTCATTTCCCTTCCGTGGAACACACAGACTGACAGAGAATCCAGCCACTGGGGTTCCCAGGAACCTTCGGTGTTGGTGTTCTGAGAGTTTATCAGCCCAGCTCCCACTCTGACAAGAAACAGAACCCAATTACTGTTTTACTTGATTTGAGTTCACTCTTCGTGGTGGGGGTGGGGCTGCTTTTGAAAATGGTTCCGGCACAGAGCGCAAACGCATCATCTTCTGCTGACCACATAATTGCACTAAAAAAAAAAAAAAAGAGCAACAGCTTGTAAGAACAAGATAATTATAGGCCCATCCCTGCACTTTGGAGAAGTTTTCAAAATATGCTCTGCAATTATTTTTAGACCTTTCCAAACACCTCTAGCAAGAAATGACATCAGCCCCTAAGGGAGTTTTGTTATGGGCCCCTCCTTGGGGTTTGTGAGGATGACTGCGTTCCCTCACCCTTGAGCTCTCAAAACTGGGAGAAGGCACGTTTACACTGTGGTTACGGCAGCTTGGAAGAGCATCACACAAAGAGCTCGGAGGACTCTCTGGAGAGCAACGAGAGCTGTCACTCTGGCCAAAGAAAGCAGGCAACTGAGCCTCACGGCCCTTTGATGGCTCAGCCAGGGTGGCAGGCTGGGCTGGCTTCCACAAGGGAACAGAGTACCCCACACATGGTGGCCTTGCGGAGAGAGCCAGTTTGTAAACAGATGCGATGTGGTTGGATCAATGTCCTACCTGGGCAGAGTGTTCAAGTACACACAACCTGGAGAACGTCGCAGAATGCTGAGCCTCACCAACTCAAGACAAGCTCTGGCAATGGTCAGCTAATGACCTCTTATAGTCTAGAATGTCCCCCAAAGGTGAGACGTGGTCCCTGCTGTTAAGGGTTGGATGTGAAATGTCCCCCATAGGCTCGGGTGTGTTTGAACACTTGGGTTCTCCGTACCTGGTGCTGTGGACCCATTGGGACTGTGGTCTTGTTGGTGTCACTAGAGGCGGTCTGAAGGGTGACACCTCCTTCTGGATCTAGCCCCAGGTCTCCGTGTCTCCCACCACGAGGACAGTAAGGAATCCCGATGAAGTGCGCACTGCCACAGACCACGGCTTTCCTGCCATAAACCTGCCACTGAAGACAACCACGCCCGCCCTTACGCAGCTTCTGTCTGGAAGTCTACCACAGAAGTCACCGGGACAGCCTGCTCACTCCGGCAGCACGCAGCATGCGCACTAAAATTGGAACAACACAGAGAAGATCAGTGTGGCCTCTGTGCAAGGAGGACACACAAATTCGGGAGGCGTTCCACAGTTTTGCACATCAGCCCAGACTGGCTCTGCACCACCTGTTATGACATAAATGCAGCCAGCGTGGGCTGGAATGGACAGTTCCACCTCGCTTGAGTGCCGGCCTGACTTCCCTGCACCGCTGTCCCGGGAGCCTTGCCGGACGCAGTGTTCTGTGTGCAGCCTCCCATAGTGACGTCCAACTGCCGGTTGGGAGAGATAAATGGTTTAGAGACCAAAACAAGCAAACAAACAGAAAAACCGAACTGCCACACCCAAGGCACCACCGCTCCACCAGAGATGAGGAAGCCCTTAGGAGGCAGGGCCTTGGACATGTGCGTGCGTGCGTGCGTGCGTGTGTACGTGTGTGTGTGTGTGTGTGTGTGTGTGTGTGTGTGTGTGTGTGTGCATGTTTTGTGTGTGTACCAGTATTCAATTTTGGGTGTTTATTTCAGTTGCTTTGCACCTTATTTTCTGAGAGAGACTCTCACACTGAACCTGCAACTCATCAATTCTGCTAGATTGGCCGACCAGTCACTCCCAGGAATCCTCTTGTCTCTGCCGCGCCAGTGCTGGAATCACAGGTGTGTGTCATGCCAAGTTTTTTTGCTTTTTTTTTTTTTTTTTCCTTTTTAAACATGGGTGCTGGGGATAAAATTGAGGTCCTCCTGTTGAAAGGTAAGCTTGTTGCCCATTGAGCTGACTCCCTAGCCCCAGTGGGAGTTTAAGGTTGAGGAAAGTATACCCCTGAAGGAGACTATGGGACTTTGGGCTCATCCTCTCGGCTGCCCAGAGTAAGATAGTTTGCTCCTCCATATGCTTGCATCTGCCTTGCTTCAAGTCTCAGAGCCTGGACCCCCTGTCATAATCGAATCATCTAGAACCATGGTCCCAGACAAGCCTTCTCAACCCCTCAAAGCTGAATTCCCCGGGGCTTTCGCTATAGTAACAAAAAGCTGATTATTACTCAGTTCTTCTATCTTCTGTCATGACCTGAACTGTGACGAGTCAGGAAGAAAGACCTCTGGACTCAGCCTGAAGATATGTGTGGGCTGCTGAAGGGTGGCCGTTTTACTGGGGTTCAACGTACATGAGCTGTGACACCGATTCTCCTGCGGCAGTAAATGCTGACATGTAAGCACGCTGGGGCAGACACATTCACCATGACCAAGTCTGTGAGCTTTCCCCCTTTACCTCCAAAGGCGTCCTCATGCCCTGTCATCCTCCACCCCCGTCCAGACAATTTCTCATCCGCTCCCATCAGCACAGATCGGGTTGTCTTCTCTATCACGAGACATAGATGGGTTTGAGGCCTAGGATCTGACGGTGAGGCCACCTATGTCAGGAGCTCGTTCCTCCTCCTGCTGCACAGTGCAGGAACGTGAGGCTGCTGTGTGCTCCAGCTCTGACCCCCAACCCTTCGCACTGCTGGATTGTTTCCAGTCCTCGGGCACCCCAGCTCACGGGAACGTTAGTGTCGAGGGATTTTGTGATGGCGAGAACTGGAGGCTCAGAATAGCAAGAGCAAAGCAGCTTATTTTATGAGCTTGCAAGGTGGGCATAAGGTGCCAGACAAACAGCTGGCACAGGGACTGAGCGCAGGGGATATTGACAGCCCTGAATGTGGGCCCCTCCCGTCTCTCATTGGTTGAGTCCTGGGGTGCAGTCTTAGCGTGTCATCTGCCACTCCCATCAGCCCATTTCTCAACAAAGATCATTTGTGGGTTTACCTCTGTATTTCACACCATCTATTTGAATGCTTTTTAGATCCATGCAAGTCATTAGGGCAAGCTTGGGTGCGGTGGTGTATGCCTTTAATCCCAGCTCTCGGGAGGCAGAGATGGGGAGCTCTGTGAGTTCAAGGCTTATGTAGAATAGGCTTATTCTATGTAGAGGTTCTGTCTTGAAATAATAATAAAAACAACCACAAAATAATAATTTTTTTACTCTAAATGTCTAGTTTGAATGGAGCTACATAGAGCGGTGGTCTCGGTGGCCTAACGTTGTCCGCTCACCTGGTCTTAAGCTGACTGAAGGCATTGTTATTTCTTCCTTAAGGACTTCTCCCTTGAAAATGGACCATTTCATTGCTTACAATATGCAAGCACTCCGCCCCCTGAGGTAAGGCCCTGGAAGCAGGATAGTTCTGTTTAACTTCTCTTTGACAAATTCGTGCCTTTCTCCACCTTGACCAGCAGTCCGAGCGCCCCGGGCCCTCCACACGGTCTCAGCGGTGGCATGGCAGTCTGCGTGGCATTCACAGCTCTAAGAGGTACCTGCTACTGTCTCACTGTGGCTTTAAGCGGCATTTTCCTCACGTGTAACAAAGGTGAGAGGCTTGCCACACTTCATCTTCCCTTCCGGGGAGCACGCCTTTAAATCTTTTGCCCGTTTAAAGCGTGGGCATGCTCACAATACCGCTGCGAGAGCTCATTATGCTATGCTCTAGACTGACGACAAGTCAGTTGTCATCAGCCTGTGGCTTCCCTTTCCATCCTCCTAACTCTAATTTGGAACAAAAGGGTTTGGCTTATTTTTTGACAATTCCAGTTTCACATGTGCATGTAATGTATTTTTTCTTTTTATTATTATTATTATTATTATTATTATTAATTACACTTTATTCATTTTGTATGCATGTAATGTATTTGGATCACATCTCCCCACGCCCTTTGAAACGCTGTTCTCCCTGACATGCTTCCCTCCTTTTATGTCTTAACTAGTTGGCGTGCATAAGTAGCACTGAGCAGGGGTTTCTGCTCAGCCGGGTGGCGTTTGACCATCTCTGTTAACTACCTGCTGCCAGTTAGCACCGATTTCTGAGTAAAAGTTTTCACTTCAGGCTTTCAGTTTGTATTATTATTAGTGTGTGTGCGCACGAGTCTGCATGTGTATGTGTATGTGTGGGCAAAGGCGGGCATGTGCCGCAGCACATATGTGGAGGTTCCAGGACAGTTTTAAGAGTTGGTTCTCTCCTCCCACCATAGGTTTGAACTCGGGTTGTCAGGTTTCTGCAGCAAGCACCTTTACACGCTACGCCATCTTGCCAGCACTTTCTTCTTCGAACCTCATTTGTCACTGTGTGTGCATGTACACGGCACAAATGAAGTTTTTCATTTTAGTGACTTACAATTTATTAGTCTTTTAACAAAGTGTATGCGGGCCAGGCACATACCTCCATGTGTTTCGTATTGTTCGGTGTTATAACCAGTTAATGTTGCTCCTTGAAGGTTGAACCTTCACAAATTCCTGACAGGAAGTGCAAGGCCAGGCCTTATGTTCCCTGTGTTTGCTGTGTTCCATCTGCTATTTTCCTTACGGAGTTTTGTATTTAGGTTCACAGGGGATTCCGGGCTCTGGTCCCTTTCATACTTTGTCTCAAGTAGTTGAACAACAGTAGCCGAACTATCTGGAAAAGTTTGTGTAGCATCGTTATTTCTTCCTTAAATACACGTGGGAGTTCCTGAGCGAGGCCGGGCACAGCTGGGGTCTGCTTTGTGGGAGGTTTTTTTAAAACGTTTGTGTGTACGCATGTGTGTGCACACAGGCCAGTGTGGAGGAGCTGGTCCTTCCTTCTACTGTGTGGGTTCCAAGGATTGAACTCAGGCCATCAGGTTCTCGGACAAGCACCTTTACCCACTGGTACAAAGGCTTCTAATTAAAGAGATTCTCTTCATACACTATTCAGATTACCTATTTGTTTGTTTGTTTGTTTTATTGTTGTTGTTGGTTTTTAAGAAAGCTTTAGTAACTTGTGTCTTGTCAAGCAACTGGTCCATTTCTCTTAACTTTTCAAACTGATTGGCCGAATTGTTCATAGTATTCCCCGGTGGTGCTTTTTATGTCTGAGGACAGCCTTGATGACATCACTTTCTTGTCATTTACAGCCCGTGTCTTCTCCTTCCCTCTGCTCAGTGTGGTCAGTGAGGCTTCACAGGTCCCAGCTTCAAAGCATCGCTAGTTCCTGTTTCACAGTCACTGATGTTTTAATTGTTTACATTGGATTTAATTTTCTTTTTTCACTACAAGGGTAGGTGGTGACACGTGTTTGTGTGTACGTGTTTGTGTGTATGTGTGTGCACATGTGTGCATGTGGAGGCCAGAGGTTGGCACTTGGTGTCTTCCTTGATTTCTCTCTTATTCACTTATTTATTTTTAATGTCTGAATACCGTGCATGTACACCGACACGCCAAAAGCAGGCATCAGATCTCTTTATAGATGGTTGTAAGCCACCATGTGGTTGCTGGGAATTGAACTCAGGACCTCTGGAAGAGCAGCCAGGGCTCTTAACCCCTAAGCCATCTCACCAGCCCTTTCTATCTTATTTTTGACACAGGGTCTCTCACTGAACCCAGAGCTCATCAGTTTTACTGGGCTGCCTGACCACTGAGCTCCAGGAATCTCCCATCTCTACCTCCTCAGCACGGAGGGCAGGGACAGGAAGCAGGGTGCGTGGGCTGATCTGGGCCATCGCTGCGGCCTGATTTAATTTCTTCCTTTAGTTTCTTAGGGTAGAAAACGAAGCCATTGGTTTAACTGCTTTTCTTTTCTTATATACATTCTTTGAAATGTTTTTAGAGTAGGAGCTGGAGAGATGATAGCTCAGAGGATAAGAGCACTGGCTGCTCTTGCAGAGGACTCAGGTTCAGGTCCCAGCACCCACCTGGTGGCTCCCAACCATCTGCAACTCCAGTCCCAGGGAACCTGACGCCCTCATCTGACCTCTAGGGACACCAGGCATACATGCACGCATTCACATGAATTCATGTATGCTTGCATACATGCACGCATTCACATGAAATAAAACAAATAAATCTAAAAGCACAATTACATTTATTTACGAGTGTGTGTGTGTACATGCATACATGCATGGTGTACGTGTGGAGGCCAAATACAACTTTGGGGAATCATTTCTTCTTTCTTTACCCTGTGGGTCCCGGGGATTAAATTCAGGTCATCAGGCTCAGCGTGCCTGGACACACTGGGCTATCTCACTGGCTCCTGTTTACATCTTCACACTGCAGATTTCTTTCTGGAGTGGCCTGTGAGCTGGCTTGGTGTTTTTCCTTTACCCCTTTCCTCTTTTCTCTCCCCTTCCCTTTCTTTTTGCAGTACTGGGGTTTAACCCAGGGCTTTGCGTCAGCTAGGCATCTGCTCCACCACTGAGCTAAAACCCTAGCCCTCTCTTTTTTCCCCTTAAATTTGAGACAAGGTCTTACTGAGTATCCTCTTGCCTCAGCCTCTAGAGTGGTGGTTCTCAAACTGTGGGTCATGATCCCTGTGGGGGTTGTGTCGCAGATGTCCTCCACGTCAGAGATTTACACTACGATTCATAACAGTAGCAAAATTACAGTTATGAAGTAGCAACAAAATAATTTTGCGGTTGGGGGTCACCGCAATATGAGGGTCACAGCATTTGAAGGGCTGAGATGCACTGCTCTAAAGTAATTGGGATTACAGGCCCTTCCAAGTAGCACAGCTTGTTTTCATTTTTATGAACAATATGTTTCTATTTTCGCTTTTGATTTCTTCAGTTTATGTGCTATTTGGAAGTGTGGTATTTAATTTCCAAATGTTTGGGTATTTTATAACGATCCATTATTGTTTTCAAGTTCTATATTGGCCAGAGAACATTTGTTTCTGTGACATAAACCCTTTAAAACATATAATCAGAAATATTTAATGTGTTACTCACTTGTGTGGTCCAGAATATGGTCTATCTTCATACATAGGTCACGTGAACATAGAAAACACTGCCTGGATGGGAGCGTTCCCCTGTGCCTGAGTGCTTGCCACCGAGTGAGGCTCTGGGTGCCTCTCTAACATCAACCAAAACCAGCAGGAAGAGAGGGAGGGAGGAAGGAAGGAAAGAAGGGGAAGTGGGAATGTGCCTGTGGCTAGAATATTCTAGAAATACCAATCAGGCTTTTATATCTAAGGGCAGGAGTTGCGCCTCAGTGACTGCTGTGGTCACTCCCCAGACACAGGATGGCCCTCCACCCAAAATGCTGCTGGATGGTGAGAGTGGTGACCAGAAGCACGCATGCACGCATGCACACACGCACGCACATAGGGAGTGCAGGACAGACAGGGGGAAAAGACTGGCCATGGCTTTCACAGAGTGGACAGGACAGGGCAAGTTGAAGGCACGTAGGTGGGGTCCTCGGAGCTTGATGTGATCCTTTTGCTGCTACCGTGGGAGAAACAGCCACACAATCCTCTCAGACTTCCCGGGGGGTGGGGGCTGATGGTATTAAGGGAGAGGTGAGGCTTGCAGGCCATCAGCAAGCATCAGCCACTGGGCCAGATTCTTGATCATAGTGGCAGCCATCTTCTTGTCATCACCGCCCAGGGTTCTGGGTAATCTATGATTCTGCAGGGAGGGGCTGCAAGGGCTCCCTCCCACAAGCCTCTGTAGACCTGAAATATTAACATGATGGACATGGAAGCGACTTCCACTTCTATGTGCAGTTTTTGAGTTTCATACCCCTATTTCAAAGCACTGTCTTTAGGCACACAAATATTTGGAACTTGGTGAGCTGACCCCTTTGTCGTCCTACAATGTTCCTTTCAAGTGGCAGTAAGTGTTACTGTGAAAACTGCGTTGACGTTATGAGAGCTACTCACACTTCCTTAGCGTTAGGGTGTCATACCCATGACCACCTTTTACTTTTGTGTATCTTGAAAGTTCATTTATTACAGCCACATCTACCCCTTTCCTGGGGATGGTAGATGAATGTCCACCTTTTACCTTAGCCTGTCTTTCTTTATATTTAAGTTTCATTGCAGGCAACATATCTTGCTGTTTGTCTATTCATTGATCTCCTTTCCTGTGGTCCTGTGGCCTTGAGCTCTAGAAGGACTTCCGCAGCCCTCGGCACCTGTCTGGCCAGCTGGCCATCGTGTGACTGGCCTGGTGGGTGATGAGCCTCTGTGGCTCTGTGTAGCCTAGGATTCTGCCAGGAGGGGCCGCATGGGCTCTCACAAGCACATGCCGGTCTCAGGAAAGGTCTCTCCTTGCTCTAAGTTTTCTGCGTTTGAATTTCTCCTGTCCTTCCTCTCGTTCTCTTCGCAGACTTGGTGTGTTCACTTGTTAGCTATAAGGCTCAAGTAGAGACAGGTTAAGGACAGGCTGTTTCCACCTTATGAAGAGCTGTGTGCCAGTTCAGTGAGCCATAGTCTATCTATCTACCGAATTGTATAGCCTCCTAAATTCCTACACTGAAGACCCAACCGCCACGTGCACATGTGGGAGGTGGGGCATTAGAAAGGTCAAATGCGACCATCAGAGTGAAATCCTTGCACTACTTTTCCATGGCACCAGTAAAGAGCTGTTGCTACATCTTTAATGAAAATCTTAAAATCTTACAAGAGTGGCCCTCAGCTTCTAAGACTAATATCTTACAATCTTTCTGCGCCCAGTGAGAGGTCACGGGGGACAAGAGCAAGAAGAGCAGGATGTAGAAACCGAGAGAAGCTCTACAGCGTAACCTACTGTGTTGGATGTTCCAACCTCCGGAACTGTGCGTGACCCACGAGTGAGCGAACAGCCTATGGAATTCTGTAAGGTGTCCCCGGACGGCAAAGCACCATTTGCCTTTGTTGCCTATAAGGCTGTGCTCCTAGCCGAGGGTACCAAGTTATTTGTGTGCTTGAAGCAGATGTGGCACCTCATGACCCCAACTGCAGAGGATATTGGGGAAATGCGAGGCTCTGTCTAGTTCTTCCTGGGTCCTACAGCGCATACTTTAAACAGCAGGGGCTGAGCACTTGGTCATGATGGATGTACGTGACATCTTGAGATGTTGGCAATTCCCTTAATGTCACAGCCGCATCTGTGAACTCTAGAGACAATGGAGTCTGGGTGTTGCGAACGTCTTCCATCCTTCCTCGGCTGGAGGATGCGCTGAACAGCAGCAGAGGCTAATGCTTGCTCCCATGCACAGCCGGAGAACACCCTGAACTGCAGCTAGAGACTAAGGACACCCGGATCTGGCCTTAACATTTTGATGTTCAAAGCGCTAGGCGCTCTGTCCCGGACCCCCTCCTGTGGGCAAGGGCCAGGCTGTGTAGATAATTTCCACAGCATGCTTTCCTGTGAAGGCAACTCAGAAGTTGCTGGAGTTTCTTCGAGGGTGCATATATGCACGTGAGTGTAGGTCAGAGGACAACATCAGGTGTGGTTCCTCGGGTGCTGCCCACCTCTCTTCTCTCATATAGAGTGTGTGTGTGTGTGTGTGTGTGTGTGTGTGTGTGTGTGTGTGTGTGATGGTGCACTTGTGGGGCCAGAGGCCAACTGGGTTTTCTGTCTCTATGGCTCCCCACTTCATTTGTTCACAGTTCTCTCACTGAACCTACACTTCGGCACTTTAGGCAAGCCAGATGACCGGCAGGCACTGGGGATCTGCCTTCAGGTACATAGGCTTGCACGAGTGAGCATGTCACCCACTGAATCATTTCCCGAGGCCCGCTTATCTGTCTAAGACATTGTCTCTCTCTTGCTTGGAATACTCCAGGTAGCTAGGCTGGCTATCCAGAGAGTTCCAGGGGTCCTTCTGTCTGTATCTCCATAGCCCTGCGATACAAGTGTGGGCCTCTATGCTTGACTATATACATACATATACATACGTGTGTGTGTGTGTTTTGAGGATTACAAGTGTTTCCAATCTTATCTATACACATGCATATGTATGTATATATACATATATATATGTTCATACGTATATATGTATACACACACACATATATTTATGTACGTTCTGAGGATTAAGCTGAGTCAGGTACCTTACTGACTGAGCCATCGCCCTGGCCCGATTTCCTGCTTTTCCCGAGAGCTTTGACATACCCCACCACGGGAGGCTGCAGCTCTCCCTGGAGCTGGTGGTCCTGTCCTCCATCCCCAAGAGGCTTCAGATCCCATGCTGACTGGGCTCTTTTCTGATGGCTCCCACAGTTCTGGAAAGGAGGCTCACTCTCAGCCCTCCACGATGCTCTTCCTTTCATGGGGGCAGATGACTTTGGTCTTCTTGGGCCAGAGAAAAGACCATGTGACATGTAAGCAAAAGGGGCCTTGAGCCTGTGCCTAAGAAGGGGCACTGGGTAATGGGCCTCCAGGGCTTTGGGGAGAATGGGCTGACCCCTCTGGGGTCACATCCTCCATACCTATCTCCTATCTGCCCAGAGGACCATGGGAAAGGAGGAAGTTTGAAATACCAAAGTCCTGTCTCCCCCAAAATATGTTTTATTCTTGCATTACATTTGTGTTTCCAATTGTGAATAAAAAATGGTTAGAAAGTGGTTACAAAACAGCGTGAGTGGACTAGAGGAGTGGCTGCCCCGGAGTCTGCCACTTCTTCGCCTGGATGCAGTGTGGGCCTGGTGTAGAGGCCGGCTCAGTCGGGCTTTTCACTCTCAGGATCTAGAAAACAAAACGGCCACAGCTCACTACAGGCCTCCGAGGCACTGGCCTCTCACCTAAGGCTGGACAGCCCTGCCTTGGCACCTGGCCCCCTTTCCTGGAGCTACTGAAACAAAGGCAGAATGGTGGGGTCGGGGCCATGCCAGGACGTGACTGTGCATTGCCCAGCAGCCCTGTTCTCTGCACAAAGGCTGCTGACTGTCACCCGGATATGCTCTGAGAATAGCCAGACACTCAGCAGTGACCACTGAAGCCCAGCAAGACAAGGCCTCCCACTTGTCCCGCTGGGCCATTCTGGACTGAGCTGGCCTCAGCACCCTTAGAGAAAACGGTGACCTTTGGTTTCTGTTTCCGCACAGAGTCAGTGCCAGGAGAAGGGAGGCACAGTGATACGTCTGTAGGGGCGTGAGAAGGATGATGCCTGGTGCTGGATCTTGAAGCAGCCACCTCCAGCATGCTGGGTCTCGTGTTGTCGGCATCAGCACATACACAAGCCCGTCCATGAAGGGCCTGCTGGACCACCAGAGGGCTAGTCCTCTCCGAAACCATCACCTTTTGTAATGGCCTGGGCTTCCCAGGAAAGCCACTGTCTCCCATAGGACTTAGGCTGGCCTTTCTCAACTCTACTTGACAAGCCTGAAGGAGAGGACGTACCAACCGTAAACGGAGGGGAGACCAGGAGTTCCTGTAACTCACACAAGCTGGGTCTTCTAGGACCTAGCGCCTGCTGTCCTGGGGCTGGAAGCGTGGCCTGCCTTCTGTGAGACTCACCCTCTCTACCTGCACGCTTGAAAGCAATGCAGATACAGAGTAGCTTGCAGCTCGGCCAACAGCCTGCAGAGTGGGCTGCAATGCCAGGCTAGAGCTAACAGCCTGGTGACAGTGGGACCGGGCCATACCCAGAAAGTACAGTGCTAGGAGATGGGCAACCCCACCAGAGGCTCTGCCCTCTGGGGTACAGGACGCATGGCTGCTGGCTCCAAGCAGAGGCCAGGACAGGCCACCCATACTTGTCTTCTACCAGGCCAGTCAGTTTGGCTTTCGTGTAAATAGAGGGCAAGAAAAGAGCTGCCATTTCACAGTATTTTCAAGCAAACGTTTATTTTTCTCCTTCGCACATACAATCTCTTGGGGATCCCATGCCACTAGCGTCATGGTAGGAAAGGGTTTGGGCGCAAGAGGAGCAAGAGGATGCAGGCTCCACTTCACTGAGTGGGCCTGCGTGGTGCTTGGACCAGACACAGAGAACAGAAATCTCTTATTGCAGTATTGCGGCCTGGCAGAACCCTCTGCACAGTCCCCTGAAAATTCAATTCTAACTGAATTGATGGAATAGTGTATTTAAACCAGAATACTAGCTGGTTCTCATGAGTACAGCTGAACTGTACAGTTAGTTCATGGTAGGGTCACCCCAGGCAGCCCGCCCTCCAATCGGAGGCATGAAACATTCGCCCAGAGGGAGTCAGGGGGCTTTCATCTCCCCCCCAGGACAAGTGTCATGGAAACCTCCAGAAATGCTCCGCCCCTCAGTAGGCTGGCCTGAGGATGGCCTGGAGAGGAATTTGCAGGGTGGGGTGGGCAGAGCACAGGCCTCTGTGAAAACCACGGAAAAGGAAGAAAGTGAGTGGGGACCCCTGAGCGGAAGGTGGTGCTAGTCTGTATAGTGCTCACAGCAGCCTGCTGGCTCTCAGGGCATTCGCCTGGCAGGATCCTCACGGCTCAGCAAAGCTGCTGACACTCCACACTGGGAGGGCAACTTCAGGTGGGCCCTGCGACCCTGGCACCGAAGGCTCCCGGGGTGGCCTCACTCGGGGTGGCCTCACTCGGGGTGGCCTCACTCTATCAAGGGCTGAGCCGGGCTCATCCAGCATTTGCAGACCACACTGTCAATGCTCGCTCTAGTTTCTGTGCTTAAGAAGGCATTTACACTAGAACTAGCTATCAGCTTCATATCTGTCCCCTAGTCCCATCTCTGCAACGTAACACAGTGGAGGCTGCAATGCACATGCCAGCTGTAATGAAATCCACCTTTGCTGATCAATGGCCTTTTAAACGGTGTGTTTCCATCAAGAAACAGAGAAGCTGGGATTCAAGGCACTGGGCTGCTGCGGGGGGATGACAAGGTTCTAATCCTCAATCAAGGACAGCCAATGGGTGAAGACCATTGTCTAAGACTGATGGGGTCTGAGGGTCACGCTGCTCTCTCAAGGCCCCCGGGCTCGGGCTCTGTGCCCTGTCCCATGTGGAGCCACAAGGAGGCCAAACCACAAGTGGGTTCTTCCGCACCCTTCAGAGTGTCCCATTTGGCCAGGGGCAGGGCAGAGGGCTACGTGATGTGTAGCCGGGGGCCTGGTGTGCTGATAACAGGTGGCCGTAGGAACACCGGCAGCATAGGGACCTGAGTGGGGCTCTGACTGCCCCCAGACCCCTGTGGGTTCCCTGAGGCCACCCAGGGCCCCCAAGACACAGGAACGGGGAGCAGGCCTCCATACTGACTCAGAGGCACTGCACAAGGAGGGCTTGAGGTGCTGGAGTGGGCAGTACCTGGTATGGGCACAGGCAGGGCTGGGATGGCTCCAGGAATGGCTGTGGCAGACAGAGGGCCGGGTGCTGGGGCCAAACACGGTGTCCCCGCTCCTGCTCGAGGCACAGTTGTCTGTGAAACACAGAAACAAAGAGGAGGCAAAGAGGCCTGCAGTCAGTTGGTCTCTTTGTGTAGTCCAAGTGTCGGTGTGCGAAACACCTGCCTTCTCTCCCTTGCTCGCTACACTGAGGCCTAGGTACCTGTGGGCCAGAAGCTCCAGCTGTCCCCAAGCCAGAGTGGTTTCACAGCAGAACCTGCAGGGCATGGGAGTGTACATATGTGATCCACACTTCCACCCAGCTGGCACCATGGCATCTGGTTTGACGGCCTAGCAACACTACACAACTCCTCATGGGAGGCATGCGGAGTGGGAACTCTGGGATAGCCTTCTGTACTCTCAGCTAGGCATGGTGGCCTCAGGGGCAGGGAAGGGAGTAGCTGATGGCTTCCCAAACCAGCACCTCTGAAGACAGAACTGGATATGACTACAGCAAGAGAGACCAAGAGCTGGCAGACTGCGCCATCTTAAACAAAACAGTTCGGAAACTGCAGACAGTAAATAGAAAAGGTTCAACAGTCCAGTGAGCTTTGACTCCACCTCACTCCACGGAAAAGCCCCACTGGAAGGGCATACTGGAGTTCCTGCTGAGCATTTGCCTGGAACAAATGAGGCCCTGTGTTCTTTCCCCAGCACCACAAACATACAGACAACATATAGCCCAGCCAGTGTTCTTCACACAAGGCAGGATGGAGACTGGCCAGCCCTCACTCCCTTTACAGAAGGCATGCTCAGCAGCTAAGGCTTCCGTGGAGCCAGCAGCCATGCCCGCAGAGGGGGTAGCATCAGGCACTCCCCTCCCCAAGGCTCCTTCATGCTTAGAGTCACTATTGCAAGAGGACCCATCCAAAGTGGGGCAAGAAAAGAAGAACCGAATATGTGCAGATGACAAGGTTAAGTTTCCAGAAACCCAAAGGAACGGCTGAAGGAGCAAAGTCAGCAGGCCCATAGGCTTCAAAGTGCCAGTATTCGTCCCATTTTCACATACTAGAAATAGACAAGTGGGAGATGAAATGTGAGGACTGCACACTTTATAAGAGCACCCCGACCACTGAGCACCTTGGGATGAATTTAACAAGACAGTAACACCCTACAGGGACGTAAAAAGCAGATGCCAAGTTCACGAGAACACTCAGAAGACTGGTGATGTGGTGAATCTATCCAGTTCACAGACAGCCTTAATCCACTGCCAAGTGAAACTCCAGTGGGTTACCTAAGACCTGCAAACATTTAAGACGGGAAAATCAAGAAACTCGAAGTTCAACAGAAGATGTCCTGTCCTCCCAAATACCAAGCTTAACGAAGCTGCAGTAACGCAGTGGCTGGAAAGGAAGACACTGCAGCAGCAGATACACAGTGACGCACAAAGCAGCAAAAACAGGAAAACAACAACAAAACCCAAACCTCCTCTAGTCCATGTTCAGTTCTAAGAAAGTGGAAAAGGGGGCCTGTAAGAGCTCCTGTGTGTAAGCGTGAGGAGCTGAGTTCAGACCCCCAGCACCTACACCCTGGTGTGGTGGCACCAGCATGGGGGAGGGGCAGCTGTAGCTCAGCGAGAAAGACCCAAGAGGGAAGGTGAGGAGCAGAGAAAACACTACATGTTGACATTTGACCTCCATACACATGTCCTCACATAAGCACATGCACACACACAATAATACATACACACACACAGATAGAGAGATAGATAGGGAGAGAGAGAGAGAGAGAGAGAGAGAGAGAAAGGTCTAATGGTAAATAACCCTGACCAGGCAGTATACAGAAGAGGAAAAAAAAAAAAAAAAAAAAGCACAAAAAGAAAAAAAAACAAAAAAAAAAAAAAAAAAAAAAAAAAAATCTCAAAGTATTTTTTCAAATACAACGTGCTTCATGTAACATTAAAATCTCACAAGACAAGACAAGAAACTAAGACCAAAGCTGCAGGAAAAAGAGAGCAGAAAGCCGGAGGATACAGTGTGAATAAGATGCACCAGTGAAAAGTCTGGCTGAAAACTATAAACTTTTTTATGCTAGAATCAGTGGCCTTCCCAGTTTAAGAAGTTTTTCTTTTTTATTTTAGTGCTGGGGACCCAAACCAGGGTCCTCATTAACACTAGGCAAACACTCTGCCAGTGACTTACAGTCAAGCCTAAGAACCTTTCTGGAGAATGTTAAGCCAGAGACAGAAAGAAATAAGAGAAACGAATAGAGATACACAAAAATACAACCAAAAATACCATCAAAGATAATACAGTTCTTTAAAATGGATCATGAATTAACAAAGCCTTGAGATGAAGGCGAAAGGCAGGAAGGGAAGGAAGGGCAGACACACAGGGAGACAGAGACAGAAAGAGATCCATAGCAGTGGGGAGGCAGAAATTACCAAAACTAGGAATCATGCACACTGCAACAGGGGCATGAGGGTGAATAAATGGCAACTGAATTGAGAGTTTAGGCGAATTTAGGGTTGAGGTAGCAATTACCAGGGAAGCAAAATTTAACAAGGCTGTCAAGACAAGACACAATACCCAAATGGTGTTAGAACTGGAAAAGAAACAGGATTCCTAAGGCAAGCCTTTCCCAAGAGACGGACAGATGTGTGATGAGTCCTGCCAGGGCCACCTACAGCGTAGGCAGCAGCTCGCCACGTTCACTGCAGACCCCAATTCGCCTGTGTGTTTGAAAAGCTTCAAAGCACAAGTTCACAGAGGGATGTTTTCCACACTAAAAACAACACCCACAAGATACTTCAGCCCAGATGGATTCACCCATGAACTTCACGAATCATTTAAAGTAGAAATAACACCAATCTTCCACAAACTCCTCCAGAAAGCCATAAAAGTAGGGACACAACAGCCAGCTCTGCCAACATCTTAGCATGTGTCAAGACCTGAGCAGGTGGGCTACTCTGCCCCATGCTGGCAATCCTTGGATGTAGCTGTTATTTGGGAGGGAGGAATACACCTGCCCCTTCTACAGCCTGGGGCAGATGAACATAAAGTGAACAGCGAGGGTGTGGACAGATTCTGGGCTCCCTAGCTCAGGGATTCTGCTGTACCTGAGTTCTAGATTCACAGACTCAACATGCCTCCTGCTGGTCACAAGGACCACAGGAACTCACTCTCACCTTCTAATCGTCACAGGGGCAAAGGCCTAAGTCTTTCAGAGAAGATGGACCCTGATCAGGAAAGCCAAGTGCTTAGCTGGATGGCCATCCTGCACACAGGAATCTGGCAACGGCTCCCAGCCACACCCGCCATGCTACCACCTCCCTCCCCGCAGAGCCATCATGCTCACTCACAGCCCGTGCCTCGCCAGAGGCCTCCATGTCCTGCAGCTTCTGTGTCTGCTTCAGCTGGTTGAGCGTGGGCTTCAGCTGTGCCGTCCCCACGGTCTTCGCCGTCCACTCGTCCACCAGCTTGTGCAGATCATCCGTGAAGGTGCCTTTCTTGTTGTTGCTGTTGTTCACCTGCGCCTGGACGTGCAGGGTGGGCTGGGGACCTGGCTCAGGGCCTGGGGCCAGGCTGCTGGTGGAAGACCCTGGGGGAGTCACATAGGCCAGGATTGGTGACACCACACACTCACTGAGCACACTGACAGGCTCGCCGCAGTCATTCTCACATGATGGCTGGGACAATCAATGGCCTCACTCTGGCCAAGCAACACCTTGCTTCAAGAGGCGGTCTGCATCAGAGGGCTTTGCTGCCCGGTGCTAGACACCATGAGGCACTGTGCAGGCTATGGATGACTGGGCTGTGCCAGGCAGCCAGTGCTTGTCTCTTAGGCCAAGCCCAGGGGAAAGGACCCAAGCAGCTGGCAGTCTCCATGAAGAGTCCACCATAGGCCCCCACACACTGCACGGCCCACTGGACTCACATGTGAAAGCATGGGTGGTTCATAGCCCAGCCAGACGCACACGGGCACTGGCATCCCAGGGACAGGGATGCCAGTTCTGGGCACTCCCTAGCCTTCTTGGCAGAATGCTCAATATGTGAGCGCCACCACCAGCCTTCCAGCACCCCCTGGACAGACTGTTTATTGTTTTCTTGTGCGTTTTAGTTGCTTGGTATTTTGGAACTCAAGACAAGGAACGGTGCCCTTTCTTGTGAGAGCATTTGGAAAGGTGGAAACTTTTTGGGTAGGTACCACACCCTCCACGTCATAACTAGGTGGTGCTGGGAGGCAGGGGGCCGGGGGCCACTCTGCAGACTAGGAAGCATTGGCTGCTTTACTGAGGCATCATTTTTATGGCCAACACAGGCCTTGTTGAATTGTCTCCTCCCCTCCCTATGCACTTAATCCCACCTAGAGATTTTTGAATAAGCCAATTTTAAAATGTTTATACGTACACCCCTCCGAAAAAAAAACAACAAAAAAAAAAACCACAAAAAACAAACAGCTAATGACCATCTCTTCAAACAAGCTGTTCCAAAATGTAGTGAACTTTAGTGGCCAGTGATGGGAAAGCGTAGACAAAGGGTTACACATTAGTGGTGACACTTAACACACAGCTATTGCTACAGGAGGTTTTCAGCCAGACCAAAAAAAGGAGGGGGGGATTAAAAATAAAAAGACAATGAAGAACAAAGGTGTGTGAGTGGGTGGGTGGGGGTGGGGGTGGGTGGACCAGGTTGACTAACACCCATTCAGCCTTAGTATCTGTCCTTGGGGAAGTACTTCAAAGAAACACTGATGCCTAAGCTTTTAGAAAAGGACCAAATTAATAAATGGCAATGTGTGGACAGTGTGGAAAAGGACCGGCCTATTAAGAGGCGACTGGCAAGATGACACAAACTGTGGGAGCCATGAAGACACAAAGAAGAGCTGGGAGGGAGCAGAAGCAAAGCAGGGCCCTGCAGGTCACGGGCAGAGCAGGCCACACTTCCGTGGGAGGCCCTGATGCGCGCTAGCCACGACAAAGCCCATGCAATGAGAGGGGTTAAAGGGGGGTAGAAAAAAACCCAGATAATTACTACTGCTGTGTTCTTTGCCTAGGCAGAGACGCTTCAGGGCTGACCCTGTAAGGGGAGAACAAAGGACACAAGACCACAGGGTTAGGCAGAACAGCACACACCGATCACGCTACCACACGTAAGCAAGAGTCATGAGTGTGCAGGGAGGGACAGACACAGGCAGCAGTCAGAGAGGGAGGCCAGCCTGGCCTGGGAGAACGAGGTGGCGTCCCCAGAGTTCATGTGCAGGCTCTCATGGGCTTCGCTGAGGAGGTAGAGGTACCAGGGCAAAGCCCCAAGCCTCGGGGAGAAGTGTTTTGTCTCTAAAAGCATATTCCAGAAAAAGAGAAAGAAAAAAAAAAAAAAAAAACCACAGAAAAACAAAATAAAAAAAATTGCAAAGCACACTGCTTGGGTTTCAAACACCAGGCCTTCGAGAGCCCCACTGGTTGGGGCAGGGGAACCCACTGAAAGTCAGCCATGGGGTCCCTGAATGGAGCCAGGCTCAGCCTGGGCTGGCCACCAAGGCCACCAGAGGTTTTCCAAGTGCAAAAAGATACATTGTTTTGTAGGTCTGAGGCCAATTCTGGATCCCAGATGGCTGCCTTGGACCAGGTCAGACAAGGACACCTAGCAGGAATGTCTGTCTTGGGGTTGGTATGGATTTGGAGCAACACTGTGCCTCTTTCCTACTGGTTCACCTTTCCCAGGGGCATGGGAAACACCCTTATTGAACTACCACTAAGCAGCTTTATCCCCACTGCCCTGAGTCTGTCGGGTCAGCTGGAAACACAAAATGTGACATCTGGCAGAGTCTAGAGGAGTGGAGTAACCCAAGAACCCAGGGCCAGCCTGGGCTACAGCAGGTGCTGCCATTCTGTCCTAACCTACGTCCACTCTAGGAGCTATAACTGTCCAGGAAGCGCTCAGACTTCCCCAAGGTCACATGGGAAAGCTACACTAGCACAGCAGGTCTGTACTCCAGCCTGTAGACCCGCCTTTCCTAAGCAAACCCTCAGGAAGGGGGTGCTCGCACATACGGCACTGGCTCATGAGGCAGCCAGCTAGAGGACTGGGAAATCTGAACACTTACAACTTTTCTAGAACACCTGGTACTCTTGCCCCGAGGGATAACGGATAAATGCTGGCCACCCCTTGGCCAGAGCTCAGCCCACATTGCCTGTATTGGACCCAAAGCATAGTTGCAATGGGCTTTTTAGTTTTAGTTTATTCTGTATGGTTTCTAAGGCTGTAGTGGGGCAAGGTGAGGTGTTTTGTTGAGTAACTCAATTTTCAAATGGGAAGAAGGAGACGAGCAGGAGGGGTCTGGAAGACTGTGTGTTCTGGAGAGGGAATCTTTTCACTATTTTTGGAGGAAAAGGGGCTGTGGATTCGGGACTCAGTCCTGGCTAATGTCATACTGGGTAGAATACCAGATGGACTGGCTGTGGCTGGTCTTCCTAAATTCCAGACTCAGGTGACCGTGGCTGTCAGCTCCCATCCTCCATATCCCTCCTGGACTGGCCTCAGATGGCCAGAGTACACAGCACTAGCCTCTGGACAAATCGGCTGGTGTTTGCCGTTCTGTGTCAACACTAAGGCCACCGCTCTCTGAAAGAGGCTTGGGGGAGCACCCGGTACCATGCTGACAGCCCTGCATATTCCTACATGGCTCCCAATAGACCAGGAACAGCATCTCTGCCTGGGGCTCCTGATGAACAAGCTTGGCCCCCACCTCTCCTGCTAGGACAGGCACTGGCAGGCTCCTGTTCCTCAGGACGGCACTAGGTGAGTAGATAAAGGCAGCCAGTGGCAGGATGGTTTCAATCAGTCCCATCCTGGTCTCCCTGGACACCCCACCTGTCCTTATAGTGACGTCTCTGCATCGTGTGATGGGTCAAACCATAAACCACTGCTGTGTTGACAGAGCATCTTTTCCACAGCTCTCAGGACCTCAGCTGGCGACAAGGGCTTCTCAAGCATGGCAGATGTATAAAGCTCAGGGTGAGAGACTAGGGCAGGTACTTAGAGTGGCTCCAGCCTGGAGCAAATCCTCACGTCTGTTCCCTAAATCTCAGTATTCAAATACTGAGAGTCACAGGAACAGCCTCCTCAAACTCGGCCCTTCGAGTACCAGGTTTCTCCTTCCCTGTGTCCCCCTATAGCTAGCTCAAGTGGCCCAGCCCCATCCCAGCCTCCCAAAGGCCAGTCATAACTACAGCTAGCCCTCCACCTTCATCCCATCCTGATATCAGAGGCTAAACAACCCCCAGAGCTGTTTCTATGAAAGACAATCTTATTCTCAAGCGGAGAAAATAACTAACACTACCCATGAAGCATCCGCTCAGAAACGTGACGCCTCCGTTCAGTGCAGACTGCTTTAGTTGGCCTTGAGCTGCACAGCCCTGGGTCATAGAGAGCCTGGAGCTAACATGTCTGCGTTCACAGCCCTCAGTGGTAAGCCTAGGCTACACAGCGTGGATGGGGTCTCCCGTGTGCCCTGTGTCAGGGCCTCACTGGACTCTCTCTAATCACCAGTGAGAGAGAGATAAGAACAATCCAACATGGAAGAGGGCTGGCAGGGGCTTAAGAGAGTCACTGCAGCAGACCAGAGGCAAAAGAGGACAGGATGAAGTGACAACACACCACGAGACCTCATGTTTCTTATGGCACAGGAAGAAGCAAGATGTGCCCATGCCTGCCTGAACATGGGTCAAAGAAGTGCTTCCGTAGGCTGTATCCATGATTTCTCACCAATGGAAGCCCAAAAGGGGCCTTGGGTTCTGGCTCACACCTCTGCCCCTCAGTTCCATGGATATTGATCTTTAGATTAAGCATGGTGAATGGAGTGTCATTGTTTACCACAGAGAAGGGTTTACCACAGAGAAGGACATGCAACTGAGTCATTGAGTCTGTGCTGGGACCCTGACCAGGCTAGGAGAAGGTTACTGACATAGGGTGCATACTCCCTGGGGGCCAGTGTTGGTTTGAATAAGAATGGCCCCTGTAGGCTCATATATTTGAATGCTCAGTCATCAGGGAGTGGCACTATTTGAGAAGGATTGGGAGGTGTGCCTTTGTTAGAGGATGTGTCACTGGAGATGGGCTTTGGGGTTTCAAAAGCCCAAGTCAGACCCAGTGTCTCTCTCTTCCTGCTGCCTGTGGGCCAGGATATAGAACTCTCAGCTACTTCTTCAGTACCACGTCTGCCTGTGTGCTTCTATGCTCCCTGCCATTCTGATTACTCTGCAACTCTGAAACTATAAGCAATCCCCGATTAAACGCTTTATTTATGAGAGTGGCTTTATTTTATGAGACTTCATGCTGTCTCTCCACAGCAATAGAACACTAAGACGAGGTCTTTCTACCCATGCCCCATCCCCAACTGCCCCTTGTCTCACATTCGGCTCTGCCTCTGGAGCCCTCAGAGCCCTCTCTGCCTGACTCTACCAGAGATGGCTCTCCAGCCTACCCAGTGGCCTGAGCTCTGTCCTTCAGGCACTTTTTTTTCCTTCTCTGGGCTGCATGGAAGCCCAGATCTTTCTGTACTCAACGTTTAAAGAATATTTTGTTTTCCTAGAGCCTCCTGCCTCTAGGAAGTGGGGGTGTCACACACCAAAGGCACAAACTAATACTCAACATCGAGGTCACCCCTGATCACGCAGCTTCACAGAGGTATGTACACACTGCCCCCCCCAATCCTTCTCTCAGCCTCTTGGCCAGGCTCTGTCCTTCCACCATTTGTCCTCTTACAGCTCATGAAGTGCAGGTCTCCACACCCCACAGTCTGTGCTGGTTCTCAAGGGCCTTATGTCTCCACTTGAGGACACTCTGCAGTTTACCCAGAAACCATCACATACACAGACAAACGGACACCTTAGTGAGAGGTCTGGATCCCTAAAGCTCAGAGGCCAGCAGCAGGCAGGATAAAAGGGCCTGTGGGCTGCCATAAGACTCTCTTATGTATCACAGTGAGAGATGCCAGGCTAGGGACTCACCTGGGCTCTGCCTGGCAGCACCTGAGAACATGTAGGAGTCATAGAGTGCGGAACCAGCCCAGCCTGCTTTGGTAGGCCAGGCTTTGAAGACCAGCAAACCACATACAGGTAGTGCCACACCTGAAACCACCTGGCCAGGCTGGCTCAGATATTCCTGTGGTCACTGTGACAAACTGCCATGCACTCTGCCCTGGGGTCAGGACGAACCCAGAGTTCCGGGTGCTGTCATACCTGGTGACCTTCCTCCTGTGAGTTGTGTGCCCCCAGGTACAGTAGGAGAGACCTCAGGGGCCAGAAGAAGGCTGGCGGATGGGAACAGACTCTGCCTGCTGCCAGTACGTGAGGGACACACAGAGGATGCCCGCCCAGCCCTTCTCATCCTCAACAAGTCAACAACTGACCAGAAGCTAGAGAGACACACACTGCAAGCCAGATGTCACCGTGCCACAAGTAGGCAGACTACTGAACAGAGAAGAAGATGCCAAGAAGCCCCTGGCACTGCCACATAGCCATGTGCCCTTGACCGTCCACCTAGAGAAGAATGACCCACTATGGGTCTCTGATGCAAGGAGCAGGGAATGGCAATGGTCACCTATTACAGACATGGTCTCTGGGTCCCCACAAGCACAATGTATCTTTGTTGTACAAGCAAAAAGTCATGTCCCCCAAACCAGCATCTCCAATCCAATTGTCAAAAAAAGCTCTATTTTTTTTTCTATTAAAAAAACCAAAAACCTAAAAAGCTCCAGAGCTTCGGATTGATTGGCGTGAGGGTTAAAAACAAATCACTCCAGGGTGAGTCTGTCCCAGCAGGCAAGCACTCCTGGGCACCCGAAGCAAGCCCCGGGGTGTATGAGGGAGACTGGCACTGGGTTTGAGTCTGGCGGAAGTCAGAGGAGCGGCCTCATTGGCTTCATCCCTGATGCCACATGGGTATCTGAAGACTTCTAGAGTGCTCCAGCTGGGCGGGAGAGAACAGGGTCCCGGGCAGCTCCAATGCAAGAGCTCTGTGGAGTGGGGCAGGGCCTATTCACGTTTTTGAGCTGGAGGGCGGGCAGACATGGCAGGGGGGCTGGCCCTTCCTGCGTGGTGGCCTAGCGGGAACAGGTTCTTTGTTCTGCAGTACAGGGGGACGGCCCGGGGCCTTTCTTCCACATGCTGGGCAAGCTCTGCGCCACTCACCTACAACCCCACCCCAACATCCCTGAAGCGTTCTTAGCATCTCCACATGCAGGGAAGGGAAAGAGGGTGGAGGCGGGGCCGGGTGCTAGGCATTGGCCTACACAGAAGTCACACCCTCCGGGGACACTAGGCCTGTAGAAGTCTGCTGCGTGCATGTTGTGGGAGTTCAGGGGTACGTGTGTGACACACTGGGTATCTGGAGAAGGCTGGGGTTGTCTTTTTGTTGTCATTGGAACTGGGAGACAGCAGACGTGTTTATACTGGCCACAATTGCAACAGAAAACTACATCCAACATAAGAAAAATAAATAAATGAGGTGATGGGAAGGGTGCAGAATGCCTTGGCATGTGTGGGGGAGGAGCCGTGGCGGAGGGAGGTGTGCCGCTGCGCATGATTTTGGTGCCTAGATGCAGCCAAGAGCATGCCCACGGCTGTCTGGAGCCGAGTGACTACGGACACTGTGTGCGACAGGAAAGGCTTGTGGGGGTCCACCTTCTACATGAGGTGACTTCATGGGGTTAGAGTGGCACCCTATGGGATGTATGAGAGGTGATGAAGACGGGGTGGGGAGGGGGGAACCGAGGGCCAGGAGGTGGGAGAATACAAAAGAACAAATACAGACAGATGGACACAGATACGGGCCCACTGAGGAATCGAGCACGAGGCTTGCTACTAGACTTATAGGCCCCTCTCTCAGACGTTGGGTGGTAAACCGTCCAGCCTGCAAATGAATATAAAGGGAAGAAAACAGAGAGACACTTATCAAGTACAGGTTGCTTCGATTCCTCCTCCACACCAACAGCCACACCAGCCTCGTATCTTAACAGCCACGGCTCCATCTAGCCCAGCCCAAGCACCAAAGCCGCTGACCACAGAACGGGAGGAGGCAACGGTAGGAACGGAAGAGAAGCGGCCCGGAGGAGGAGGGGTGGGGGAGGCGGGGCACCTTTATCAGTCACCATGATTTCTCTGGACAGAGATGGTGAGGACAGGAAAGCGCCTTATCGAGCAGCTGCTGCCGTCCATGGCAGTGATGAGCAGTCCTCCCAGCCTGAGAGCTGAGCCCTTGTCCCCTAGCCGTCCCGTGGACTTTGGAAGGACCCGGTGTTTAGCACCGTCTGGCTCTGCTGTGGGAAGCGGGCAGGGCAGAGTAGCCAGGGCCTAGGAACGGGCATCGCAGAACACAGCAAGATGCCAGGCCCTGTCCCCTCCCCAGTCATCGGGCTGATCCCTCCTGGTCATGGCCACTTCCTGAAGTCCACTTTAGTGAACCTGTCGCCTGCCTCTGAGCCGCTTACATGGCCGGACAATTCCATTCATGTATCCAAAGGCTACACCTCTACTTTTTTTTTCCTTTTTTGTTTTTATAAAGCTGCCTAGCAGCCTTAGCTGTACCTCTGGCCCCCTCTACACACACAGGCGTGCTCCTGGGACACCACTGAGGCCCTAAGTGGCTGGCACATGCTTGGAGACAGGCAAGCTGGAAATCACCTTGGCCATGAGCTCCGCCTCCATCATTGGCTAAACCGGAGCAGATGTCTGTGGACAGGGAGGCCCGGACGGAGCAGGGCTGCTGGGTCTGAACTGCCTTGGTGCCCGGGGGCGTGCTGGCGTGGGCAGGGTCCTTAGTAGGAGGGCCTCTGCTGGAGTCAGACAAATGACCTGGGCGAGGGGGGGAGAAGAGGCGACAGGCACCATGAGGCGCCACTGGGCAGGGAAGGGTGTGGCTGGGCTGGCTTCCTGCTCTCTGCTGGGTGACCTTGGGGAAGTTGAGTGTCCTGCAGAAAACCGGCATACTGACAAGCTCCCGGTCTGACGTGCTGGGGCCAGTCGATGAAAATCCCAGCACCGTCGTCAGACCTACTGGGTGCAAGCAAGTGGCCTTTGCACGTGTCACTGCAGAGCCTCCCTCAGCTTTGGCCCTGGATCTGAATCACTTGTGCAGTCTCCAGGCGGCTCACAATTAGGGAGGTTGGAGATTGGGGTTCATGGATCCTCCCCCCTCAAAGTGCACCCTGCAGCACAGCTCTAGGGGCCTCGAAGGAAACCCCAGCACGCAAAGGGTGCTGCCTGGTCCCCAGCCTCTGCAGCACCAGGGACTGGGTACCATGACTACAAGGCCTGGAGAACCGCCCATCCATTCCCTGCCCACAAAGGCAGCCACCTAACACTCAACGAACAGGGGCCAATGTGTGCCTGAGTGATAGGGCCCAAGGAAGTGGTCACTTCCATCCCATGCCGTAGCCTGCATGCAGGAGTGGGGATGAAGTGTTCTTGGGCTTCCTATGTGCAATGTGGCCCAGGAGTGGGTCCCTTCTTCCACATGGGGCCAAAGCCTGGCTCTGTGCAGCCCCTATCCTCACATAGGCCCGTCCTAGTGTGGGGGCCTGGGACTTCCCTGGCCTTGCAGACTCCCAGCTCCAGTAAAAGGAGATCCAGGAAAAAAGAAAACTCTACCAGGTCTGGAGATATTGCACCAGCCCAGAAACAGCCTCTCAGGCTAACTTGGGGTCCCCCAGCACCCTCCCTCCTGAGCCCAGGTACAACCCTCCCCTCGAAGCAGCAGACCTGTGCTGGAGGCCACGACCTTGAGCTGCTGCACCAGGGGGTTCAGCAGCTTGCCCGCCTTCAATTTGCTCTTGCTGGTTTTTCTCCTTCGGCCCATAGGGGGTGCCGTGTGGAAGAACCCCACATTGGGAGGGAGTGGCTTGCCCAAGCGTCTGTACAGGGCTTCAATCTCCTGCTTCTGCTGGCTCTGTAGCTCAGAGATCTCCTTCAGGTGCCTGGAGCAGAAGAGAGGAGGCAGGGCAGGTGGGCTTCCCCTGTGAGGAGAGCCTAGGCTTCATGGGCACAAGGGAGGCTGCCTGCCTTGTCAGCAGGCTTTCAATGGCACTGTCTAAGCCAGGTGGGGACAAGGTGAAAGAGATAATGCTCAACGACACAGGGCAAGTTTTCAGACATCCAGTTCATGGCCACTAAATTGTCTCAACAGCCACGGAAGCATGGGCTATTCCACATCCACATTTCTGTCTGCAATTAAAGCCTATGCATCAACGCAGAGAGGGGAAAAATCAGTAGCTGTCGGAAACCAAGACTGCCTCCCTATCTCTCTCTCTCTTTCTCAGATGGGGTCTCATGCACCCAACGCTGGCTGGCCTCAAATTTGCTCTGTAGCCAAACATGAGCTTGGATTTATGATTCTCTTGACTCTACCTCCCAGTGCGGTGGCACTGTGCAGAGCTGGCCTACCTCTGTTCATTAGAGCAAGGTGTATTATTTCCCCCCAGGAGAGCCAAATGAGGAAGCAGGAAGATAACTTAGAGAAGGGGTCAGCATGTAGGTTGTGACTGTGCATATTTCCACCAGATGTGCTGCAGAGGGCTATTGTCATGGTTACAGTGCAGTGGAAGGAGGCAGTGGTCCCCTGCTGGGCCCTGCGCATCTCACTTGCAACCTCCTTTGCCATTCTTCTGTAGTAGGAGGAGCTGAACTCACTGCACTTGGGAGGCCTGGTACCACCCCAACATGGGGTCCAGCCTATTTCTTCCATCTCATATGTTGGAAAAAACAGGTGTTTTTCATGGTTGAAAATGAGAAGATACATTCTAACCCTCCTCCTGTATCTTCAATGGTGGCAAATCTTTTGTTTTAAGACAGGGTTTCTCTATGTACCCCTGGCTGGCCCGGGGCTCAATATGTAGCCTAGGCTAGCCTGAACTTTCAGCAGTCCTCTTAGCTCTGCTTCCAAAGTACTGGAATTACAGGAGAGGTGTTAAGCCTAGCTCTCTAAATTTTTTTTTTTTTTAAGATTTTCTTTAGCTCAAAAACAAAAACAAAACAAAATCAAAGCGCTAATCAGCCAAATGTCTGCCACGCAAGCACAAGGACTTCTGTTTGGGTCCCCAGCACACCTGTAATCCCAGCTCTGGGAAGGAAGAGTCAGGAGGATTCCTCTGGCTTCCTGGCCAGGTAGCCTAGACACATCTGCGAACCCAAGGTTCAGTGAGATACTGTCTAAAAGCTAAGGTGGGAAGTGACCAGACTCCTGCTCGTGACCTCAAAGGTGCACATGCACACATACACACCGACAGGCATTATTGCACACGCACAGGGATATTCACACACACACACACACACACACACACACACACACACACACACACCAGTCAGTGAAGAGCAAGCAGGAGTGATCTTCTCCCTGCAAATTCAGGGACAGACAGCAGTATCTGCAGAGGAAGGCTGGCTGCCTGTGGGGCTATTGGAGTCAGTGGACAAGACCCCTTCTTCAGAGTTCAGAGCTCAGATCTGTTCTGAGGTCTCAGGCTATGCCCAGTCCTCCTTTTTCTCACCTCAACAGAAAGTTCCAGTATAGTCACTTGGGACTTCCTTGCCAAGAGCTCGAAGACCGGCTGTCTTCATGCCCTGCCCTCCCCATAACCTTGCAGATACTTTGTAGTCTCAATGTCTTCTCCTCTCTCAGGGCACCTGTACTTACTGAGCCCATTCAGTCTCTGCTCTTCAGCCACTAGTGGGGTCTCACAGACCACACCCCAGGAGCTCCACTGTCAAGCTCCACCCTCCTTGACCATACTTTCTGGGCGAGAGGAAAGCTGAGAGAAACAGTGACAGGTCAGAGACAGATTCTGAGACAGCGAGGAACAGAGACAGATCAACTGAGGAGAAGGGAGGTGAGGAAGGAGAGCCTGTCAAAGGTGCAGATCTCCTGGCCTCTAGCATGGCCAGTGCAAAGACATCCTAGATGGGGCCTCTTTCCTCAGCTTGGAGGGCAGAGTAAAATGGCCGCCTCACTGTCCCACTGCTCTGACTAGCGTCCACCAATGGACACCTCACGGCTAGGACCTAAATTCCATCCAACAGAACTGACCTGGTCCACGCTGGCTAGATGAGCCCTCCCCAACCATGCTGGCCACCATCCCCTCCCTGTGCTACTCTGGCTTCATGAACCTTGACCTCAGATAATGATGGTGAGCTCACCACTACATACAGCTCAAGCTCGCTTTGCCCCTCAAGCTGCCCAGGTGCGTTCCCTCCACATACACTCTGCCAGGTGGTGAGCCACACCCTTCCTCCACCCACCCCCCAAAAACATACTTTTCCCGAAGACTGCGTAGTTCCTTCTTTATGTCTGCGTCCTCAAATTCCGAGTCATTGTCACTGCTGATGTAGGAGGACTGGGAGTGGAAGGAGGTGATGCTGATGGTAGGCACCTTCACACCCGCCCTGCTGGGTGTCTCAGGGCCCAGCGAGCCAGCCCTTGAAGACCTGTGCAGGAAGGCAGCGGCCTTCTTCACAAAGTCACTTGCCGCACTGCCGCTGCCTGGCAGGGAGGCCTGCTTCTGTACCTGGGGCCTCCTTCTCGGGCATTCATCCCCAGAGTCACTGGAGGCAGGCTCCTCAACGCCAACCTCAATGGAGGAGGCGGTCTGCACCCTCCGCACGGCCAGCTTCACATCAGGGCTGGAGGGGATCTCGTCCAGGTAGACATCGGGTGGGGCAGAGTACCGCAGGCTGTGAGGCGACGCCAGAGTCCACTCGTCCTGTGTGCTGACCACCGAGAAGCGGCCCACAGTTTTGGCTGGAGAACTGCTGTCCTGCTGCCCTGGCCGCTTGTGAGGGGACCCGGAGACCCGAGCGCCGCGCATCTGGGCTGGGCTGCCCTCTGTGAAGGTCCCTGGGCAGCTCTGCATGGGGGCTGCCAAGGCTTCTCTGGGAACACTAGTGCTCTGATCTTTGGGATCCATGTGCGTAAGGGCAGAAGAAACAGGGGCATCCTGAGGAAAGGATGGAAATGAAGAGTCTGTGAAGACCAGCTGAAGTTGGAAACCCCTGCCCGCTTCTGGCTGAGCGTGTGCTGAGTCACCTTTACCTGGGGGACACTGGGTGCCGTGGGGGAGTCCAAGGCCACCTGCCCCGTATCACTGTCACAGCCCAGTGTGTTGCTGGAAGATGACTCTGCTGTAGGAACATGACAGCATTACTGAAGCTGGGGAAAGAGAACAGTAAGGGATGGCTCACGGCCCGGAGGCCCACACAGTGGGGGTGTGGCCGCTGGCCAGGGAGGGCGGGCAGTCCAGGGGCTCAGAACACTGACAATGCACTGCGGTGCCCTATCTGTGGCATCTTGGGGACATCACATCCTGGGAGACGGCCACAAGCCTGGGGAAGGGAATCGGTATCCAGTGGAGCACCCTTGCCTTGGGCACTCGGTCCTCTGGTGCCGAAACCGTTTCCCCTGATGCCTCTGGCTTGAGGAAGAGCTCACAGGATGTTGTTGAGCGGATCCCAGCCCTGCTTAGAGGGGTAAGGGGTGCCGCACCCCCCCAACTTGCACAGGCATGTACGTGTGCACATGCCATTCCCCTAGTCCTCTGTTTTCAGAGAGGGATAGCATGTTTCTGGCATGCTTCCTTGGGATGCTAGGAAGAGCTGTGGCAAAAAAGCCCTGCTAGGTGAAGTGTGTGTGGGCAGAGACCCTTTCACGGTAGGGGAAAGTTACAGGCAGGCTAGGGCTGGAGTCGGGCCACATGCTGCCAGGGACAGGGAAGAGAGAGGAGAGCACAGACGCCAGTGAAGCCTCCAGGGGGCTGGGGAGCCATACCACACACCAAGACAGGCCACAGGCTAACACATGGACTCACACAAGTGTGCCTTGTATACTCTATATAGGAGCCTCTCGTTCCTGGGGAGACCCAAATCCAGTCCCTGTCGCATGTCCCCAACTTGTAGACAACTTGATCCCCTTCCTCATCTTTGCACACCTCCAGTGACAGGGCCCCACTACCAACTGCATTCCTTCTATTTCTGCGCCTGTTCTTAAGATGAGCAGTTTGGACCGGAACCATGAGTCAGCCTTCCGGAACAAGCCCTCTGCTGCCTACCATGACCTGGGAGCTCTGGGAGGCATGTGGATTTGTGAACGCAGGTAGCACTCCTTATAGGACACACAGATCTTACTATGTCCTCTATCAGCACCTGGGATGCTGACCTCGGCTTGAGGCTGGCTCTGGGTTAGGGCGACAGCAGAGCTGCCCTGCCACCAATGTCTCAGAGCGCGGGTCCAGAAACCAACACAGCTGCCCCTTGGGTCCAGCAGCTGTGTCTGGACTGCACCTCTCACTGCAAAGGCAGCTCAGACCTCAGGGGTCATCTGCACCGACAACACTGAGGTCACTGTTCCAGGTCCAGCTGGGTCCCTACGGAATCCAGCGAGGGAACCCGGCCCCTTAGAAAGTAGAGCAGACCCCTAGGGTGGAGACTCAGATGTTGCATAACAAACCAAGAATCATGTCAGTAACTCAGCAACGGGAAGTGGAGGCAGGGATCAGTGAAAGTTCAAGGCCAGCCTGGGCTGCACCACTATCTCAAAAAAAGGGCGGATGGAGGGGCTGATGCAGTAGCTCAGTGGGTTAAGGTACGTGCCCTAAGTCTGGTGGCCTAAGTTTAGTTCCCACAATCCTCCTGATGGAAGAAGGAAACCAGCTGCAACAAGTTATGACCTCTACATACCCCACCTAAGCAAGAGTTCTCCTCCAGGTGCACAGCTACCGGGGCCACAGAGGAAAGCAGCGGGGTCTGGGAGCGCTAACTCTTTAGCTGCCCAGTCATCAGGGAGCTGAGGGCCTAGACACATTTCTCACGGGGCCCCGGCACCCAACTCCCAAATTCTAGATTTCATGTTCCCAGACAGGACTCCTCCTTTGGATAGGAAGAGCAGGTCCTTCTGTCTCATCCCTGAAGGCACGAGGGTGTGAAGGCGCTGGGCTCCAGAAGGCCTGTGGCGCCTGAAGGATAGCCTGCACTAACTTGACGTTGGGGTGTTACCTGTCATTGGAGAAGACGCACCCTGCTCCCGCTGGGTCAGGGCCCATCCTGCAGGGGCCGTTTCTGACTTTTCCAACTAAAAGAAGAGAGGCGAAAAGGGAAGAACTGTGAGCTCGGTGACTAAACCCTCTATCACCGATCTGCATACCGGCTGCAGGTGGAAGGACCCTGGCCTGCCCTGCCGCCTCCACACGAACGAGCGAGCTGAGCGGCTTGGTGCCACACACCATGGGTGAAGCACCAAGACAGCCAGTGGCTCCACAGCACTGGGATGCCTGCCCACCTCCAGCCACTCACCGAGGGGTGGGCCTGCTGGGTGAGGCCTGGGGTCCTGTCACTCAGGGCTGTGGGCGGGTCTCCTCGCAGGGGCTCCAGGGTGAAGTCTCTATCGCTTGCCTCCATGGGGGTCCCAGCCGAGGCTGAGGAGGTGGGCACATGCTCCTGGTAGAGCAGAGTCCGCAGCTTCTCATCCAGGCTCTTGATGGTGTTGTCTACGAAGCCCACCCTGGGGGGTGGCCCTTCCCCATCTGATTCCAAGGCTGAGGGTGGTGGTGGGGGAGCAGCAGGTCCCAGCGGGGGACTGGGGAGCTGGGGAGCAGCCAGGCTGATAGTCCCCACTGTGATGGGTGGTGGGGGTGGCGGCTGACCCGATACAGGCTGCGTGGCCCCAGTGGGAGGGCTGGGCTCTGGCACTCCAGCAGGCAGGGGCTCCCCTGCAGTGCTGACCTCCCTGGTTGAGATGGGCTCCCCCAGACCTGTAGAGCAGTGAGAGGCTTCTGGGGCTGGGGTGCAAGGTCCTTGGCCAGTGCTAAGGGGCTGGGCAGCACGCTGGGCATGGTGAGTCTCGACCAGTGGCTGGAGGGTCTCATGGACACTGGCTGGTCCCTGGTGGGTCCCTGGACCCCCTGCCTGCTTGGCAGTCCCTGCTGCCGACTCTGGCACGGTGCTGGTGGCTGGTGCTGCCGGGATTACAGTGGTCACAGGAGGGGAAGATGGGGCCAAGGGGGTTGAGGCTCCACCAGGGGGGTTGCTGGAGCCTGCCTGGCTCAGAAGCTGCTGTGCAGCTGGGAAACTAGGTCTGTCCTTCAAGGACGGCTGGTCTGGAAAGGGCGCTGGCTCTAGAAGAAAAAAGGGAATGAGTGGAATCACTTACCCGATCATCTTCACCCAGCCCTTCCCTGTCTACACTGATGACTACCTGAGTGAGGCTCCTGCGAATTCATCTTTGTTCCTCCAAGAGGCCAATATCCTGCCTGCCACTCGGTCCCCTCCTGACCAGGGCCATCCGCCTCTAGGGACGCTCCTCACCCACGGATCTCTGCTCCTGTGGTGTTCCTCACCCTCGCTTTTTACCACCACCTATCTGTCCACGCTGTCTACGCTGGGCAAAACTTGAATGTGAGTTTAAAAAGTGAAAGCGCTGCGGGAAGCAGTGAGTTACATTTTTCTTCCATGCTTCAGAGCAAGGAGAAACCCAGAACTTTCCATCGACCGGATGCCCGATGTTTGGGGCATTCGGAACACAGAATCAGCAAAGAACCCTGGGAGTGAGCAGCCCGGGAATCAGCTGCAGGCGCAGTCCACCATGTCCTGCTAGAGCACCCAGGGTCCTAAAGGCAGCCACAGGGGCATGCTGGGGGTGGGCCGACATCTCTGGAGCTCACTGGACAACCAGTCTAGCCAAACTGGGAAGTTCCAGGCTCTCTGAGAGACTCTTTCTCATAAGATGAGGCCTTAAAAAAGAAAAACGGCAGAGTACAGCACAACCACAACCCCCAACACCAACCCGCAGCCTCCACACACATGTTCTCATGTACTGGACATGACACAAACACCACGCCTACATAGTTTCCCATACACACTCACAATGAGAACCTTAACCTGGGGTGGTGACCGGGATCTGAAGGCCCTCTCCTTTCCCCAGACCCACACAGAGCCTCCAGCCCTACCCCACCCAAAGGTCAATAACTGACAAGTTCCTGTTGTACTGAGGCTACTGGCATGACGTCTATAAACAGCACACTTGCTTCCACGGTTTGGAATGTTCTACCGTGAGCAGCGGTACGCAGCTGCCCTTGTCCAGCAGGTGCACATTGAGAGATGCTGCTGGCCACAGAGACGCTCTGGCTTCATGAGAGGCTGGTAAGGCACCTCCGAGGTAAGGGACGGTGTCCCTCCTGTGGCAATCTGTGAATGAATGCTCAGGAGCTCCTCCTCTCCTCCTCCCTTTAAGTGCTCAAACACACAGCATGGTACTAGCTTGCGAAACTGAATGAAACCTGCTGCACAGCCACTGCTTCTCCTGTCAATCACCGCTCTGCTCTCTGATCTGACTATTGAGACACCTCCCACAAGTACAGTTGTGTGGCATTTGTGCCTTTGTGAATGAATTATTTCATTCAGCTTAACACCCCCAGGCACCATTCATGCCGTTGCCAATGGCTGGATCGCCTTTTTAATGGCTCAATAAATAACCTCAGTCCAGTAGGTTTACACAGGTTCTCTTTTTTCAGTCTTCTGTTAACCTTCCATGTGTTTCCATGTCTTTGGCTATGGCAAATGATGTTGCAATAAACATAGGAGAGCAGCTACTTCTTCCAGAATTTGCTTTCAGTTCACTTCCACACACCCAGATGTGGGCCTGCTAACTCACGTAACAGTTCAGTTTTGACTTGAGGAAGCTGCATGCTGCTTCCTGTAACATCTGTACTAATTTGTGTTCTCCCCAACTGTACGTCCACATTCTTGCCAACCCTTTCTGTCTTTGTTTTGTTTTTGCATCTGTGTGCGAGCATGCACACATACCAAGGCACGAGTGAAGAGGTCAGAGAGGAAATCTCGCAGAAGTCACTTCCCTCCAGCCACCCCGAGGGTCTAGGATCGAACTTGGGTCCTCAGGCTTGGCAGCAAGCACATTTAGCCACTGAGTCATCTCCCTGGCCTTGTCTTTTGTAAACATCCTTTGCGTACTTTTCTTGTAATGTGACTGCCTTCTCAATGACAGCCGCCTGGCATCTCCTGTGACATGCCCGCTCGTCAGGTGGACCACTCTGCTTTGCCTCTTTCCTCTGTAGGTGCTCTTCACGCATCCTGGGTGGGGAAACGCTGCTGATTATGAGCACAGCTGGGGCTGGTATCCTCTCTCTGGCTCGTGTGTTTCCACATTTACAGTAAAAGGCTTTCATTTTGACAGTCCGATTTGTCTCCCCCCCCCTTCTTTTGAGATGGGGTCTCAGGCTGGCCTTGAACTCGCTGTGTAGCTGAGGGATGGCCTTGAACTTCTGATTCCCTTGTTTCTGCAGGCTGAGGGCTACAGGGAAGCATCACCACCTGCTTGGTGCATGTAGTCCTGGGGGTTGAACCCAAGGCTGTTTGTGTGGTAGGCCAGCACTGAGCTAAGAAAAAATGAGATACAGAGATTTCTTCTGCTTTCTTCTAGAAGTCACACAATTTTCCACTTTATGCATTTTAATTTAAATTTAATAAAATTAACAGTAAGTTGCAAGCAAAAATATCACACATAAAAATTAAGCACTTTACATTTGATTTATTAATAAATTAATTTTTGTATATTATGTGAGGCTTAAGGTCAAGGTACACTTTTTAGCCTATGAATGAGTCACTATTCAACATCCTCGTTGAGAAAACTACCCTGGCTGAAAACAGGAATCATTTTTCAAGTTTGTGAAAGAAATGAGAGTGACACAGACCTGCATGGGTTATTCCCCTTTGCATTTCTTAGAAGGGATATTATAAAACTGGTTTTAGATCTTGTTAACCTTTGGAGGCGTTTGCCTGGGTTTGAGAATTCCTTGGGGGAGATTTTACCTATAGATTCTATCTTTCCAGTAGGTGTGGGGTGGTTCATCTTTTCCATAGTAGGTGAGTTTTAGCAGTTGGCAAAATTTGCAGAATTAATTAGTGCTTTTCACTTAAGCTGTTCACTCTACATCTGTAGGCTTGCTCAAAATCCCCAGCAGCATCATTTGTCCTTTATAATGCTGTTTCTTTTGTCCTGAAATTGATATTTTATATCTTTTTTTGTCAGTTTTATTAGAGGCTTGTAATTTTATTGACTCTTTTTCAAAGAACCAGTTTTCAGCTTCACTGGTTTTATCTGTTTTACTTACTTGTTTATTTTAAATGTTGCTGACTGCTCCTCATCTTCCTGGTTTTGCTGTTTATAAACAAGTTTACTCTATAGTTGTTGTTCTCACTTCTCAAGGTAGAAAGTTGTGCTATAAAAGTGCTATAAAATTTCCTTATAACTTTAGCCACACCTCACAAAATTTAATGCTATATTCTTGTGTTCATTCAAAAATGTCCTGACTTTCCTTACAACTGTTTTTTTTTTTTAAATCACCTTTAGATACCATGACTTGTTACTCAGCTCTTAGTTACTTTACATCAGAGACTGTAACTGATACAACGTTGACTTTTTTCATCTGAGGTTTCTTTTTTACAACTCAGGGTAACTGCTCTTCCTGTCCAAGAAAGGAGAGTGGCATTCCACCCACACAGAATGATCTACAAATGTGCGGTAGGGTCAACCTGGTTATCGTGGCTGGCTTTTCTCTCCCTGAGAGGAGTGGGGAGGTCTCTACTACCCTTCTGGACTTGTTTGCTTCTGTTTTTGGTTCTCATTTAGGTTTTCCTTTAAGATTTTATTATTTTTACTTAGGGTTTTTTTTGTTTTTGTTTTTTGGGTCTTTTGGCTTTTGTTTCGTTTTCTTTTGTGGTGAAGTTGCACTATTATATATAACTACCTTCGAACTGGTGCTCTCCTACCTCAGACTATCAGAGCTGGGACCGTAGGCTTGTGCTACCACACCAGGCTTAGTCCTGCTAGGTTTGAAAAGTTCTATTATAAGATGCACTCATATTTAGCTCTCTTAATGTGCTTTTGGAAACTGATCCTTTAATGAATCAGTGAAACATGACCTTTTAGAACTGATAATTTTCTTTGCTTGGAAGTCTATTTTGTTTGAAATTAAAATAAAAACTCCAGCAGTCTTTCGGGGTGTGTTTATGTAGTTTATCTTTTATCACACACATCTTCCTTTTAAAAAATTTTTTTTAAAGTATATGAGTGTTTGCCCACATGTAACACATATATGCACCTCAGTATGTGTGCCTGGTGCCCATAGAGGCCAATAAAAGGGTGTTGGATCCCCTGGAACTGGAGTTACAGGCAGTTGTGAGCCACTGTGTGGGTGCCTGGGGACCAACCCTAGATCTTCTGTAAGAGCAGCATGTGCTTGCTTTTTTGAGACAGGGTTTCTCTGTGTAGACCAGGCTGGCCTCAAACTCACAAAGATGCACCTGCCTCTGCCTCCCCAGTGCTGGGATTAAAGGCGTATGCCACCACACCAGGCCTTAACAGCAAGTGCTCTTAACCACTGAGCCATATCTCCAGTCCCCACCTACCTTTTAAACCTACATATACTATTTAAGTTTCTAGTAGACATTAGCTCAAGTTGGGTTTCTTACTCCATTTTTAAAATCTCTGTTATTTACAGTCTGTCATTTTATCATTTTCTAGGGCTTTTTCTCCCTGTTTTCTTCTTTTTTTTAAGATTTTTATTTTTAATGTTCATTTTGTTTTTCCTCTGTTTTCCTTTGTGTTGACTGTTTTAAATTGATCTTATCTATTATGATTTTGAGTACATCGTTTTGGACAATTTTTTTTTAATGGTTACGCTAGGAATTCCAAAGCACATATTCAACTATTATCCAATCTTCTTTTGACTTAGTTGGAACACATGCTCCATTCAGAGCCACTTGAGTCAGAACGCAGAGGCCTCCCGGACACACGGATCACTCTGCCTGCCTTCTTGCGGCCATGTCACATATCTACGTAAATGAGAAGCTCATCTGCTGCTGTGGTTCTGAAGTTCCAACTGCCACATGCTTCAAAGGACTCACGAGGAAACGGTCTGTTGTAAACCCCACACAATGGTTCTTCCTTTGCCCTACTACTATCACCAGGGATCGTCTCCTTCTGTCCGAGGATTCTGAGTCTTACAGACTAGGTTGCACTGGGGCAAATTCTCTCAGCCATCTTGATTTGCCGATGGCAACATTTTCTTTGTTTCTGAAGACAGTTCTTGGTCATCGGTGCTTTTTCTTCTACCTCCTTTCCAATGCTGTCTTCTTTCTTCTGGACATCACGGCCTTCCCCTGAGAACTCTGCAGCTATATGAATGTGCCCTTCCTTTGGGTGACACATCATTTTTCTGGCTGCCTTTGCTTTTTGTTCTTTCGTTTTCAGCAGCCCAATGCTGTGTTCAGGCATGGTTTTCTCCAGTCTGACTTGCGTGGGTTTGCTTTGCTTCCTGAATATGCAGGTTCCGCCTCTGGCAAAACTCTGAGGTGCGTTCAGCATTAATTTTTCCACATCTTTTTTTTTTTTTTTCCTGTACTCTTTTTTCCTCTCCTCAACTCTGGCACAATGTCAGATGCTTCAGCAGGTCCTTGAAGCTCTGTTCATTTTACCCTACTTTTCTTCCCTGCATTCCAGTTAGTTAATTGGGATATTTCAATTTTTAGTGTTCAAACTTACATGCATTTATTTCTTCTCTGTACCCCCCCCCCACACACACATACCCGACATCTTCTACTTAACATTTGTTTCAAGAATGTTTGTGACTGTTTGTTCAGGCACATTTATAATGGCTGCTCTGAGCAACCAGATCAGCCAACATCTGTGTCATCTCGTTACTGGGCAGGTTGGCTTTTTCCACGAAGCTGACATTTCCCAGGTTTCTACTTGCCAAGTAATTCTGGGTTCTATTTTCAATATCTTGAATGACAGATGAAATTGAATTTTTTTTTTTTTTTTTTTTGGCTGCTATGGCAAATACTGGTATTTTTGCTTTAGCAGATGGTCAACATGGCCAGGAGTGGTAACCTAACAAATTACAGTCTGCCTTCTGTGGGCCATGGTTGCTAGCTGGTTCCATTTTCAATACTTTTTGCAGGACTAATCCAGTTGAAATGAGTACAATCACTTAGAGGGCCGTCAGGACGCTGGGTGTAGTTTATCCCTTAGCCTAGTTCCCAGTTTTATACCACCGGAAGAGTTCAGCTTAGTGAGGCTACATTCCATGTTTTGTGCCTTTGTGATATTTCTTGGTTCCCTTGGACTTGCTGTTTTGAAGCACTGGTCAGAAACCAGCCAGCTTTATGACTTTGCCAAGCAGGGCCAGGCAGTGGAGAACATAAGAAAACCAGCAGGTTTCAGGTGGAGCCGACAGCTCTAGAGCTCTCCCCTCAAGGTTTGGCCAGCTGCTGCCCATAACTTGTTGCTGCCCCCTAGATTTCCCTTAGGCACCAGTGGACACAGCCTCAGCAGGGCTACCCACAGTCCCTGGGCTTTACATCTTTTTTCTCTCTGGTGTGGCAGTTGCACTCTGGCTCAGACACCCCTGTAGGATGGAAGATGGGCCAAGACTTGACCTGTCCTTGTTTTTGTTCTCCTAGCCAGAGACTGATAAATGTTCACTGTCTACAGATTTCCAGTGCCTTCAAAGTGTGATTTTCATAACTCATCAAGTTTTTTTGTTTTTTGTTTGTTTGTTTGTTTGTTTGTTTGTTTTGGTCCTCCTTTGTGGTAATAGTTAATTCAAATTAACAGATCTGTCACCCACTTCTCCACCCCAGAGCCCCACTATATACGAACTTTCGAATTGCTTCCGGGGTCATCAGTGTGTAGATGAAGGGTGTGAGGGTTAACTCTGTGCTCTTAGCCCCACATCACCAGACATTAATGGCATTCCACACTGTGACACGCCACGGTCCTCCTATCCTATGGCACATTAAAATGTACCCGCCTTGCGATAGGGCTTTCCTTGGACCCGGGAGAGTGTATGAGATGAGGAGGATGGAATGTGTGAGGAGATCCTCCTTTTGCAAGCAAATCTTCGTAGTAAGGTCACCAGCCCCCAGCCTCTCAGGCTGGGCTGAGCCCACCCCCTCCCCACTCCCGACCAGAAGGCACTTCCTCCCAGTACGTTACTCACTGGGTCTTACTATGAAGATGACCTTTTTCTTTGTGGTAAAAAAAAAAAAAAAAATCTCCAAAAGTATAATAGAATTCACTGGAAACATACAGGGGGCTGGAGAGATGGCTCAGAGGTTAAGAGCACTGACTGCTCTTCCAGAGGTCCCAGGTTCAAATCGCAGCACCCACATGGCAGCTCACAACTACAGTTCCAGAGGATATGATACCCTCACATAGACATACATGGAGGCAAAACATCAATGTACATAAAATAAAAATTAATTAATTTAAAAACACGGTAAGCTGACTTGGTCATTTTCCTGAGTGTAGCATGATGGGAACGCAAGCTACTTAATGAATGATCAGCTCTTTCTTGCCAAGTGATGAGGACTTAAACCTTTAGTTTTCCACAATGACTCATTTAGCCTTCTAAGTATCATAAAAATCAAGTATTAACCAACAGCCCCAAGGGAAGAGTTTACAGACATCTGTGGGGATAGGTGCAGGCAGTCTCGGGAGCAGGTAAAGAGCACGGGCTGTCATCCATGTGACAAGCGAGAATTAAGTGGTCTCAGAATCCCACCTCCCCATGCAGAGCAGAGCATTCAGAGAGCCTGTTCACCATGGGTGTACTGCAAGGCGACAGAGTCAGGTGAGAGGGTCACTGTACAATCATTAAGCTGGCATCTCACTTGAGCGGTGAAAATAGCAAGGCCGGCTCAAGCCAATGCTGCCCTAATGGCTGATAGAGTAGAAACAGGGAGAAATGGTGACAGGGCCCTCTGTAGGCTGCCTGGAGGTTTGGAGTGACAGTATGGGGCAGCAGCATTGGCTTTCATGGTGCCGGGTACTCAGCGCATCCTAGCACAGAGCTGCACAGACAGAAGCCCCTAGGTTGCCACGGAAGGGGGTCTGGGTTCTGTGTATTCCTACCTTGACTGGCTTCTGGCTGTAAGGAGCTTAGAGGAAGTGGGGGTGATGATTCAGAAGTGTCTGCTGCTGGGTGTTCAGCCACTGGACAGATGATAAACCACCTCTTCCCCGTGTGCAAGACTGAGAAACAGAGCAAAAGGGGTGCTGAGAGTGAGACAGTACCGCTGGGCCAGGGACCTTACTGCTGCACCAGACCCCATGCGGAGCTCTAGAACGCTCGTTCCCCTTGGGGAATGTGTTCTTACGAGGGCAGGGACTCAGCGTCGCTCTTATAACCCTAAGCAGCTTCACTCCATGACTTCCCTCCAGGCCCCCTGATAAGGAGGCCTTGGAGAAGGGCTTCCATCTGCCCCTCATCCAGGAGGGCATAGGGTAGGCACCCAGCCACAGAAGAGCCTCACTCACTCTCAGAAGAGCCCAATCCAGTTCTTGGGGTATCTGTAGCACTAGCCTTGAAGGAATTCTTGGAGGTCTTAATGGCAGCCAGGGGTCAGTGGCTGCTGAGACAGGGTAGCCATTACCAGCTAAGACCCACAACACCACTCCCACAATCCTCCGGTGCAGTGGCCAAAGCCCTTGCTGCTGTTCTCAACAGGGAAACTTCTGTCTAACGCCTGCTTTAGAGCGCAGAGGATGCAGGGAAATGGTTCTTCCCTAAGGCTGACAATTCTCCCAGGTACAGCACTGGGAGATAGACTTACCATTCTGCTGATAGACAGGGGCATTGGCTTGGGACTGTCCGTTCTCCTGCATGAGGGAAAGGGATTGCAGGTCAGCAGCCATGCTCACTGAGAGCTTTTTTCTGGGCCTCCTGCCTGCTGCATCCACCAGCATGTCCTGGGGACCTGGGCTCTCACCTCCCCTGTGGCCAGACCACAGGTACCCAGGTGTGGAGGGCTGGTCCCTGTATCAGAGCCGTGATCAACATCCGTGTCTTCGCTGAGCATGTCCTCTGCCTTGTCCATGACGTCCTTCATCTGTTCGATGAATGTCTCCCTCTCAGCGGGCAGGATGAAGTCATGCTCTACCTGCAAAGGGACATGGGACTGTTGGTGACAATCTTACAAAGAGCATAGTTGTATGGGGCTCTATCAGGAAAACACATACCTCTATCCTTCCCTAGGTCCCATATGAGACACAACAAAAGCTGTGTTCCCTGGTTGGGGCTGAAAAGCCAAGCGAGAAAGTGGAGGCCAAAAACACTATCCCACACCATCAGATGGTCCCATGCGGCGCTGCTTTCCCAGAGCAAGAGCTGGTCATGGAACCCCAGGCTAGCTCAACAATCTCCAAGAAAAGTAGGTGCACCAGTACTGGGGTCTAGGGGAGAGGTCTTATTTGGGACAAAAGCACCTAACAATGAATTACACCTATTTCCCTATTAATAATAATTATTAAGACAAGGTCTCACGGAGTAGCCTTGGCTGTCCTGGAACTCACTATGTAGACCAGGCTGGCCTCCCAACTCACATAGATACCCTCCCTCTGCCTCCCAATTACCAGGACTAAAGGGCATGTGCCACCACTGGTTGGTTCCCCAGAAACCTTGACTGGCCTTCTCTACAGGCCATCTTCACAGAGCTCTTGCCCCACAGCCACCCGGTTCTCCTCAGCACTAAATCCAGACAGCTCTTCCAATGTCGGCCAAGCTGGACTCTGCCGAACCGAGCAGGCAGACCTCTGGATCCTAGCCTTGCTGCTAAGGTACAGCACTGCAAGCTCTCCAGCTAAGGGTGTTAGACCTTGGTGTTCAAGCACAGGGCTGCCAAGCAACCTCTCAGGACAGATGCTGTCCTCCTTGCAGGCCAGGACTGAGTCCAGGAACCTACAGTTCTATAATGCCTCCATTACTGGTTCCTCATGGCCAAGGAGTTCTTGTGGAATGTCTGTCTTCCACCCCTCACCCAGCAGTGAGGCAACAAGAGCAGCCCAGGCCTGGGATCTGAGGGTGACTAGGGGGCTTACACCGTGGTCTGGCCTCACCAGGATATAGTCACTGTCCTTAATGCTCCCATGGGTGGCCTTGGCCCATGGTGTCTTGGCTGCCTCAGGGAGACTCAATATGATTCACCTCTCCCTGTACAAAGAGCTCCAGGGAGAGAAGTCAGCCATCTTCTTTCCCAGGGCTCTTCAGTATCTGTTCTTTCTAACTATCTCTTCCCATCATACAAATGTGCAGCCTCACACATGCCTGGACCATCCATCCTCTGTGGATGGGCCTGTTGCTTCCATGACAAGATGGCTGAAGAACAGAATTCTTCCAACCCTGTAGACAACACCTCCAGAAGCACTGCTACCGCCCCTGATGAGGCTGGGGGCCTGCCCTCCTCAGCTAACCTGAGTGCAGGCTTGCAGCCTGTAAACGCAGGGCTGCCTGAGGGCAGGGTGCAGCGGCTACAGCCAGAGCGCCCAGGTGAGACACAGGCTGAAACAGGCAGGAGCGTATGAAGTGTTCTAAACCTGGCAAAACCAAACAAAAGCCCCCTACAGCTTCCTGATAGGGAATACGTTTCCTCCTTTTAAAAAGAAATTAAAGAGATTGAAAATAATAAAACAGAGAAAAGACATAAAATTCCAGGGTCCAAGTATAAATGTAAATCAAAGCCAAGTTAATTCAAACATGGCCTGCCAGGGTCATGAGCTCAAAACCCAAGTCTTGGAACATCCTACATGTGGCAAGACGGTCCCAGATGGGGCAAGTTTGTCTGGCTAACCCCTGTGCTGATTACTATAAGGACCTCGAATCACCCAGGAGACAAAAGCCTCCGGTGTGTTGTGATGGCGTTCCTACCTTAGGTTCAGAGGTGGGAAGACCCATCCCAAACATGGTGGCACGTGTTTGGACTGGAGTCCCAGACTGAATACAAGAGAGTGTCCTGGGCACCAGCATGCTTCCCGACCGTGGGTGCAATGTGACACGCCATCTCACACGATGCTGCCATGGCCTTCCCTAGCGTGACGTGAGCTAAATTAAATGCTTCCTTCCTTGCTCTGTCAGCTACTTTGTCACAGCAGTGAGACAGTAGCTGACACGCGCCCTGTTCCACCATCTACGCCTGCGCTTTCACCGGAGCCTCCTGAAGCCCGAACCCCAGAGCAGGGACAGGGAGCAAGGCAGAGGGACCATCAGAAAGCACAGACTGTCTGCACACTTACAGCCTGCTCGGTGGGGAGGAGCTTTTAGATAACTTGGCTTTACAATGTGTGACTGAATCCTTTACACAGTTCACAGAAGATAAAAAAAAAAAAAAATAGAATAAGAGGAGGCTCGGGGCATCCAAGGGAAACCTGAGACCAAAAAAAGATAAGAGTTTAGATTGAGAAACTATGCAGGGGCTTTGCACATGTGTGTGCTGGTACACACATACACACATACAGCACGCTGCTGAAAACAAGTGGACATGACCGTGTCAACACAGAATTCCTAGTCACTGTGCTGTGAGGGTAAGAAGGAGATTTGAGATTTGCAGAAACAGTGTTAAACGGGCAGCGTGGAAGAGAGGCTGGAGGACCATTTCATGGGCATCTGCATTATTCTTAAACATCCATAGTACAGTCTAAAAAAAAAAAAATCTCTTACTTTTTAAGTGAAAGGACTTGAATTTGATCCCCAGATCCCACATATAAAAACAACAAACAAAAAACCCAGATGTGATGGCATGCTTATGTGATGGCATGAAGGTACCCCTATACACTCACGCGTGCACACACACAAACACGTATGTACACATGTTGTGGAACGCTGCCGCTCAAGCAGAATACTCACCCCCGTCTTAACAAGAACAGCTGCGACCACCCACATGAGACTCAAGCCGATCAGGCCAGTTTGCATGCCCACATGCTAGGAAGGCGTTGGCAGGGTCATTAGAGCCTCGCGTGACCGTCTGGCCACTCAGCCTCCTGCAACTCTCCCCACCCACTATCTGCCCTTGGGAAGTGCTGGTGGAAGGCTAACTGAAGAGGGAGAGTCCATCTCCGCGGCCCTGCGGAAGCTGTCACCCATGCTAGGCTGAGCCTTTTTAGCGATGGGGGTCACCCATTCTGTAAGGATGCCCAGCACTCTCCTTGGCTTGTCAAACTAGCCTTTGGTCCGTTGTTGGTGCCCTAGCTGGGGTGTGTAGATATTTGCTCACATCGCCCAGGGAAAGTTCACATGACAGCAGATAAAGTTACCGGATACGCACAGTGAGGAAACCCACCCACACTGAGCAGTGTAGCACCTTGCAACGGACTGAGGTACTGGACTGAGTTAAAAGGAGGAAGCAAGAGCTGAGCACAGATCCCCTTTTCTCTCTGCTCTCTGACTGGACAGTGCTGTGACCAGCTGCAAGCTTTGGCTCTACCGATGTCCCCATCAGGTGGACTGTATATGCCCTAGATATGTGAGCCGAGTGCAAATCCATCCTTGCTTATGTTGTTTCATCAAGCACTGAGGAATCTTCTCATATACTTATTTTTTGTTCACTGGTGTTTTGCCTGCATGCATGAGGGTATCAGACCCCCTGGAACCAGAGCTGAACACGGAGGTGTGCCACATGAGCCAGGTGGGCCCTGGGAATTGACCCTGGATCCTCTGGACGAGTAGCCGGTGCTCTTAACTCCTAAGCCATCCCTCCAACCCTCATATACTTATTTGTCATGCCACATGTACTCCGGTAACGATAATGTGAAATTCAACAAATGAGTCCTCATTACATGTTATTTTATAAGTTTAAGTGAAATAAACACACACACACACACACACACCCCACACACACAGGAAAGTGAGAAGAGGTTTATGGTCTCAAACTTTGGATATTAGAGTGAGGACCTTTTGAGAAACCACCCAGATCCAGGTCCTTTAGGCAAGGGCCCCTCCCTGACCAAGCCATACTTGAGTATCTCAGATACTCTTGGTCAGACCTAGATTTTGATCCCTTCTGCCTTGGACAAGAGTCCTACACTAAGTAAGTGTAGAGAAAGCCCCCAGCCATCCTGTCTGATAGCGAAAGCTGTGGCTCATTCTTCATGAGGGCTGGGTTAGTGGTATATCAGGGGTTTCCCTTTGGCCACAGTAGCTGATATCACTTCTAGAAGACTGACAGCAGTAGAGGCACCTTTGAGGCTGACAGGATGAAAGAACGGCTCACCACAAGTGTGGGTAGGATTTGTTCCAAGCAGGAGAGGGCCAGGTGACCCCCTCTGACCATCCTGGACATCAGTGGCCAGAGCACGGAGCACACAGTGTCCTCACAACCTGATCATCCCATTGGCTTTGACACTCTTGTGTTCTGTTTCTTCTTTTTTTCCAACCCTTAGCCCTCACCCTGTTCCTGGCTGTAAGTCCTGCTCTTCCATCCCAGCTTTGTTCAGAGCCAAGTCTGTTCTCTGTTGTCTACCACAGTGGTTCAGGCCAGTCTTCAAAACCACAGTAGTAGGCATCAGAACCACTGCTCCTCTCACTCTGAGGGGACCGTGCTCTGGCCTGGCCTGAGGAAGTGTTTGTCTGAGGAATCCCTGTGGAACAAAGTCCTGAGAAACTCACACCCATTTTGAATAAGGCCAGGGCGGTCAGGGGATACAACCTGAGGGCTGCTTACTCTTGGTGGGTAACTGAGTGGCTTATGCAGTAGCAACTAGTCAAGGGGACTTACTTATATTACATTAAGGTAATTTTCCTTTTCTCTTACATAGTTACATCATCCTCATTCCATACACCTGTATGATGGGCCACAGCACTGACCCAACGCCAGTTGCTTCATAGGACATGGCTTCCCATACACATGGACGTATGTGACTGAGTGTCTACAAGAACGCCCAACTGGACTTCTGCCTTGCTGTGGTCACAGATGGGTCAGGGAGTCTATCTAGCAGACACCAGCGGGTCCTTCCTTGCCAGTGTCTTCTGTGCTTTCACGGACAATTTGAGACCCAAGCTGCCCTCCTCTAGCAAGGCCAGGTGCTGAGGCCAGAGCAGTGTTTCCTGGGAACACAGGCAAGGAATGTAAAGAAGCCTGCAAGAAAGGAGTGCTCACAGTGGGCTCTGCTCTGTCTGGGAGAGATGGCACCTGGTGGAGGTACTGGCAATGCTACAGGGATAGGGAGGGAGTGTGGAATTTCGGTCTGTGCTTTCAGAAGCTGGGGCGGCTGATGGGCAACGTGAAGCAGGGACCGCAGGACCTTAGATGCCACGGATGCGGCTTCCCTGTATTTATCCAGGTCACCTGGCAAGTCCCTCTTTTTCCTCCAAAGGACAGGAAAAGGTGTGGATAGCATCCCTGACTCATCCTCACATAGGAGCCTGCAGAAGAGCCCACAGAATCCACCTGCAGGAAGCTCTGGGGGGCAGCTGCTGGGTCCTGTCTCTGCTAGGCCATGGGCCAACCAAACACCTCCCTGCAGGGCTGAGCTCAACATTTTAACTGCTGCAAGAGCCTAAGGACCTCAGGGAGGGGACCTTAGCCCCCTGAGCTACTCTTACCATGTATGTGGCGATCTCATCAGGGGCGTCCCCATCAAGGTCAAACTTGAAGGTCACCATCTTATGGTTATGCGTTTCCAGCTGACACTCCACCATCTTGTCCCCCGTGTTACACACCTGCAGGAAGTCATGATCAGATTGCAGAGGACCTGACACCCATGCGCCCCAAATAACAGCAGCCACTCACATTCAGGATAGTGAGCCGGGGCCGACTGGCCCTTTCCTGCCGGGAGCGGGCACGAGTGGACCTACGGTGGTGTTTCCGGGCAGCCCTGCCCTCCAGCCTGCCCCCTCCAAAGGAACCTTCACAGCTGTCACTCAGGTCTCTTCCGGAGGTGACGTCAGAACCTCCAAAACTGAGGGAAAACCAAGAGTGTTAACAGCACATGTGGGTTACCAGAAAATCCACTCTAGTCAGGACAGCCTGAAGCTGTGACCTGCAGAGATGGCACCCAGCCTGCAAGGGGACCCAGGACCTTCCTTCCTCTAGTACCCATCCTGTAGCACCCAGGAGCCAGGGGAAAGTGCTAGCTTCCCAGTGATGGGCTGTACAGTCCTCTAGGCCTTTTGCCCGTGAAGTGGGTTCATGTGCCTCCCTTTCCCCCTCTGAGCAAACGAGGCCTCAGACACTCTAGGCTGTTGTGAGACTGTGGAGTCCGCTGAGCTTCCTGCATGCACAACAACCAGTGTCCTGGGATGGTGGGATCCCAGCCACCTCCCACGCCCACATCAATAAGAACGACACTGGCACTTCTGGGCACAGGAGGAGAAACCTGAACACCTGGGCCTAGGCATTCCTGAGAGCACTTGGGACTCTACCCACCGCCTTCCCTTCTGGAATGTCCTTGGCACAAGGACTAGTGCCAGGATCTGCCACAGCTCAGCAGTTACCAACAACAACCAGACCTCAGCCCGGACTGACGAGGACCAGTGCCAGAACCCATAGCCCAGTAGGGGCTGACAACAACCAAGATTCAGCCTGGTTGACCAAGACCAGAATGACAGTCCCTGAGCCACTTCTGGAAAAAGGGGAAAACGTCTGTTAAAAATCCTGGTGGTTTCCTGGAAAACTGGGGCAGGATCTGAATGAAAGCGCCAAGCAATGCTGGGCTGGGCTGACTGGCTCCTGAGCCTGTACTCCCCCAACCCATCCTGGCAGCAAGGCAGAGCGGTACCTCTCACAGCTCTGTGGGGGGCCAGCAGGCTTGTCCTGTGAAACCTGCTCCTAAAATAAGAACAGAGTGAAGAGAATGGGGTTACATTGTGCTGACCTGCCTCCTCTCCCTGGGAGGCTAGCCACAGCATGCAGCTGCCTCGCCCCACCTCCTCTGAGGCTCTCTCCACACACAGCTCAGTGTGTGGTGAGGGTAATCTTGAAAGGCTCAGAGGCAAGCAGATTCCTGAAGCCCAAGGTTGCTTCCTTGCACAAACTGCTAACCCACTTTGATCACTGCCCTAAAAAGGACACACAAAGTCTGTGAAAGCCCTTGGCAACCTGCACATCCTCTCTGAGGAAAACCCATTTCTGAAACTCACGTTTTTCCTCCTAATGTGGGCCAGGGCAGAGGGAGAGGCAAAGCAGCTTGGGACGGCTGCTGCAGAGCACACTGGGCCTCCTGCAAACCTCCCTCTCCCCTGGGGCTGAGACCCAAGGTGGCTTGAGCAGGGAACAAGGGCACACACCTCTGGTGCAGCTTCCACCATCAGCTGGACAGCAGGGCGAGGGCCAGCAGCGGCGGGCCCTGCGGGCAGAGGTGGGTTTGCTGGTGGGAGGAGCATAGAGGTTTGGGCAGGCACACTCTGTGAGGCTGCAACCACTGCAGGGGCCAGGGAGCTGGGGAGCTTGGGCAGGAGCTCGGGGGCAGTAGGCAGCAGCGTGTCTGGCAGAGGAGGGGAAAGGACAGCAGGCGGCAGGGACACAGCAGAGACTGGAGCAGCGACATCCGTAGTATACGAAGGAGGGTGGCCCAGCAGGACCTGGGGGCACAAGGGATAAGAATGTAGGCTGGGTGCCAGGGGGCAACAGCCGGGGCTGTGTGCAGACACATCAGCGGGCACACACGAGGTTTAGAGGATAAAGGAACCACCCTTTCCTAGCCATATGTTCCACAAAGGCGATCCACGTCTTAGAGCATATCTGGAATGTGGATTTAGCAGAGGTAAGCAGCCACGAGCCTCCTACGCACCTCCGTGCGGGAGCACAGACTTAGACTCCTACGACTTGAGTCAGAAGGCAGCACACACTTAGTGCCTAAGCTGGGCTCTGGCCATCTCCCCACGGCATCAACATCCTGCTTCTCAGAGCATGGTGGAGCTGCACCCTGAGTGCTCAGACACCGGCCATCTCTCTCAGGAGGAAATGTGGAATTCTGGCTAACCCCTGCACCCCCCACCCCCATGGGTGTTTTTCTCTAATAGCTCTTTAGGGGCAAAAAGTAAGATAAAGAAGCATTTAGTGATTTCAGCATGAGAACACACCCTCTGTGGCCCCAGGTTGGCTGAGAGGTTGGAAATGTAGTCACTTTGTCTCTCAGAAAAGGGAACGGCAACATTCACTTAGATTTATATTTGGTCAGCTACCCCGACAGGGTCAGGGGCCACTTCTCTCCTGGACACAGGACCCTTCTCCTGGACACAGGACCCTTCTCCTGGAAGGGATGCCTGTGAGCCAGACCAGCTCATCAATAAATTTCTAGAAGCTAAATGTAATTAAAACCTATTTTAAAAGGCGGTCAGTGTCCTGGATAGCATATGGTCAACCTGACATGAGCTAGAGCTATCAGAAAGGAGGGAGCCTCAGGTGAGAAAATGCCTCCCTCAGATTAGGTTGCAGGCAAGCCTGGAGAGCATTTTCTTATTCAGTGACCAATGGAGGAGGGCTCAGCCCATGGTGGGTGATACCAGGCCTCAGCTGGTGGTCCTGGGTTCCACAAGAAAGCAGGCTGAGCAAGCCATGGCAAGCAAGCCAGTAAGCAGCACCCCACCACAGCCTCTGCGTCAGCTCCTGCCTCCAGGGTCCTGCCCTGACTTCTTCCTATGATGAACAGTGATAAGGAAGTGTAAGACAAATAAACCCCTTCCTTTCCAGGCGGCTTTTGGTAATGGTGTGTTTTTGTTTGTTTGTTTGTTTGTTTGTTTTTTAATCACAGCAACAGTAACCTTAACTAAGACAGTTATCAAGACACCTCAGTGGGTAAAGGCCTTGCCATCAAATCTGATAACCTGAGTTCGTGTCCTGGGACCCACGTGGTAGGAGGAGAAAAATCAACCTCTACAAGTTGTTCTACTACCTTCGCATGTATACTATGGCACACATGAGCAGCTCCCACTATTTCAGAAATAAATAAATTCTATTAAAAAAAAAAAAAAACAGGCCTGGAGAGATGGCTCAGTGATTAAGCACATACTGCTCATGCAAAGAACACAAATTTGTTTCCCAGCATTCATGTTGGGCAGCTCCTAACAGCCCATAACCCTTGCCCTATAGGGATACAATGCCTCTGGCTTCTGTGGGCACCTCTACTCATATATATGAATATACCTAAACATGTAGTTAAACATAACAGTAAGTCCCTTTTTTTTTAGATTAAAAATAAAATAAACCTCTAGAAGCTCTACTAGCCAGACAGGTGGTGAACCCACCAGTCTGCAGCAACTGGAAAGATCATCAGCAGAAAACAAGGCCCCAAACACACAGGTGACGCCAGACCCTGCTTCCTTGCTGCAATCAGTGAGCTGAGTGGCCACTGACACCTCCTCATACTTGCAGCTTGCTCAGTGAGAACACAGGACCAACAAATTTCCTCCCACTGGATTCCTAGACAAATGTTTTCTGCTGGCCCATAAACTCCACTCCTACCCCAATCTCCAAGCACAAATGCCTCCAGAAATGAGAGAGCGTGAAGTCATACAGAAGGGGTTGTGCACACACGCTGAGTGAGCAGCTCCAGGCTGACCGGCATAAAACCTGGCTCCAGGGTGCTCCCTCTGGACCTCATTCTTCACAGCAAAGCCAGAAGGTGGTATTGGTCCACATTAGAGGAACCTGGGTTTCAGACCGAAAGGCCATGCCTCAGCTTCAGCACTGCCAGGGCTTAGTGCTCAGGTGAGTTCAGGTTTGGAGAATCCCCCAGGTGAAAGTGTCAGGTGGGGAGTGTGTGTGTGCTCCGGGTGCTGCCAGGTGGACAGAGTATGACATCAGGTACCCCAGATCTGTTTTTCCTTCCCCTCACATGGGTTTAAACAGAACAGAGCAGAAACTCCAAACATAAATGTCCAGTGAAGCCATGTGAAGCTACATGGCAGGCCTCCTGCAGCCAGGACATGTTCCTGCACACCACAGCTTCCCTTCAGTCAACCTGGCACACCTTGTGAGTCCTCACCGGACACCAGGGCAGTTCCCTGTCCCACGAGCATCGTCTTCCACCTGGCAGCCCAGGACCCTAGACCCCCTTACTGTTCCCTGCTATGTTTCCCCTCTGTTCAAACAGGAACTGTTGCAGGATATTTGATCATGCTGTGACCCCCGAGATTGTGTTGTTCACTGGAAAAACCCTTTTCCAGTTGTGGTGTGGCTCAGCCCTAGCACACACCTTTAATCCAAAAGCTTTCTGCTTGAATTAAGTAAAATCAACCACAGATCAAGAGTTGAAGCAAGCAACCAGGTGACAGGGAATGAACACAGGAAAGGAAATCAGAGAGGAACAGGAAGTCAGGAGGATGGATAGAGACGCACAGGAAGTAGAAGGGAGGGACATTCAGTTTTTTTTTTGTTTTGTTTTGTTTTGTTTTGTTTTTTGAGATAGCATGAGGAAGGAGGTTTCCTTCTTTTGGGATGTCAGCTACGTTGAAGCCCAGCTGGGTGCTTTCTTTGCCTCTCTGAGCTAGCAGGCATTCATCCCAAACATCTGACTCCCGAGTCTTTATTGGGAAAAAAATCAAGCATTTCAGATTTTGCTAAAAAAAAAAAAAAAAACAAGGAATGCTATTCTGCCTTTTTTTTGTGCCCTGGGAAGAATTAGCCTGCCATACATGCAAGTCCCGGTGTCCACAGAGGGGTCACTTCAGGCCAACAGGATTGGCAGCACTGGCATGAGGAGCATGGAACACACCAGCCATCCTGAGGCTCACAGCTCCCGAGGAGGCAGCAGATGCCCCACACTGGCTCAGGCCTCTGTCTCCAACATTCTCTTCATAAGAAAGTTAACCAGGAGCTGGAGAGAGTTCTTAGAGGTTGAGAGCACTTGTTGCTCTTGGAGAGGACCTAGATTCCATTCCCAGCACCTACATGGTGATTCACAACCATCAGTAACGCCAGTTCCAGGGAATCTGACACCCTCTGACCATCCCAGGCAGGCACACAGATGGCACAAATATACACATGTAGGCAAAACATTCATACCATAAAGTTAAATAAGTAAATCTAAAAAGCAATTGAGAGAAGGGGAGGGTTAACCACAGGACAGAACTGCCTTCCTGCCTGGTCCTACTATGTCCTTGAATCCAGGTCCTAACAGGAGCCATGGCCTTGTGAAGGACGCAGCTCAAAAATACCTTGAACCTGGCCCTGAGGGGTTCCAGTCCACCCTCACAGGCAGATACCTGGGTCCCTGAGGCAGCAGTTGGAGCAGCCTGCTCAGGCAGATGGACGACACTGGGCTGGACAGGCTGAGGAGGCACAGGTGAGGCCAGCTGTGGAGGGGTGGCCCGTAAGCTCTGCACCGTGTGGTGGGGTGAGGGCGGGATGTCTGCGGGTGCCATCTGCGGGAAGGCTGCTGGGTACACGGGCTGAGCTGGGATCTGGGCTGGGATCTGGGCCACTGCTGGATGGATGGACAGGGCAGCCACACCCTGTGGGGCCACAGCCAGCAGGGGGATAGCAGCTGGTGCATTTGGCACGATGGTCTGGCAGGGCACAGCCAGGGGCGCTCCAGGGGGATGAGGCAGCTTGACAGCCTGCAGAGGCAGGGCCGGTGATGTGGGCAGGGGCGTTGTGAGGCTTGGCAAGATCACAGCAGGTGAGAAATACTGAGGTGGTGGCACGGGGGCCACATTCGCAGCTGGCAGGTCAGTGAGGGTCTGGGGGAGGCCATCGAGTCCGGTCAAGGGAGTGATGGGGGGAACCACAGGCATCGGAGGCATCTGAAAGAGGTATAGTGGCACGTCAGTCGGGCTGCCATCCAGGGGCCCACAGCACCAGGGGGCAGTGGCTCAGCCTCCCCGAGCAGCTGCTGGTGATGGACCCCAGCAGGTCACTGTAAAGCATCATACATGCTCAAGCAGAACAGGAGGCCTGCCTGTGGATGCTTCCCGGGCACTAGCATGGAGGGGCCCATGCGTCAAGAGTGCTCACGTATAGAATCAGAGAATGACCACAGGGCTCTGGAGCTTCAGGGCACTGTCATTTGGACAGACTTGAGACTATCAAAGCTACCGGGCCGGCCCAGCCACACAGTGTCCATCAGGCTGTGAGCTCCGCGGAAGCCAGCCCCTTGGAGGGTGCTCGGTATAACCTTCTCTGAGAGGTGAGGCAGAATCACCCTCTGTGGCATTCGACCTCTCAAGAGCAGACGGCCCAGAACCTTCTGTTTATTCCCTCGGTGTCGGGGAGTACCTCATGTGGTGGGTTAAACACTCTGGCCTCGACGGCTGTCCCCCTAAGCAGTGCTTCCCTCTGCTCGCCCACAAGCATCATGTTAACGACCTCTCCATACAATTATGAGGACACAGGAACACACAGATCCACTGTGCCGCCCATGACAAACGGCTCAGTGCCACCTGCAGTGACAAATGCACCTCTAAAGAGTCACCCTCAGCCGACTTCCAGCGGCTCTGCAGGACAGTCATCTGAAGCCAGCAGGCTGCTCTCTGTGCCTACTCGGTGCTCACGGGAGAGCTTTGTCCTTGGCTTGCGCTAACCCTTTCCCACTCTGGATGGCAATCCTGCACTAACGGGACTACAGCTGCCTCACTCACTCCTCGAGGGGCCCCATATACACCACTCACAGCCAGAGGCATTTCAGCCTCGGAAGACAAGACAGCTTGCCAGGGCAAGAGAAAAGGTGAAGCCAGAGGGAAGGGGAAACCAGACACACGGTACACAGGGCATGACACCATGCTGCTAAGCCTCCCTCCCTAGCCAGCAGCCCCTGGTGATGTGTGTGAACAGGCCCAACCACGTCCCGGTACCCCACTCCAGGCGAGCAGGCCATGGCCCAGAGGTACCTGCGGAGGGACTTGAGCAAGAGGCTGCGGCATCTGGAGAGGCTTCAGCTGAGCAGGGGCCACCACCTGGGAGGCTGGAGCCAGGTACGGAGGCAAGTGAGAGGGCACTGGCTGGACAGTGCCCATGGGCTGCGAGGCCAGGACCTGTGGCAGGGTAGGTGGCTGGGCCATTGGAAGAGGCTGGAGGAAGAAGAGGGAGCCCTGTGCTCAGACACAAAAGGAATCCAGTGACCCTCGAACATGCTGCCCTCACTCGCCTGCACACACACTCCCACATACACACCTGCACAAGTTCAGGACAGCATGTTTTCACAAACAGCACTGACATGCACACAGTGATCCACACTGATAACTCTGGTCCACACAGTGCTCACGAAAACACACAGACCTCTAAATTCTTGCCAATCTGGAGCCAGCTTATAAAAACATTCAGAGTAAGCAGAGTTTTCCATGTGCAGGCCTTCGGTCACAAACTACAGACCTGAAACACACACACACATACACACACACTTTGGCTGTAGAACAATCCCCCATAAGGGGACAATTTAAGGGGATAAAATGAAGTGCCAGACTTACCTGCTGGACCGGGGGTGCTGGCTGACTTGGGCCCGTGGGCACAGGGGTGCTGGGTGGTGGCAACACAGGGGCGAAGCTCATGGAAGGTTCTGGAAAATGCTGCTGGAGCAGTGGAGGGCGGGCAGGGGGCGGCACAGGGCCCACTGACAGGCCAGGCTGCAGAGGAGGCAGAGGCTACATTCAGCAGCTGCCCTTGCCCCTTCTTATCCCTGTGTCTAGACCCCTCCTCATCAGGAAGGTGACTCAGAAGAAGCCAGGTATGGGGGCCATACAAGGCCATCAACAATACTGAAAAGCCACATGGAGCCATAGCTCCCAGCCAGGGGATGCTAGAACATAAGATCCATGAAGCGTTACACAACCATGTAAAAGACCATCACAGAGGTTTCTGTTGTTGATGTTGTTTGTTTGTTTAGGATATAGGCTGTGGGCAGCTTATCACAGAGATGATTCAGACTAGAGAGGATGAATCTACATGAATAGATCATACTATGGAGAGCTAGGAACATATAAGTTTGCAGCTCCTAGGAAGGTACCAGGACACACAGAAACAGGAACAAAACTAGCACAGTGAGGCCCTTGGCAAGGAGAGGCCCTCTGAGACTCAGCCCCAGTGGGGACAGAAACAGGGCTGTACATAGGAAGGGCACTGGTCCATGTAGCCAGCAAAGCAACAGAAAATCAGCCCAAGGATGCACAGTTAAGGCATTACTGCTACTCTGACAACATTCTGATTCTGCAGGGCTTTGTTTTGTTTTAATTTTATGTGTATGGTGTTTTCCCTGCCTGCATGCCTGATGCCTAAGGAGGCCAGAAGCAGGCATCAGGTCCCGTGGTACTAGAGCTGAAGATGGTTGTAAGCCACCATGTGGCTGTTGGGAATCAAACCCAGGTCCTCTACAGTCTTGTGTTGCTGTTTGCTCTCTAAGCATCTTCACTGTGCAAAGACAGAGCCTGCAGTACTTACGGAGAAATCTCTGGCTATCTGGGGTTTTCCCAAGTTGAAGTATTGACAGTGGAAGGGCTGGGGTTTAGAGGAAGGACTGATGCCCACTGCTCTCCAGCAGACGTCTTTAGGACATTGCTGGCTAGCACAGGGGCAGGGATTTCCAAAATACTCTTGCTTCCCCTTGCCTGGTGCTTTACGCAAGAATATGGGGAGCAGGCATGTTTGGGGAAAGTTGGATTTACTTAAAATTGTAGACAGAGGAGATGGCCCCAGTTAAGACCAGGCTAGGACAGACTGTCCACTCATCAGCTGGGCCACTGTGGTCCAGGAGCTCAGGCAGGACCCAGTGACCTTGTATTCCTTATGGTCTTTCTGTTTTATCCTCCTCTCCTTCCTCCTCCTCCTCCTCATCTGTTTTTCCCACTGGATCCAGAGTCACATCACCATAGCAGCCTTTTTCAGGATGGACCCTCCACAAGCCATCCTTTTTGTCTAAGTTATCTTTCTGTCAGGAGGCAGAGAAGGAGGACAAAGAGCCCTGACTGGCCCTGAGTCTACAGCTCTGATCTCTCTGCTCAGTCTCCCGACATACGTGTGGAGGGTAAGATTGGCTGGATCAATGAAGACCCATAGGACAGTAGGGGCCTGGTGAGGACCAGGGCAGCTAGTACAGCTTATGGCCCAAGGCAGCCCCAACCATGATTGGAAGGTGTGAGAGAGGTAGGCAGGACATTCTGGCTCAGCTGGGACTGGGCCTCAGCCTCATAAGAGCAAGCCTTTGGAGCCACAAGTCCTATTACATGAGGTCTTCCGGCCACTTAAAACCAAAACTCATTTCATTTTGTGAAATGAATAAAATTGCTAATGTGCACATCATAGCAAATGCTGGGGCTCAGGGAAGCGGAGGCAGGCATAACCCACGCATCAATTGCTTTTCCAAAAGGCCCGTTGGGCCTTCATAACTGCTCAACTCTATGTGGATACGGGGAAGAGAGAAGCCATGGTGTGCAGAGGACAGAGAAAATCACAGCACCAGCAGTGAGCCAGTGCCAGAGAGCCACCATAGCCCTAGACCCTGTGACAACGGGGGCTACCAACAGAACAGGTAAGGGGAAGCTCCCAAGTGACCGGGGAAGTTGGGGTCTAAATCACCCTCTTGAGGACTCAGCTCCGCCACCCAGGTCACACAGGCAGATCCTTGGGCTGAGCTCTTTGGACTGTAAAACAAGCAGTTTTCTTCAATGTTCAGAAAAAAGGCTAAAGTTACAGCACTTGCCATGCAAGCACAAGGCCTGGAGTTTGGACCCTCGGCCCTAGGTAGAAGGGCAGGTGTGGCAGAGCACACAGCGCTGCGAGGCAGGAGATGGCAGGCTCCTAGTGGCCCGCTGGCCAGCCAGTGAGACCCAGGTTTGGTGACAGAGCCTGTCTGAAAAAAAATACAGACTTGTGACACCCGACTCTGGCCTCTTTGTGTAGACGCAGGGGTGTGCGCACCTGCACATACACAAACATAAAGCAAAATAAATGCCTGCTTGACCCCTCCGTCATCCGCTTCCCAGATCTCACACCAGCTATCAGGCATCCTCACAGTCTCTCTTGCCTTCTACAAATACTGAAAATGGGCCCCCCAAACCATTTTCATCCCCCCTGACTTTCAACAGCTACTTCCCCCTGAGGCAGACATGCCACGGGGTCTTGGGTTTATTCCCTAGGAGGCCGGGCAGTGATAGAAAATCCATTATCACAAGTGATAGATTCCGGGCATCTCCGGAATAGACATTGGGAAAGACCCCAATGTGCTAGCATCATGCACCTGTGTGGTATCAGTGACACCCTCAGGAAAAGGCTGGTTGATTCCATCAGCTTCCCAAGCCATGGGTACGCTAAGGTCTCTTCCCAGGCACTGCACTCTTCATCCAATTCTTCACATCTAAGGCTTATCAGCAGCCTGTAGTTCTGCAGCTCCCAGCAAAGACGGTCCTCCGTGGACTGCGTCCTCGAGTCTCCCAAGGGAGATGTGGTGGGAAACCAACTATAGCCCCCCTCTAACCCTCACCATACTTAGCACAGCCTTGACCAGAGGCCAAGAGGACAGAGCAGCGCTGGCTCTCAAACTCACCACGGCGGCTGGCTGCTGGAAGGCCCCTAGTGCAGGCAGGCTGTGGGTCAGGCCAGGCCCCTCACTCACGGGGGGGCTGCACACACAGGATGCTGGGGTTGGAGCCGTGTCCACAAGGGAGCTGAGCACCATGCTCTGCTGGCTGCTCTGGGAGTCGGAGTACACGGTGGAGCCCTGGCCACTGTCGAAGGTGCTGTCCGCTGGGGAGGACAAAAGCACGGCTCAGTGTGGTCATCTCCAAACGCCTCGTCCCCAGCCTTGCAGACAAACACGGTGGCCTGTTCCTGGACCCCCTTTACAGGGCTAGGCCTGGGTTGTTGTCACGAATGCTGTTTAAACTATCACCTGTTACACAGCAGCCCGGGGCGCCACCACGCTCTGGTGCACAGTGCTGAGGCTGCCCTGGTACTTGGCAAGGCAGCCTGCCTACATGGTCAGCCAGTGAGGAATGAATGCCGGAAACCTATCTGAGACAGCACTCTGAGGTTACTGCTTCTGGATTCCAAAAGCCACAGGCTTTACAATTGCTACCAAAACACCAAGCTATTTATTTTCACAAGGGGCTGCATTTCCGAGTTAGCATTCTGTCTACTGATAAGCCAGGTGAGGGGCAAGTCTCGCTGGCTCTGCGCTAACAGTTTTTCCAAAGAGTGATTTTAACCTAGGAAGACATAAGGAATGCTGAGGTTTAATTGGGCAAAACCAATTAGACAAGCAGCTCTGGTTTTTAATGAGCCAACTGCTCATTAGAGTGACCATTTCTACCTAGACAGACAGGAAGGGAAGGGGGGGGATGGCGTGGGAGAAGGAGGTGGGCAAGAGGAAGGTGGCCCCAAGGCTAACGAGATTCACGAGGCAGAACTCCAGCCATGTGTGTGACACTTTAAATATTGCAAGTGATTTGTATAGATTACTTGTACAATTAAGATTTCACTTGGAGACACAGTTACCACCCCCAAAATTAGTTGTGTTGTCATAGTCCTCAACATGAGTGTTATGGCAGCAGAAGCCATCTGCTCGATTCAGCCGGGGCTGCTGGTGGAAGAGTCAGGAGAGCTGATGTGGTATCGCCAAATACAAGTGTATGCTTGTGTTCCAGCTAAGGGCTGGCACTGCTCAGGCAATGTGTTAGCTGGCGAGCTTAGCATCTACGGTGCCAGGCTGGTCAGCCACTGTAGAACTCTTGCAGCTAGGCAAGAAAAGGAAGGCAAAAAGCCCAGAGCAGCAGGCAGAGGGGCACTTGAGGGTGTTGTCCATTGTTGAAGAAAGGGGGACGAGGGTGTGCATGCACATGTTCGCATGGTCTTCATATCACAGGTGCAGACACAAGTGAGCATATTCTTTCTTGTGTTTTTGCATCTCAAGACGGGGTTTCTCTATGTAGCCCCTGCTGTTCTGGAACTCACTCTGTAAACCAGGCTGGCCTCAAACTCAGAGATCCGCCTGCCTCCATGTATGGAGGTACACATGTTCTCATGTGTGAACGCATGTACACCAATATCTATGTGTGTACAGGTAGGTGTCAGTATGCTGTGTGTGTGTCTTTACATGCATGGATTATCTACATAAAAGGAGATGCACAATGGGTATTCACTTGTACATATATGCTGTGTGTGTGTGTGTGTGTGTGTGTGTGTGTGTGTGTGTGTGTCCACACGTGGATGACACAGGCAGGTCATCTCTGGAAGGTAATTAAAAGACTTGCAGCATTTGTTGCCTCTGGGAGGACAAATGACTGTCCTGTAAACCCTGAGGGGTTTAAAATTCTGAAAAACACGACTGTACCATCTATTTTAAAAATATATATATTAAGTGAGCAAAGTCCCTTTGAGACGACAACCAAGGCCTCCGCCCGAAGGTGCCCTGAGCCACATGGGAAGGGGATCTGTTGGCAGAGAACCCCTGCACTTGACATGAACTCAGCGCCTCCCCCCATGTCCACGGGACTTTCTCATGCTGGGTCACCACGACCTTCGGCATGCACCACAAGTGGGGCATTGTTTCTCGGTGGCAAACTGGGTCTCTTCAAAGCTCAACATGCAGAGCTCAGCTCGCAGTGAAGTCAACAGTGGGCGGAGCACTCCAAAGTGAGGGCCGCTCATCTGCATGGAAGCAGTCTTCTCGGATGCCATTCGAATCATGAGCGAAGGGGGTTGCATATTAAATAAACAAGGTTTCGGTCTTTCCACATGAACAACCTCAAATATTGGTCTGGGCAGGTCGCTGGGTTCAGCTGATCTGTGCCAGGCTGGTTCACAGAGTGGGCAAAACCGTGTCTCCTGTCTCAGCTCATCGCCGAAGTTTCAGATGTAAAAAGCAAACAGGACACTGACTGCCTATTCTGAAAAGGTACTGGATCATCTAAGGATGGTCTCTGATAAAACCTGCAAGCAATCCACCTCAAGAGAAACAAACGCCTTGAATATGGACAAATGTGTCACTGGACAGATGGCTCAAAGGTTAAGAGCACTGACTGTTCTTTCCAAGGTCCTGAGTTCAATTCCCAGCAAGCATACGGTGGCTCATAACCACCTATAATGAGATCTGGTGCCCTCTTCTAGCCTTCAGGTAGACTAGAGTACAAATAAGAAATCAAAAAATCTTTAAAAAGAAAAGAAAATGGACAAGTGCTCTCAGAGGTTTCTACTGAAGACAGTAGCAGAGATGGGCAGTCACAGCGACAAACACTCCAAACCAAGACAGCCACCACTGGGTCCCCTGCACAGCCGTCCCCTCCAAAGGCTGGGTAATGAATGGTTCTTCACTTGGCCAGTGCATCCCTCCACCAGGCCAGGACTGCTCCTCTCAGAGAGAGTAAAGAATCAGCTGCAGTACACAGATTCCCAATATGGAGACAAGGTAGAACCAGCTCCCTCAGACCCTACTAGGTCAAGGACATCTGACTTGAGAAGCCGGGTCCAGCAGGCCTCAGCCTTCTGGTCATAGTAGGAGAACGTCGGGAAAACCCAGCCCTTTTCCTGAAACTATCACCCACACCCTGCAGGGCAGACAGTGGGAACAAGCCTGGACTGGCTAAGGAATCATTGCCCATGTGTCCTAGCACCAGGAACCATGTGTTGGCTCTGTCACTCCAAGACGTGCTCCTTTAAAAGATCTCCATGTGTGCCCTGGGAGAAGGTGGCTAGCCAGAAGTGAGCCTGGAAAAGGAGACCAAGACCTAGCCAAAGCTTCAGGGAACCACCCACAGCTGGAAGCAACGACCCAGGTACCTGAGGACAGCCAGGAGCTCACCACAGACTGAGGCAGGAGCTCACTGGGTACCTGCCTTTCTCACAGAGCACTGTAATAAAGGATGAGGACTCTGTTTTGCTCTGCCCTGAAGCTGGTTACACTGGTGGGGGTGGGAGAAAGGACACAGCTAACCACAGTGACCCCATTCCATGTACTCACAGGCTAAGGAGGTAACACTAGCGGGCAAGGTAGGGGGCAGGAGGTGCTGGTCGGCCTCAGGTTCTTCAGGTTCTGGCTGTCCAGGCTGTCCACCCTGTGCATGGTAGGTCACCTGGACCTGCAGGGGTGCTGGCAGACCCCTGGCCTTGTCAGGGCTGCCCGAGTCCTTTGGCTCCTGAGACTGTAGTGCAGGCCAGATCCTCTCCCGCCGCCACTGAATTAGCGCTACCCGGTCACGGATGGACTTGGCCACAATCTTCACATCACTCTCATGGAAAAATCCAGAATCAATCTGCAAAGGCAGGCATATGGTCAAGCGTATTGGAGGCCAGCCATCCTGCATTCGTCACTTACGCATCCACACACACCCTTTGCCTAAGACCACCCCCACCACCTACCATAGTTCTCAGGACTCCTCAGCCATCTCACCGGTGATGGCCCTCAACGCGCTCTGACTCAAGTTTACAGGCTCCAGCTCATACACAGCGAGTACTCAACGATCTCGTAAACCCTGACCAGCCTGGGAGGAGGAGGCCCATTTGGCCACTGGAAGCGGTAAGGGGAGCATGAGGGCCTGGCAAAATCCTAAACTTCCTTTATCAGCAGAACATTCCACGGCCTCTGAGAAACACAGTGAGCTCACTGGGAATATCGGTGGCAAAGTCACTTCCTGAGACTGAGGCCCTACTAAGGCTCTGCTATGGTTTGACTGCAGGAGCTGAGTGGGACTCATGAAAAGCTGGGCTTAAGTCCCTTCCCTTCACGAAGACCTCAGTTCTAGAGAGTCCGAGTGGGGGTAGTGGAGAGACAGCTCAATGGCTAAGACCACCAGGGTTCTGTTCCAAATCCCGGGATCAGACACCCTCATCCAGACTCTGTGGGCACGGCACACCACCGTCACCACACACCACCCCATATACATAAACTAGAAACAGATCTTTTTTTAAAAGAAAGGAAAAGATTTCAAACAAACAAACAAAGACAGGTGTCACGGTGTAGCCCTAGCTGGCCTGGAACTCAGAGCCGCCTGCCCCTGCCTCCTGAGAGCTGGGATTAAAGGTGTGTGCCACCATGCCCAACAAGAAAAATAAATACACTTTAAGAGAGACTAGGTGGGCTCTTGGCTGGAACGCTGCACAAGGTGCCCTAATGTGGAAACTGGGCAAGAGAGAGAGGGGAACAGACATGGCCAGCACAGTTGTACAGCCAGGCGCTTCCCACATCGAAAGGTAGCGATGTGGAATGGCCCCTCGGCACGGTGGGCCCCTGAGCCGTCAGCGAAACAGCGGTGAGCCCAGAGGCACATGGAGGGTAACATGGCCCCGTGAGCTATGTCTGCCCTAAGGGTTCAGAAACAACGTCCACAATCCTGAGAGGCCATAGGAAACCAGAGCTGCCACCGGCTCAACGGCTCAGGGCTGGGCAGGAGAACGAGGAGGATGAGCCAGAACTGCCTGGACACGCTCAGGAAAGGACAAGGACGTGCAAAGTGACATGGGAGCTGGTGCTGGGGCAAATCCAGGACATCTGAACATCAGAGCGAGCAGCACAATGATGCCTTAAATGCCAGCACACATTTTGCATAAGCAGTTTGCAGACGACCTGTGAGGACAAGAGGGACAGGGTAGCCCACTGGAATCAGACTGGGAGGTGTGAAGAGTATCATTCACCCTTTCTATTTCTTCCTTTCCCTGACTGTCTCTGTGCATCTGAGTCTCCTCTTATCCACCCCTCCCCCCACACTCACACCATTTCTCTCAGGAGTTACTGCTCTGGGTGAGGCCACATCATGAGCTATTCTCCATAGAGACCCATTGGCAGGGAACTCAGGTCCCCTGCTACGTGGGCTACCAGCCCTGACTGACACCTAATTGTACCTCATGAGAGGCCCTAATTCATCCCTTTCCCCAGACCTGAAGCCTCCTGTACCAGCCAGAGCACTCAGCACTATTGTCAGGCTGTGAAGCTACCAACATCTAAACAGACCTGTGCTGTGTCAGCTCAGAGCCAGCATCCTACACAATGGATGGACAGAAGCAAACTCCTCCGGGCAGGCCACAGTGACAAAGCAGTCCCTTCTGTGAGACTCCTGAGGATGCATCACCTACCCAAGAGGGGCATCTGAGCTCTTCCCAAGTGTCAGGCCACAGAGGACAAAGGACTGAAGAGCCAAGGAGCCCCATGACAGTGGCCTAATGCTTGGACACCAAGCATCCAAGTAGCCTGAGTGAGGAAGGTGAGGAGGGATGGTGGTAGCATGCTGACGATGCTTTTGTATCCTGAGTGCAAGGAAGTCTCCTGCTTCCCAGGAAATACCAGATAGGAACGTACTCAGGGCAATGAGCGCCAGGCCTCAGCTCATTCTCAAACAGTATGTTGTGGGCATGGGAGTTGTTCTCTGTGACACTCTCCAATGTCCCAGTGGCCCTGTCCAGATCATGTCAAAGCAGTTTATTTTGAGAGACAATTCCGCTTGCTTGTCAGAGAGATCCCCCACGGAAACCTCCCAGGTGAAGAGGCCCCACTGACTCTGGCAGAGGCATAAGCGGACTGGGCGTATGGCCAAGGAAAAGGGTTAGAAGAGGCGGGGCCTGAGGACACAGAACCCTCTGTGGGACCAGCCCATTTTCAGGGCCTGTGGTTCAGCCACCATCTCGGTGAGGAGACTTCCTGGCAGCAGACATTCCTCACCCCAGGAATGGACCAGATGAGGGTCTTCTTCTGTCCCTTTCAATCAGGAACAGGCTCTTTCTAGGGACTTCTAAGCCAACTACAGGGGCCCTTTGAGAGGCAGCTCATGCCAGACTGACCAGAATGACTCCAGGTGTAGTAACTGGCACTGATCTGTGGGGCAGGGACCTCAGTCCACATTAAGGACAGCTGGCTATTTCTGCCGTTTTCAGGATGCTTTCTCTGAGGCTCCATGCGGCTACCAAGCAAGGCCCACCTGGCCAGAGCTGCCAAGGAAAACTCCACCCTCTACACATCATGATTAGTTCCACTTTCTGCAACTCTCCAGCCATCCTCAGGGTGGACCTAACTGCCTGTAGCCGAGCACTCCACAGAATCTGCCCTGCTCAACCTGCCGTGCTGGCCTGTGTCCCCACCCTACAACCCATCTTCATCCTCATCCCCCTCCAGGTGGTCCAGATGGTCTCATCTGGATGCTAGCGTGCCTGCGGCACCTCACACCTGGGTAGCTTCAGGGGTCCAGGGTCTTGCCAGATGTTAGTTCCTTCTGCAGCCTAGGCCCAGGGAGGGTCTTGGTGGCCTGGACAGTAATGACCCTAGAGTCTCTAATGTGCCAGATGGAGAAGGGCAAAGCTGTAATCTTGACAGGCCTCCTGGGATCCAGGACCCGCCCTGAGGCCCAGTCAGAGAATGGCAGAGCTATGTGATGGACCCATGTCTGCTTGTTCACATAAGAACCTTCACAGGGAAAATGTGGGGCTTTCAATTGGCCCAGCGTAGCAGCCAGGCTTGGCAGAGTGGGGATACACGTTGGTCATGGTATTACTATTATTATTTAGTAATAGTAGTAATATTTGTTTTTTTGAGACAAGGTTTCTCTGTGTAGCCCCAGCTGCTCTGCAACCTGTTCTTGTAGACCAGGCTGGCCTTGAACTCAGAGATCCACCTGCCTCTGCCTCTCAAGCGCTGGAGATAAAGGCATGTGCCAACACAGCCCAGGACTTACTATTATTAAGTTGACAACAAGTCATGTCCTTTCCACATGGATGCCCTTTGTATAGACGGTATGCCTCAAAATGGAAAGAAAATGGAGTTCGAGGCAGAAAAGTGGGAAAGGCAAGAGGAAAGAAAGAGGCTCAGGAGAGGGTGCTGGGCCCAGGGACTTCCCTGGCACTGACACAGGGACATAGCTTGCGAGTTCAGCCAGATGGCAGGGACCAGCTGAGGTGAGTCACCCACAGTGACCCTATCCTGCGGGAGGCCCTGTCCTTCTCTACTTTATAACAAGCAGAAATAAGGAGGAGCCTTGGGTACCAACTGCTTCAGAAGCAGCTAAGGAGCCTCCAGGAAGGGTGCGCAGGGTATGCTTGGGTTTAGGGGGCTGTGTCTTTCAGGGAATTGAAGACAAACTGGGAAGCTGAGGTCTGGGCAATGCTCAGAATCTCCCTGTCAGGGATCCTGAGCATCATCCTGGAAGCACCACCACTTATGCTGCAGTCACTCACACTGAACCCCAATATCCCCTTATGGCATCTAAGACACCCTGTGGCCCCTGATCCCAAGGCCCAGCTCCCAAATCCCTTACGGCCCAGTGCAAAGCAGACAGAATCACATTTGTAATACAGCCCTGGCCTCATTTAGGAAGGCAAGTGTGGTGCTTTGAAGAGGAATGGTCCCCATAGGCTCATGTCTGAATGGTTGGCCAACGGAGAGGGGCACTATTAGGAGGCATGGCCTTGTTGGAGGAAGCGTGTCACTGTGGGGACGGGCTTTGAAGTCTCCTGTGCTCAGGCTATGCCCAGTGTGGCACACAGTCTCCTTCTGCTGCTGCACATCAAGATAGAACTCTCAGCTCCCCTCCAGCACCGCGTCTGCCTGCACCCCGCCATGCACCCCGCCATGATGACAATGCACTAAACCTCTGAACTGTAAGCCAGCCCCAATTTAACGTTTTCCTTTATAAGAGTTGCTGTGGTCATGGTGTCTCTACAGAAATGGCACAATGGCCAGTTAGGACCCTCATTCTTACCTCAGGAAGCCCCAACAAACGCTCCTCACAAGGCCAGAACAGTGACATTTCCTCAGGATTCCTTCATCTGAGACACAGGAGACTCTCCCTCCATCCTCCCAAGAGTCCTCCTTCCCATTTCTATCATTCCCCAGGCCAGTGCCAATGACCAGACCACGTCCACAGTATGCTCTCAGAAAGTGGCGGACACTAAGCTCCAGCTGCTACACTGTATGCAGTTGGCACACCACCTCACACATAATGAGAAAGCAGAGAGAAACAGCTGTTGACATCAGTGCGTAGAAACCTGTGTGCTGGTAACCAGCTGAATGCACAGACAGTCGCTCCTGGTGGCTGAATTGGAAAAACACACCGTGTACCACATACAGTCCCTGGCCACCAAGTGTGAGCCGTGAGGTCCCTCCAATAAGCACGGAGCTTAAGAGCCCATGCCGTGTGTTCAGAGCACAAGCTCTTCTGGCCAGGATGGGAACAGATAGCGGGTCGGCCTGTCACATGGGTGACCGTTTTGTGTGTCTTGAGATGATGGTATGGCCAGCCCCCAGAGAAGCCAGCCTACACTCCAGCTCAGCAATAGTATGTCACATCTGCCCTCACCCTGACTATGCCATACATGGCTGCTGCACAGGGAAGGCAGCCCTGGCTAGCACACTGGCAGCCCGTGGTGGTTTCTTTTCTTTGCAGAAGCAGGAAGCGAGGACCTGCACTCAGCTGCACTCCGGAAAAACCACACAGACGTGGTTCTCCAGGACCACTCAAGAGCCTTACCCCAGCAGAACCTAAGTTTGCCTTCAGTATTTCCTTTCTGCCCCGGTTCCCTAGGAGTCATGGGTGCTAAGACCCTGCTGCCAGGCTGCTCCTCCCTTCCCCACCCTCACCTACACGTGCTCTGGGCCACACATTGTGCAAGTGGCATGGTCTCCAGAAGGAACCGACTCGAGGCTCACGGAGCCCCTCACTTCCGGCTCTGAGGACTCACACATGCCAAGGCATCACTACCCAGCCTTACAGGGACATGTCCACTTCTGACAGGAGAGCCAAGGAGCCCACCATGCCGTGCACTGTGGACTTGCATTTTCAACAGATGTGCTCTGTCCTGTGAAAGCCTCATTTAGGAGCTGGGTACAGCGGTGCAGGGGCCTATAATCCCAGCTGCTTGGGAAGCTGAAGCAAAAGGATCCAAATTTCAAAGCCTGTTTGGGATACCGAGTGAGTTCAAGGCCAGCCTAGGCAATTTAGTGAGAGGGGTCTCAAAATGTCAAAAGACGGGCTGGGGCTGTACTAGGATATATGCCACCTGTGTGAGAGCCTCGGGTCAGGCTGCTGACCCGGCCGAGCTGCTGGCTCACGTCTGCGGTCTTCCCTCTAGGTTTTAGTGGCATCCTGACTCCTATTTGCCACCTTCTTCACTGCAACACGAAGGGCCTTTCTGAACTCCTGTGGTGCGGGATTGACATGAACACAGACACACAGACACACACGCATGCACACTCCCCTCAGCCCCAGAGTGGCATGCCAGTAGAACAAGCTTGTAATGAAAATGCCCCCTGTTGTTGAAGACTCACTCACCTTGTATGCTACTGAACACTCGAAAGGTGGCTAACGACGCTAAATTTTACACTGTGATTAGATTTTAAAACTACCTAAACTTTTGTAGGAACTTTTTGGATGGTTCTGGCCTGGAAACGTGAGTAGAATAATCCAGTCTGGCATCCAGGCTCTAGAAATTCCCAGGCCCTGGCCATTTGAATCTTGTAGATGTCAGTATACCCCAGTAGCGCTGCAGAGCCTGGGCCTGAGCGACTCCCTGTCCCGTAAGGGTTGTTCTGCTACCTATCCTATCCTGCTATCCCAGTGAGCTCAGCGTCCTTTCCTTTCCTGAGGCCTAGTCTGACATCCCAAGCAGAAAGGGGCCACCCTCCTCACCCACAGCCAGGCAGTGGGACACTCCAGTATTCTTCCATCACCTTTCAGGGTGTTAAAGTACCAGAACCCAAAATACTGCAAGAACATTTCCAAAGCAGGAGAGACAGATCCCACGTTCAAAGCCACAGCCCTGGGGCAGACTGACAAGAGGGTGGTCAAGGTAAGCAAGGCCCTTCACTCTCTCCACTTTCCTATCAGACTCCTTCTTGGAACTCTGCCCCAGATGCTCCTCTCCCAAGTCTGGTGCAGGATCTCCTTAGCCCTCCTGTTACTGGACACACCTGACCATACAGCAGAGATCCCAACCCCTCTGCCAGAACTGCCCCTAACCTTCCCATGCCCCCTGCCATTCCCTGCCCTTCTGGGAAAGCAATTGATTTGTGATTTTTTTCAAACCCCCAGATTTGCCCACAGATAGTCAGAACCGCCTTGATGTGCACATTACCATCTCCTGAGCCACCTCATCGGGGGTCTCCTTCTCCAAGTCAAAGGTAAACTCTATGGCTCCATTGTCTTTGGGCTTGCCCTTCAGCTTCTTGGGGTCTTCTACCCAAAGCCGCAGGGCTATGGTGGACTTCCTGCCATGGTCCTCTTCTGCAAGTTCCACCCGGACACCCGTGTCTTCCGCGAAGAAGGCGTGGCTCAGCAGGTCCTTGATCTCATACCTGGAGGGAGAGTGGCTCCCAGGCAGGGCTCGGGGACAAGGAGCTCCACACCCATCAACACGCACAACACCAGGCCACCACACAGCACACTGAGCAGGTTAGGCTAGAAAGTTCTCTCCCTTCATTCCTGGCGGATGGGCTCTGCCCCCGAGGGTAGGACACAGGTGTGCACACAAGCGTCCCCAGGAGACGCTGACAAATTATGACCTGACGTGCTCTTACTGCACTATGCTCTAAGACACCCTCCTCCCCCTATTATAAAAAGAAATCACACTCTGTACGAGGCCATCTGCTAGGCAGGCAGAAACAGACCCTGCTGAGGTGCAGGTGAGTCTTCAGTCCTCAAGAGAGACCCCTGGCTCAGGGTGATGAGAGGAAGTAGAACCCAGGGTTCCTGGGCCTCACTGCAGCAGTAAGGTTAGTAGGGAGCCTCTCTCAGGAAAAGGGTGTTGGAAGAATAGAGGCAGGCAGACAGACAGGTAAGTAAGGACTTGCTAGACCTATGGGTTTGGAGACAGAACCCAGGGGGTCCAGGTCCTCTGGCAGCCAGGTGGTGCTATATGACCACTTCCAGCTCCAGAGAGCCGTGCACCCAAACACAGGCCCCTAACCACCGTGTCTGTCTGGTCTCTCAAATGCCATCAACTGTGCAACATCCTTTGTCATAAGTCTGGCTTCCTCTGGACATCATGTCGAAGGCCATGAGGACCAGCTACCCATCCCTATCCACTCCTGAGGATGTCATGAGAATGTCCCAGTTTGTTTGGGGAGTAGGAAAGTGGCTGTCCTTGGAAGGCCAGTCCTGTTTTGAAGAGGAATTGGCTTTGTAGAGCAACTGAGAGGTCCAGAGGTTGAAATCTGTGGCCTGAGCGATGGTTGAAACAAGAATAATCCTACAGTGTACAACCTGCTGTTCAGAAGGGCTGACAGGACTGAGGCGCCTGAGAGCCTGGGTGTGGAGATGCTCCTAAAGATCATGGGAATGGAGACATATAGTAGGAAAAGCAAGTAGAAACAGTAAAGGCCTGGGTGCACGGCACCTCAGGCTGGGTTAGGAGCCTGACACGTGAGGCAAGAAAGGATGTGAACCACTGCTCACAGCAACTCACAAGCCTGGTGTCCCATAGCCTGGGCCTGTCTGTCTCTCTGACCTGGGAAGTCTGCATGGAGAATGTAGCCCAAGAGGCCAGCTGGACCGACGTCAGCTGGAGAACATGGGGCCCAGTGTGCCGCGGCTCACCTTTCCTCTTTGTTCTTGCAGATGCACTCCCCGATGATCTCCTTGATCTCAGGATCATGCACCTTCTCGAAGCTGGCCGGCTTGATGCCCTGAGGAGAACAGAGCAGTTATCTGGCACCACCCAGAGCTGGAGGCGCCACTGACAACCCAGTGTCTCCCATGGCCCGGCTTGCTATACAGGGCTCTTCCCTGCCTGAGGCCCGGAACCCAGCAGAACCTGGGGTCTCACTGAGCTGAGAGCAGAGCTGTGTACAGGAGCTGAGGAGACCACGAGGCAGAATTCTGGAAAGGAAAGAGTAATAAAGATCCCACATGTCTACGATCCCCCCAAGCCCTTGCTTAAAACCAAGAGGAGTGCCAAGTCAACACCACAGATCTGGGCAAAGAACCATCAAGAAGCTGCAGGCTGAGCCATTCCTGCAGCTATGATGCAGTGTGTGATGCTCAAACAGAAACTACCAGAAGTGCTAGGAGGCAAGAAGATATGACTCCTCACCAGACAGGCAAGCCAGTCAACAGAAATGCCAGCATGCCGGAAGCTGCAGGCAAGGGGCAGGGGCAGGACTCACAGCAGCTGTGCAGCAGTCACAAAAAAAAAAAAAAAAAAAAAAAAAAAAAAAAGAAAAGAAAAAACCTGCTTATGAGCAGAAATTATAGATACAGAGAAAGAACTAACTAGAAATGGAAACCTTACAGGTCATACATGCAGACGAAAAGTCAGGGCAACAGGAGCAGAAAGACAAATGGACACACAGATCTGTTCTCCAGTTCAGAATTTGTGACACTATGAGGTATAGGTTGGCACATAACATACATAAAAGTAAGCTCCCAGAGGGACAGGATGGGAGCACTGAAGGAAAAGAAGACACACTTAAAGATTGAGATGATGGCTCGGTCAGTAAAATGATTGCTGTAAGCACGCAGACCTGAGTTCAGATGCCCAAGCACTCAAGTAAAAGCCAGAGTGGCTGGCACACACCCATAACCCCAGCCCTGGGGGAGGCTGAGCCAGGCAGCTCCTGGAGACACACTGACCAGCTGGTCTACACAAAATTGTGAGTCTACAGCTCTAGGTCCAGTAAGAAACCCATTCTCAAAAGTAATGTGGAGACTCAATTAAGGAAGCCACCTTGATAACTTCTTGGCCCTGCACATACATGGGCGATCACACCCCAACACACACACACAGAAAAAAAGGAAAGACAACCTACTAGAGGAATGATGTACAAGTTGTTTCCAACTTGAATGAAAACCTTAGGCCTGTGAATGATCAAGCCCCAGTCTAGAAAGCAGAATGGAAAAGAAGCAGGGATGTGATGGGAAGCCTTGGATCCTCTAAAGCTCTTCAGTTTAGCACAAGGCCAGAAGCCAAAGTTCCTCCCACTTAGGGAGGACAGAAGACATCTTGGGTGTATGAAGCATGTATGCCAGAAGGCGATCTGGAGCCTCAAACTCAGATCGCCTTCTGGCACCAACGTGCCCCACAGCTGTCCCCTGTGCTGCATAGACCCTGCTTCACCGTCCAGCAGTGAGTGTCCACAAAACTGAGAGCCTCTGGAACAGAGCCCCAGTGCCCCCCATATGAGCTTCCCCTCATCCTGGTGAAGACCCTCAGCCCAGGTGGATTCAACACTTCCCACAGAGCCAGGCCTTCCCACCCACACCTGGGCTTCTTTCCTATACCATCCCCTTCCCAGGAGTCAAGAGTACTGTCTGTGGTCACTGCTTCTGCTGAAAGGCCAGGAAGAGACTTGGAGGGAGAGGGAACCACTGGCCTCTCAGAGCGAGTGCATAGAGCTCTCTCACATCAGAAGGAGGAGCTGGCAGGGTTAATCTGCTCTGCTACAGGGGTAAGGAAACAACTAATCACAAAAATAAGGTATGCTGAAGGCCTCAACCCTCCCAAGCTTCAACCTTCAGCAGAGTCAGACTTTAAAAGCCTTGCCCTTTCTCGTTTTATCTGGAGAAGGAGGGGATTAGAGAAGGAGAACGTTGTAGATGTAAACATGTTTTTGTTTTGGTCACAGGTGTGGGATGCAGGACGGGATTCGGGACTGATTCAGATGGTCACAGCCGCAGACTGTTTGCCTGGTGCCGGCTCTGAGAGAGGCTCTTTGCCAGCTGCAGATAGTTTAAATCTGAGGACTCTGGAGAGAGAATAAATGCCAGGGCCGAGAGAGAGAAGGGAACTCCAAGAAAGAAGGCTGCTGGTGCTCCCCTCTGCTGCTCCTGGTTGCTGTTGGTGCAGTGTGATGAGAAGTTGGAGATATCCTGAAACAAAGACTGGACTTTCCACAAGGAACTTGACTACCCTAACCAGCAGGAAGTAGCTAAAGAGAACTCTCCTCTCTCCACTACCTCCTTTCTCTCCTACCCATACTGGGGTGTTGGAAGGGGGGGTAGAGAAGGGAAAAAGAGACATAAGACACCCAAATAAAATAGTTTTAAGAGAAATAAGAGCTGCTGAGCCTGGCTGCTGAAGCCTCACTTGGGGAAGACAAGAATAAAGAACCCCAGAGGGGTTCATTCAGCATTGTGCTGTCTGGTAGCCAGAATGAGGGGCATGTCCAGTCCTCTGCCTAAAAGGCCCCTTCCTGTTCCCAGCCCAGGGGACAAACCACCTACCGTGTGCAGGACAAGCCTGAAGCCCAAATTCTTTGCCATATCCCACACCAAAACCACCAAGATCTCTCAGGCCTTCAACACCTTGCTTGGCAGATAGCCCTTGCCTCCCGGGAGTAACTTCACACCAGTGCAGGCTTCTGGGCCAGGCCACAAGCCAAGGACTCTTGCCTGTCACCATCTATCTATAGTGCACACAGGAGGGGCTCAAGGCAACTAAGTGACATAATTTGGATCTGACAGAAAAGGGGAAGAGATGCATACCATCTGCAAGAGGGCTCCTCTGGCCCAGAGTGAAGCTACGTGGGCACCTAGGCCATACATGGCTCCACACACACTTGCAGAGGTATCCTCTGCCACACAGGCACATGGAGATGAGACATACAGACCAAGCACAGCCTCCTGCTGGGCTGCCCAGGCTGAGGAGGATGCAGGAAAGACTCCAGGGATCACAACAACCAAGGTCAGGGAACACCCTGAGGGCCATGACAGCAAAGACGACACATCATGAGAACCAGCACAGAAGAGCCCTGGCCCAGCTGCTCCACCTCAGATGCTGTGTTTGCTCCACCAGCACAGAGGCCACCAGACAGAGGGGAGGGACAGCCCAATCTGTTTGCACAGCTGAAACCTTCGGATCAACTAAAAAAATCACAGTGACAGCAGAACAGGGATTCTCTCAAGCCTCAGTTTCCTTCTTCCTGGGTCTCCTGGTTCCATGCAGGTAACAGTCTCTGGGCTAACAAAGCACCATTATTTTTTTTGCTAGACTTCTCACCCAGGCAAACCTCGGGTCTCCACTGTAAGGCACCCATGCTCGCTTCTTCTCTTACACAGCTGCCCCAAGGACTAACCACAGCTGCGTCCTTACTAACAAGGTGGCTGAGTGGACTCACACAGGTGACCTTGCGATAGATCTGGGCGGCGTTCTGGCACTCGGAATAGGGGTACTCTGAGGTGGCCATCTCCAGCATGCACATTCCGAAGGCGTAGACATCAACCGACTCGTCGTAGTGCTCCTCATACATTTCGGGTGCCATGAACTCGGGGGTACCTGCACCAGGAGCAGCAGACACAGCAATTACTGATCATGGCCCCTTTGCCCCGTAGATGCTCCCAGCCGTCTCCATAGCTGTCCTCTGGCACGCTCAGGACACCAGCAAGGCCAGCGGACCCCACGGTTTAAGCAGGAGTGTTCTGCAGACTGTCCAAAACTTTGCCTATGGCTCCATGGCTAACCACCAGTCCTCAAGGTCCTTTCAATCCACAGGGATAGAAAGCACCACTTCTGTGGGTCCTAACTAGTCTCTGAGCACTCCCTGGCTTGTATGTGGGTATAATTATACCCCTGAGAACAGGTCAGTCAGTATCAGCCAGTTCTCAAGTCTCCCCAGAGATGACAAAAATCTTTTGGTTTTTACCCCAAACGTTTAACTTGCTTCTAACTGCAAAAACCCAGGAAGGCCCTGAGTGCCCCCAGAAAGGGAAATGGCTTTATAACTATTCTGGGTATATCTAGAAGTCAATGTGACATGCAACTATTGCTTCGGGAAGAGGGGGGTTTTGAGCAACTGACATCTACCTGACATCCCACAGAGCCATTAAGATAAGGACTGCTCATAACACACACACACACACACACACACACACACACACACACACACACGATGCTTGCAACAGCTGCTATGTGCAAGAACAGGTATGCACATGCATGTGGAAGCAGAGGAATTGTGTCATTCCTCGGACATGGTCTCCTGCAACCCTTTCTCTCCTTTTCCTTTGAGTCAGGGTCTGTCACTGTCCTGGAGCTGAGGAAGCTAGGCTAGCTAGCCAGTGGACCCAAAGATACATAGTAACCAAGCTCTTGCTTCAGAAGCCAAAACCACCTTTTCATTAAAATTTGGCGAGTCTGGCTAGCCTGCCTGCTCTGAGGAGCTCCTCTCCGCCCATAAACAGTGGGATTACAAGCGGGCTGCCCCTCTACCTGGCTGTCACTTACAGGTAGGTGCTGGGGACCTGAACTCCAGCCTTCAAGCTTAGACGGCAAATACTTTTAACCTCTAACCCATCTCTCCACCCCTATGTTGGAGTCTCTTGCCCATTATCTCAGTTTAATACGTATTCTGAGTCCAACCAAAAAAAAAAAAAAAAAAAAACTACAAAAACACAAGTTTAGGTCTATGTAAAACAATACAGAACTGCAGGAAAAGTCCATCAGAAATGACAGTGACTGAGAAGAGACCTCGTGCTGAGAACTTCTATTCTTTTTGTGCTCTGGCACTGCCGATTTTTTGTGTTTTTTAAGTTTCTTCCCATCCCCTGCCATAGAATAGTGAATTTACTTCTTAAGCCACGCAATGCATGACAGAGTTACCCCAGGAGCCTATAATGAATCAGAGCCCAGGCTCTTCCACTCCTCCATAGGTCCTTGGGACCCCAGGGTATCCTGAGGGGTGGGCCTAGAGAACAGTGCTCACACTCAGGAGGGCCCACATGCGGTGGCAGCTGGAACGCAGCGAGCAGGCCAGCTGACTGGCTGGAAACCGCAGGTTGCAGGAGAGAAGGGCTCCTTCCCAGCGTTACCGCTAGAAGCCATAATGCCACCCTGCGATGCCTCTGCCAGGGACTGTGTGGGACAACTTGTCCTGTGGGACCACAAAGCCCTTTCCTGCTAGAGGGGCCAACAAAGGGACTCCAGGGGTGTGTCCTGGGCCCCAGAAAGGACTGTGACAGGAGGCAGCCAGGCTTCTAGGACTTGGAGCTGGGCCAGCTACTCCTTACCGCATGCAGAGATCCCTACTCTTCCAGCAGAGACTCTGCCCACTGGCTGTCCACATGGTACTAGGGTCAACAGACAGCAGTGTCCCTGGGCTTGGACTTTGTAGGGACCTGCAAAAACCAAGGACCCTGCCCTGCAAGAAGTATCCCAGATGGCCCAACTCCGGGAGATGGGTTAGAGGCTAGAACTAGCTCTGATCCGGGATAGGAGACCCTAATAATTCCTGAACACGGACGGATGCACTTGACTAATTTTTTTCCTGTTTCATCTCACCAATTAAATCTGAATTTCAGAAACAACATGTACACGGCTCATACACATAAACACACGCATCTGTCTAGGTGGCTGTCCCAACCACTGACCCATTTCATGTCCAGCCGTTGACGGCAGAGGACCTCACCCTGGGCCCACGGCTGTCTTGCACATCTGCCAAGCGTCCCTAAGTCCCTATGGATGAGTCTATGTGAGAGCAGAGGTGGCAGTTCCCCACCCCTGGCCCAGACCCAGCGGTTTTACCAGGTGCTAGGGAACCTTCCTCCTACCACTGCTCTCCAAGCTCCTCCTGCCAGAGTCAGGCAAGACCTCTGTGAGGACAGCCCCTGACCACCTCCTCCTTTCAATGGAGAAGTAACGGTAGCTTATGGCTGCGAGGCATCTGTCCCCTAATGAACAGGAGAATGTGTGCTGAGCAGCCTGGCAGTAGTGGAGTGGGTAGGGACCTGCTCAGAGAGCTAGGCACTCAGGAGGGTTCAGTGCCTCCCTGAACCTGCCGGAAACACCCAGCCTTCATCTCACCTCACCCTTATCCCCCAAGCCAGCGATGTGAAGCCTGGTTTCCAAAAAAGCAAAGTGCTTACAGGCTGTGGGACACAGGACCCCAGCTTCCTTCAGCGGGGTAAATCCCGCTCTGAATATTTATTTCTGAGGCCAGTGACCCTGAGGAGCCCTCCTGTCACATGTCAGAGCCCAAGGTCTTCAGCCAGAATTCACTTCCAAGGGAAAACAAGACCTGGCAAGCAACTTCCCAGAGCTCAGAGCCAGGCTCCAGCACCCCGACAGCCCAGGGCCCCTCCCTCTTCTCCTCCTTTTCAAAAGATGTTTTATGTGAAGGTGTAGGGGTGTGTGTGTGTATGGTCTGCATACACACACACACACACACACAAGTCTGAGGATGAGTGGTGTCCTGTTCTATCACTCTCCACCTGTTCACTTGAGATAGGGTCTCACTGAGCCTAGAGCTAGGCTGGTGGCCTAAGTCCCAGCAAGTCCTCCTGCATCGCTGCAGTGCTAGGCTTATAGACATATGTGTCACCATGTCTAGTTTAACATATATGTGTGTGTCACATGTGTGAAGGTGACTGCAGAAGCCAAAGCCTCTGGAGCTGTTTTTACAGACAGTTGTGAGCCACCTGATATGCATGCTGGAAATTAAACGCAGGTTCTCTAGAAGAGCAATGCATGCTCTTAACTGCTGAGCCATCTCTCCAGCCCCAATGCCCGGCTTTATAAATGTAGGCTCTGGGGATATGAACTCAGGTCCCGTATGGTTATGCTGACTAGCTGAGCTGCCTTCCCAGCCCAGCCCCCCCAACACACACATATTTGCACAGATAGGAAACTGGGATTCAGGTCATTTTCCCAGCTCCCCACCACTCTATTCTACCAGGAAAAGGAGACCAGACAGCTAGGTTCCAAAGGGCCACTGCCCAGACAGCTACCCCAACCTTACCCCTTGTCCTGTTCATGTGGGCAATCAGCCTCAATGGAGGGGTACACCTGGGTGAAGAGCCCCAAAGCAGTTGTTCTGTAGCCCCTCCACATGCTCTTTCCAAAGCCCCCAGGATCCTTCCCAGCACCTGATAGACACTTAGTGCTACACTAGTCACTTCAGGTGAGGCACACAGCGTGAGCCAGACCGCCGTGCCCTTACACAGAACTGCAGGCTACTATCTCAGGACTCAGAGCACCATCCCCAAAGGTTGCCAGGGAGGCCTCTCAGAGAAGGAGAGGTCTAGAGCCAAGGCGTGAGGACAAGAAGGGACCCAAACCCTATAGACACTGTGCGGGGTGTCTCTGGTCCACCTTTCTGCTCGGACACTGCAAGTTGTCATTTCTTTGTGCCCCACAGCTTGGGTACCCCTCTCCCTGACTGCTGGGACCAGCTCCAGTGCCACATGCCACAAGCAGTGTAATTCCTCTGCGGTAATGATACTTCCTCCTCCAGAGCAGCCGCAGTGTCCACCGCAGCTCGGAAGTTGGCTTTCAGCCCACCGCCCTTGGCAGGCAATCAGAGTTGGCGCCCAACACAGCCAAGAAGCTGATGGAGAGACCACCCACCCGAGTCTGACAGAAAGGGTCTCAGTGCGAAACAGCCAGTATCTCCAGGCAAGCCGGAAGGGGGCTTCCCTCTGGCTGAGCCACCAGAATCCAGGGACTGCTTGGATATCCAGACATTCTGAGCCTCCTGCACCAGGTTCGGGGTAGTTACGCAAATCCAGATTCCTGTGGCCCCTTAAATGCTGTGGGGTTCCCCCCATGTGCCTAGGGAGAAGAAACAGGCTCACCTATCACACTTTTGGCAAATGATGCTCTTTTAAGGGTGGCCAGACCCAAGTCACCAATCTTCACAGAGCCAGTGGGTCCAGTGATAAAGATGTTGTCACACTTGAGGTCTCGGTGGATGATGGGGGGTGTCCTTGTATGCAGGAACAGCAGGCCCTTCAGGATCTGCCGGCACCAGCTTCTCAGTACCTTGGGCTTCATCACCTTGAATCGCTTCAGGTACCTGGGGGAGAGGCAGAACTCACCAAGCAGTTCACCTGCTGTGGCCCTTGGGAAGGTCCTGACTGGCAAAGTCCAGTTCATGACAAAACTCATTACATGTGCTTGGCAGCTACCTGAGACAGACAGTGAGGGCAAAGGAAAGATGCCAACGGATCTTCCCCTACCCAGGGTCCCTCATCTGGATCCAGGCCTGGAGCAAGCAGCTGAGCCAGGACCACAGCCCGCACCTGGTTCTTTTCACTGGAGACCTTGCAACCAAACCCATGCCAAGCATAGCCTTAATTTCCTGGACATGATAATAAGCCACCAAACAGAGCACAGTCCCAGCCTACAGTATGAGTGACAGGGAATACGTAGAGTCAAAGGCCAAAAGGCCAGGCTATCCATGCAACAAGCTACCTGTGTCATGGGCCCTGGCTTCCCCAGGAGGAGCTGAGAAGTGACATGGGAAGCAGGGCTTCCCTCACTGAATCTTCACAGGAGAGTGAAGCTGACCAGAAGCAGAGAACAAGGTCCTACTTGGGGCCTCAGGGTTAAAATGATTCAGAGAAACTCAACTATGGCCACCCAGAGGGGACATTTCCCCCCATAGTACAGACCTCAGGAAAGACTAGCAAATCGCCATGGCCACCTAACTCCTAACCCCTCGCTGTGTTCAGCTTGGCCCTTAATGTCTGCGTTATGCTTCCAAGCCGCTGAAACATGCCAGGCTGGCCTCTAGGCAAACAGATATTGGCCAGAAATAAGGTCCCAGACAGAGCAGACAAAGGAACTGTGTCATTGGGAAGTAAACAGCCTTGCAGTGTCCCACACAGGGAGGGAGAGTGGGAATAGTCAAGTGGTCATGAGAACCAGGCTCATTTGTTACAAGAAGCCAGAGGGAGCCAAATGCTAGGAATACTGCTAGGATTGGTTCTTCTCCCTGGGGGAAGGGGCTTCCCGTGGCTTAGAGAAAGAACACCGCTCAAAAGAGACACTTCTGAATGGACACTGGATCACAGACACCAGCCAGGTTGACCCAAGCAGCCCAACACCCCTGTTACCCTACCACAGCCCGTACCCAAGGCTACCCCCGGCCCACATGCATGCAGCACTTACGTCTTCAGTGTCCCCGAGGTCATCAGCTCCGTCACCAGCACAATGCACCGCTTGCCCTTGGCGCTGGACTCCCAGAAGTCATAGAAGCGCACGATGTTGGGGTGCTGTAGGCCTTTCAGCATCTCCGCTTCCTCTTTGAACCGCTGCCGTTCAAGCTTGGTGAGCTTCCGGTCCTAGAATCAGAGACAGGTGTGCTGGGTGGGCAGCCACTCTCCCTTCTTCCAGGAGGGTGCAGCAGGTTCAGGGGCCAGCAGGAGGAGCTCAGGGACAGGCCTTCCCCAGCAACGACACGTACCAGAAGCCACCCTTCCTTTCTACCTCAGTAACAAATGGCACACCACAGCTAACCCCTTCGGTCCCACAACTCCAGATGCAGCCCCTGCCTGAGGCCCTTTGTAAGAAGTTGCTTGAGGAAGCCAGAAGCAGCTCACAGAGGAGGCTGCCAAGCTCTTGCACTTCTTTTTCCTTTAAAATACCTCGGAGGCCTCTGCCCCTTCAGTGATTACTCACTCTCACAGTATTTGTTAAAGGGATGAAATGTCAGTTTGCTTCTAAAATACACACGGTTAGGGGGAGGTGCTCAAGACCCAGGAGACCACAGAGGAGGAGATATGACACATGCCAGAGACCAGCACTGAGATGATGGAGGACCAGTCTTGGCAGCGGCAATCCTGAGAGCAGGCAGCCAGCCCTTGGCGCAGAAGAAGCAGGCTTCACAGGGCCAGGGCAACAGAAGTAACCCGCTGTCCCAGGGTTTACAGTGGAGCAGTAAACAAGCTCTAGGGATGCAGCTCAGTGCCCAGTGCTTGCCTACCAGGCACAAAGCCCTGGGTTCAACCCTCACACTCAACGAACGAGGCCTGGTGGCCCATACAATACTTGGGAGGTGGAGGCAAGAAGATCAGAAGTTCAAGGTTATTTCAGTTATACATGAGTTGGAGGTCAGCCTGGGCTACATGAGAGCCTGACTAAAATGACAACAAAACCAAATGCAAAATCTCATTGCTACCTTGAAACTTCTCATCAAGTTGCGTGAGCTCTGCCCTTGACCCTAGTCCCTGCCGCAGTAACCCCTGCAGCCTACCAGTGTTGGATTCAGACCTGGTACAGGCCAATGGGCCTATTTAACATACCAAAGTGGAGCTGCCTTCCCAGCTTCTCCTAGCATCCCTCAGTCCCTACCTGACCAGTCTGGCCCAGGGCCTTGGCATCCTTTAACCCAAAGGCTCTTCACTATATAATGGGGACATTTTTGGCTCCCTCCCTCTCTCTGGATTTCTCTGTGTACACCCACTCTTTGTTTCTTCCCCACCCCCTCCTTCTCTGTCTGCATGGGACCAGAGAACCGGCCCAAGAGCTGCTCCCAATAAACCTGCCTTCATATACTTTAATTTGGCTTGAATTGGCTCATTTCATCAGCAGAGACAGGCTATCACCTAACCCCAACTCTGTCCTTTCCCAAGTCCAGCCATGGATTCTGATCCTGAAGCACTCAAACAAACCCACAGAGCCCACATGGCCCCAAACGCTGCTCTCTGCTTCCATGCTCTTCCCACAAGAGGCCACAGACCATGGGCCACAGAGTGACCTCTCCCCACTTCATAAGCATGGTGAGCCCTCTCAGGTCCACCCAAGCGGAGTCACCTTCCAGTCCCACCTCCCCTGCCACACACCCCAGGCCCACAGAAGTGTGGCAAGAGAGGTGTTTATATCTGAAAAGGAAACTGTTAATATGACTGAACCCAGAACACAGAAGCTCCAGGAGGAATTCTAGGAGACAGGAAGCAGGTGGTCTGAGATAGATCGGGGAGAGATCAGAGCTGAAGGGAAATATAAGCAAAGATCTCCGGGATGCTTTTGAAAAGCCCCACCCAATGTCGAGCCAGAGTCCAAGAGAAGCAGTGGGGCGTAGTCATGACAAGGGCCACTGTGTTAAAAAATTGTACCCCACATGGCAGCTGTACCCCTACCCCCTAACAAAGAGCCTCACCTGACCATTTGCTCAGCAGTGGAACTATACAGTAGCCATCATCATCAAGGCCAAACAGCCAAGAGAAAACATCAGTGCAGCCAGCGCCAGAAAGACAACCAGAGACTTCAAAATATCTAATTAATATTTTCCCCATGAAGACCCAAGATGTGGACCTGAATATTCAAAAGCAAACTCCTATTTTTAAAAGGAACTGTCCAGAAAAAGAGGTCTTACAGATTCTGAAAGCTGGAAAGGCCTTGCTTAATATAAAATATCCAATCATCCTATGAAACAGTTAGTACAAAGAAAGCTAATCTCTAATCGTGACAATAAAATGGTAACACGTTCTGCTCATTGAAATCATTGTTTATCTGTGATAACTGAAAGCACCGGGAGAAACCATTCCCAATATATATGTCTGACAAAGGACTTGGCCTCCGACTGGAGAGGCACCGTCTATAAATGACACTGACAGATAGATGTTTCACCCAAAAACTACAAAAATGGCCAAGATCTCTCAGCAATTTCCTATCAGCTCTGGGTGCCATTATTCCACTCCTAGAGAAGAGCCACAGAAAGAAAGGAAACACAAGCCCTCAAAAGATGTGCACATGGGCAGCAACACTGCTGTCCCACCTAGAGACAAAGGATCCCCCAGGTAACAGAACACTTCGGTGATACACCCACAAAAACAGTGCAAATACCTCAGCAACTAGAAGGAGGGGGAAATCCTCTTGATTCTTCATGAATCCCAAAAGCATCGGTCTGAACTAAGGAAGCCTGACATATACATGTGTCTGGTGGGACCTCATTTTGATTGGGAACTAGGACAGAGTAATAACAAAAGTGTCCCCCTTCAGAACAGAGGCTGCCTCTGGACAGGCAGGATCTGGAACTGAGAACCTGGCAGGCAGGGACGGGAAGGTGAAGGATGTTTTTTGTTAGTTTGGGAAAAACTTGCTACTCAAATGCCCTACCACTCAGCTACAGCCATAGCCCAATTCATGCTTGTTTAGAGTGTGTACACATGCATGTGTTCAGGTACACAAGCAAATGAAAGCCAGAAATCAGCATCTGCTTTGTTGGTGGGGGTAGATTTTTGAGACAAGGTCTCTCTGTATAGACAGAGATCTGCCAGCCTCTGCCTCTGATAGCACTGGGATTGAAGGAATGAGCTACCGTAACACCCATCCAGCCCTGGTCATCTTTCTCCATCACTCTCCTCCCTACATCCTGAGGCAGGGTCTCTCTCTTAAACCCAGAGCTCACCGATTTTCCGAGTCTAGCTAAGCAGTTTGCTCCAGGGATTTTCGTCTCTGCCTCTGGGATTAAAAGCAGGCTCCTCCACCCATCCCGTCTATAACCCCACTGTGCTTCAGGTATATACTCCTGTCCCAATGCTGTCACAGGAAGTGACTGAACCAAGCCATCTCCCCAGCCTCCAACTTGGATTTTTGAGATACATATTTCACTGTTTTTTAAGTTACAGTTTAATTTTTTAAATGTAACAAAAAAGTAAATGTTAATACTATCCAAAAACCAAATGAGAAAGATTAAGTCTAAAAGGAAAAGAGAGAGGAGAGAGAAATATTTAGAGGTATGAAAGAACTACCTGGAAGACAGACAACTATGTAATCGTGGCTCTAAGAAGAGACATCGTGAAATGTATACAGTGGCATAGCATTTCCCTGAATTAAGAGGAGAATGATTTAGGATGAAAGGGCCTGCTGAGGTCAGGCCAGTGAATGAAAACTGACCCACCCTCCAGATCTGTCCTGGTGAAACTTCAGAACCCTGAGGACTGAAAAGACTTCCTATCTGCAAAGAAATGGCTCAGGCGACAGTGAGTGGAACCAGTGATATTGGTTGCGGGGAGGGGAGCAGCATCCTCAAAGCGCCGACTAGGAACTCTATACCCAGCCAAATGCACACCTTTCCAGGCTGACCGGACTCATTTTCCCACATGGAGGAACTCAGAGGTGGCTTCCCATGCCCCCTAGATGAAGCGGGCCTACTGCAAACAGAAATGGATGTGTCAGCATTGGGGAAACAGCTCAGCAGTCAAGAGAGCTTGCTGTCCAAGACTGAGTTTGTTTGAATATCCAGTACCCATGTAAAAGGTGTGGTCGTATGCATCTCGGAGCCTGCACGCCGTGCTGGGGGAGTGAGGGTTGAGAGGCGGGCTCCAGGTTCCATGGGAGATCTTATCTCAGGTGACCAAGTGGAGAGTGATAGAGCAGGACTCCAGACATCTTCCTCCAGCCTCCGCACGGGCGCACGCACACACCTGCTCACACACATGTACATGAGCATACAACACACACGCTCACACCTATGCAAGCACGTATAAAAAGAATGTAGCCGAATTGATTGTGGGGGTCACTGATGAGGTAGCTGAGGAGGAGAAGGATCCTGGGCCAGCTCAGCTTCCCCACAAAGCCTTCTCAGGGCAGCAAGAGTCTGTCTCCAATTCCCTTCCCATGGGCCTAGTTAGTGACTTGCGAGAAGCCTCAGAGCACCATTAAAGCCTAAGCTGTTTTACAGTATTCACCATCGACCAACAGCAGCGTATGGCTCAAAGTGCAATGTCTAAGTTATAAATAACGAAACAAACACAAATAGGAAGTGCAGGGTGGGGGGAGCAGGCGCCTCGCATAGGCTGCAGTCCATCATCTTCCCCACATCAGCGAGTGTGCAGTGGGGGCGGGGGGAGAAGGCGCCTCGCCTGGCTGCGGTCCACCGATGTCTTCCTTACATCAGTGAGTTCGTGCATCCGTCACGTGCTGCTAGTTATCGAACCTACAGCCTGGCACTCTGTTACTGATGCCAAGTAGCTAAAGGGGAAAAAATCAGACACCAAAGTCAAAAGCTGTTGGTCATGGTGCCCAGATGACCTGTTCCTCATGGACTTTAACCCGTGCTTCAGGGCAACCTGGGGACACACACTAGAGGGTGCTTTTGGTATTAAAAAAGTCTAGAGGTAGCCAGGCGGTTGGTGGCACATGCCTTTAATCCCAAGCTGCAAAGTGCAGGCGAGGAGCATCAGCCCAGGGCAACTGGTGGCATGCCTCTTTCCAGAGGCTGCTTGCGGTCCGAGTAAAAAATGACGTGTTGTTTGTGGAAAACGGATGTAATTGGAATGGTCACAGAAAGAGAATTATGTCTTCGCAGAAAGACAGTATTACAGGTTTGCTCTCATCTGTGGGTGCTCATCTGTGAGTTCATGTAGATACCTACAACCATATAAACCATGTACATCCACATGACACAGGAGGAGAAGCGAGACTGTGTAGGAGAACAAGGGGAACCACTTGGAACAGAAGGCCCCCCAAAGGGGAGAGAAGTATGAGGGAAGTATGCTCAAGTGCATTTCATATGCTCACGAAAATGGCCTTACATAGCCCAGTACGATAATTTTAATTTTAAATGTATGGGTATTTTGCTTGGCTTGTATGTCTGAGTACCATGTGCATACCTGGTACCTGCTGAGGTCAGGAGGTAGCTGGACCCCCTGAACTGGAGATACAGATGGCTGTGAGCTACCATGTGGGTGCTGGGAACTGAGATGGGCCTTTGCACAAACCACAGGTGCTCGCAGGTGCTAAGCCAACTCTCCAGCCCCCAGTAATATTTTTGAAGCAAAGAAAGGCTCTGGAGTCTGGGTCCGAACTAGCCAATGTAGGGAGACTAGGCCAATTTTGGACTCCAATTTTAGACTGAATGGGGTTAGAGGCCCCTGGACGAGCTCAGGTCTCCCCAAAGAGTCACCTCCCTGTGTCGTGAAGTGTTCACACCCAGTGGTGCCACCATCCTACAGCCAGCAGCTGTCTGGTCGGGTAGCACAGCACAGCACTGCAGCTGCACCCCTGTGTCTCCTCTGTCCCCTCACCTCTGAGGCACCCCAGCACTCCAAAAAGGCTCAGTGCCCCTGAACACTCCACCCTGCCCTGGAATATGGGGCCTCCCACCACGCTCAGTCCCTAGGGTCTGAACGAGGTCTACCGCCCTACTGGGGCGGGTGCAGACTGGCTTGCCGCTCACAGCCTGAGGCGGGGGAAGGTGTGTGATCTAGAAGCCTGTGGGCTGGATGAATGTACAGGGAACAACGTCTGAGAGGGAAAAGCTGCTCTATCCTCCGAGCTCTGCTTCAGGCCAGCAGCTAGGCAAGCGAGAAACCTTGGGGGAAAGCCCCAACAGACAAGAAAATGAACATGCAATTACCCACTGAGCCAAAAAATAAGGCTGAGGGAACACGTGGGCAATGCCAGCGCCGAGGCACCGAGCCCCCAGAGAGAACCCTCTCCGAAGAAGCCTGGGAAAACCATGATCCCCTACTCTATGCAAGACACTGTCAGGGCCAGTGTCTCTGCAGGAAGGGGCGTGTGGGGGACAGAATGAAGTGAGGCCACACGAGGTGTATTGCAAGCAGGTTGGGGTAGGCACTGGACAGTAGTGGGCGTCGGCTTGTAAATGGCTCTGAAAGCTGGTCTTGAGTTCCTGAGATATGTCAGTCTATACCGGCTACCCCTATGGCCAGCAGAGAAGCTTCTGGTTCCGTTTCCTCCTATACCAGCTGCAAGAGTGAATCCCTGCCTCTCTTAGTGGCATCCTGGCAACACAGTCCTGTCTTATCACCTCCCAGGCCCTGTTTAAGAAAAGACATTGCCATCGAGGTCAAAGTGCTCCTGCAGCTACCAGGCAAAAGCAGTGGATATAGATGCGAGCTGGGAATCCAGACGGTGGGTGAAACGCACCTAGAGTCAGTCTCTGAGAGAAACGGCAGCCATCAATGCCGGGTCCCACTGTCCACCCTGTGAGTCCATGCTTAACTGGAGGGCTCAGGACAGGGGAAGTCACCAGAGGTACCTCCCAGACCCAGCCTTCTTTGTCAAGAGCCACCAAGAAGCTCAGTTATCTGAGGCACAAGCGTGTACTTGAATGTCTGGCACCGTGCTACCTCTGAAGATAATGCTATTTTCTTCAGAAAGGAAAGAACAGAGGCAGAGAGAAGATGACGGGTGTCAGGTGACTTGAGGCCCTGCTTTCTCTAAGGCCAAACTCCTGACCCGAGGCCTCCCACTAAGCCACTGACAGAAAGATATGGGTGCTCTCACCAAAAGGAAGCAAGCCATGCTCTAAATAACATAGATTAATTTTTTAAATAAACATCAACATGTCAACTTATCAGGGCTTAATTATTTTAAGTGACTTATTGGGTCAGGCAAGCAATTAATCCAAAAGTTTGGGTATCAGGAGTGTCTTCATCAAGGTTCCCTCCCCCATTTTCAACATTCTGGAAATACCAACTCTCTCAATTTAAAACGACCCTACAGGATCCAGGTGTCAGACAGCTCTCCACCAGACACAAGTAAGTCCATCAGCAGAGTCACCTCCCACCCACTCCAGGTGAATCTGCAGTTCCGCTTCTGCCAACCTGATAAGGCAGCATTTTCTGAGTCTTTTCTGACACTGCCCAAGTCCTCCCCAGCATAAAGCTGTAGATTCTGAGATACAGCTCTTTCAGTAAAATTCCAAGATTCTGGGTGTAAGGTGTGTCTTCAGAACTAGGTGACCATTATAAAATAATAATGCACAGGTGACCAGAACAGAAAATAAATTTTACTGGAAATGTATCTTCTCTGTCCTGTGGGGAGCCTCTGCATCAGGCACCTACGGGGGAATTTTAATTATCTCAGGAGAGAATCAGGGCCTGGCAAAAGTCTGCCTGTCTTCTGGCCTATGTCCATGGACTCCTGAGTACGTCTCCACTCAATCAGAATCAGACAAAAAAAGTCCTCAAGCCATGGAGGGAACATCTCATACTCCCCTCCAGTGCTTATGAGGCCTGGATCCCGGATTTCCACATCCTCCATCAGGACCAGCAGCCACCTCAACCAGGAAGCCCCAACCCTTGCCGTGAACACCCATGCCATGAGCACAGTGGGGCGGTGTGAGGGCAGGCTCTGTGTACCTACTCCAGGGCTTAGATTTCTCGCCACCACTAACCAGAATAAAGTTGTCACAGGGCAGAGAGTGCCGCTATTGGGACCTGCAGACCTGTCACCCTAGCAAGAAGAAAAGGTCCAGGGAAATACACATAAAAACCAGGAGGAAGAAAGTTAGGAGGTGACGACAAAGATGGTGATCCAGGTATAGCAGCTCTTCTGAGGCCTGGCCCATGGTGTGGTACAGGTGATCAAACTGTGGGTTGTCTGGACCAGTTGGTTGGCCTCAAAGTGAGTGGATGGGAGACATGAGCCTTCTTCAGGAGACAAACAGGCACAGCTGACCTGATAAAACTTCCTAGTAACCCCGGTCCACAAAGTGAACACACTTCCTTTCTTCTCACGGTGCCACCTGTGGGGGTGCCTGTTAGCAAGGAGTCCCTCTGTCTACCACTCCAGTCTCCATCCCATAAGCAGGTCACATCACTATGGAGTCAGGGCAGAGCCAGCTGCGACACCCAGCACTTGGGAGGACAGGAGAGGAGGGGACATTTTCATGGATCTATAAGCAGCCCCCAAAGGGAGACGCAACATTCTTGTGTTACCTGACTCACTGTGGGAGGGAAAGCAGAGGGAGACCAAGCCCCCTCAGGTGATACCACACAGCCATGCACCCTACACATGCTGCCCACTTGGGCTTCAGTGAGTCTGAGAGGTAGCCACGACGCCCAGGGCCAGCCCATCATCCGTTTCGCTGTGTGAGTGGTTGAGGCCACACTGTACAGAGCAGGTGGAGGAGCTAGCCACCCTCTGTCCTCTGAGCACCCAGCAAAAAAAATGAGGCTAGCCTACAAGCCCATACCTAAATGCTGCAGCAGACCTGGTCAAAGGAGGGTACGGGGCCTAGCCTGAGACGCACCCAGTAGTCAGAGTAGGCCAGAGTCCCTTTAGATATAAGTGTGTATACATCATCATGGTGCACTTCCTGTCAGATCAAAGCCCCCATTCAATAGAACACACCTCAGGAGAGCCCATGGGCTCTGAACCAGGTTTCTACCGCCCAAAAGAAACCCAAGAGACCTGGCCTTGCTGACAACCGAACAGCGAAAACCTTCAGTCCTGCATCAGGCTCAGAGCAGAGGGTCCTGTCTTGGTCGGGGGGGGGGGGGGGGAACAAGGATCCTTTAGTCCAGTCCCCTCAATACCAAGTGATAGGCAGTGACGCCATATCCAGGAAGAGCTTGGTGCTAGAGGGGGGGGGCGGAAGGCAGTGCCTGTGCACCTGCGCTAAGGTGCTTCAGCTACAACAGAGCAGCTGAGCAAAGAAACAGGTGGACACGCCAGGAACAACAGGTGGAGCTGGGGGCAGGGCGTGTGGGCGGCTCATTTCCAGGTAGCCGTGTTATAGTTTACAGAGTCAGCCTACAGCTGGGGGGGAGGGGACACCAGAGAGCACTCACGGGCAGCCTCATCCACTCCTCCTGCGGTGGCCCTACAGGATCTAAGCACAGCCCACGCCTCACCCCTGAGCAATGCCACCTGGCCACCTTCCCAGGGACCAGCATCATCAGTGACGACTACAAGTCGAAAGCCTGGGCCTAGGAGTGACAAACACTTCAAGAGGAGTTAATGGTGACACTACCATCTATAGCCACTCTTTCTAGAAGAAAACGTCACTACTGCACTTAGAGAAAGCTGTCATAATGCTTGCTGTACCATGTGTATTGTGGAGACAGAGGATTAGGGGGAATCTAAGCCCCACTACCACCCAGAGCTACCTCAGGCCCTCTAGCCTAGTGCTCATTTTTAAAACTCTATTTGAAACGTTTAGACCTCTACCTCCCTTTCACCAACCCCCCAACCTGAGGTAGGAGAGAGTTTAGTGGCTAGAAAGGGCACAGAACAGAGGGGACACTGAACCCTTTAATTCCCCTGGCTGTCTAGGATCAATGGTTCTTTTAGGGCTACTATACCAATCTCCATCAAAAGCAGGCACAACTAGCAGGCTCCTCCAAGCCACTGTGCCTTGAAGCATTTCTGTCTGCTCCAAACCGTCACACCATCCGTCTCTTCAAACTGCTACTCATCACACGCCAACACCGCACACTTCATTTCTCTTTCTGGGCTCTCTTTTATATCCCCTAGAATCCTACACCACGCCCCTCTAGGTGCCCCAAGAGGCACGAGGTAGGCTGTTAACAGCTGGCAAAAGCCATGCTCCGCACGAGATAAACTATCACCTGTGGACAAAGCTCAAACTAAATTCCCACACTTGGGATTAAAACAAAAACATATTTACCTAACATAACTGAATTTACAAAGAAACCAAAACTTCCATTACACCAGGATAGTAGCTGGTCGCAGCTACAGTGTGTGAGCCGATGGGGACCAGGGTGTGATCAGGCACAAGCATGTTTGGTGGGGTCAGCCAGGGGGGCAGAAAGCTGCCTCTATGTAAACCACCTATCCAGAACACCTGCCTTCAGATGAAAGGGACACACACACACACACACAACCTCCCCAAAGGGACACCTAGGGACCCTTCCTATCCAGGCCACTGTGAGTAAGAAATTGAAGGCGCCATTCTGATCCCAATATGAGGCTCAGCGCTCTCCAAAACTAGACTGGAAGCCGGCACAGCTGCCCGACCCTGAACATCAGCCATAAATCTCGCTGGTCCTGACCACAGTTCCCACTGCAGACAGCAGTGGACAACAGAGGCAGATGCTATGCATGTGGGTCCCTGTAAAGGGAGGTCACAGTGAGGAAGGGCCAGAGGAGGACAGCTATGAAAGAGGGCCATCAAGGGGAGGGCTGCTGTGGAGGAGGAACACTCATGGAAAAGGAATTCACCTTTCTTTCTTTCTATTTTTTTTTTTTAATATTCTTTTTTGGACTTTTTGAAACAGAGTTTCTCTGTGTAGCCTAGGCTGTCCTAGAACTCACTGTAGACCAAGTTGGCCTCTAACTCAGAGATCCACATGCCTCTGCTCTTGAACGCTGGGATTAAAGGCGTACATCACCACTGCCCAGCTACTTCACTTTTCTTAAGGGAAGGTCAGCGTTATTTTCATGTAAGGAAGCAGCTTTGGAACCCTTGGATACTGCCTAAACCAGAAGGTCATAAAGACAGCGGCTTCAGAGAGCATACAGGCTAGAAAAATCTCACAGAAGCTTCCTGCCCTGAAAAGCCCTCCTGAGGCCCATCCTGCACCTCCTGCCTACGTGAGGAGTTCAGTCTCCCTCAAGCTGACCATTTCTAGAAAGGGTGGGCCCCACCTCAAAGCCTCTCTCCTGTAGGGTCATCTAAAGATAGATTTGGACAGTATCACAGCCACGGGTCAGCAGGATTAACACAGCTCAGTCAGCAGGGACAGCTCCCTCAGGGTGAGGCTGTGGAATTCTGCTCAGCCAGTTTCGGATGCCAGCCTGGCAGGACTGTCCACTCCGTTGGGGGTTGAATTCTGGCAGCCTACCTTACCAGGCAGCTGCCACATCCTTATATCAGCTCCAAAATATCAGGGCATCTCAGGGTGAGTGGCACGGGTATAGGGTCTCCACATTCTGGTGAAAGCTGTGGAGTCCCCAACTAGAATGCGGACCCCCTCCCCCATTCTATGCTAGCTGGTGGCCAGATAGTGTAGAAGCTCTGGATGCTTCAAGAAGTTGGGAAATCGGCGTGCATATGGCAGCCCACAACTGTTTGGAACTCCAGCTCCAGGGGATCTGACACCCTCACACAGACATACATGCAGGCAAAACACCCATGTACATAAAATAAAAATAAAAAATCCTTAAAAAAAAAAAAAAGTTGGGAAATGTGCTATCTGTTGCTGTATCAAGCTCAGTTCTGACTCAGTCCTTCAAGACCTTCTAACAACCCTGTCCTGGGACTTTTTCTGTAGACCAGGCTGGCCTCAAACTCACAGAGATCTGCCTGTCTCCCTCCCCCCAACCCCCCGCCCAAGTGCTGGGATTAAAGGTGTGCTCCACCACCGCCAGGCTAAGACCCCGCTTCTTAAACTGTGTGTTACAACCCCAAATGGGGTAGCTGAAGATGGACTGTGAGGCAGAAATCTGGCAAGAATAGAAGGCTGATGAGAACCAAGGAGATGGCTCAGCAAGTAAAAAGGCTTGCCATATAAGCCTGGTGACCTCAGTTTGAGGCCTAGAACCCACAGTGGAAGAAAAGAATGGACTCCTCAGACTTGTCTTTTGACCTCCACACCCGAGCTCCGGAACACAAGTGCTAGACATACACACACCCAACTATAATAATAAAATTTTAAAATAGAAAAATAATTTAAAAGGCTTATAAAAGCACACGAGCCTTATACTGATTCAAAGGAAATGCACAACGAATCTGCAGTGTTTCTGACAGCATTTGCTGGTGTTAAATCACGAGACTTCGCTGCAGCCTTCATCCTGAACATGCTACACAAGCACTGCGCCTGCTGTCGCGCCAACAAATGCTCTGCACAGATGAGAGAACATGCTCTGCTGTGAACGGCAATGTTTTTACTGTACACACAGAATTCTCTGCTCTTACAGAAACACAATGGTTTAATTACGGAAGATGGAAACTTTAAATTTTTTCTGCCATCCTTCAGCATGTAAGTAGTCTAAAAATAGCATCTCTTTGGATCGTGTTGTGTTAGAATGTTTGATTTTTAAATTGCTGTTTGAGTTGCTGACTTGTATTTAAAAAAAAAAAAAAAAAATCAAGACGGCAGGAGCCAGAGCAGAAGAGGGTTTGCTGTGAGATTGGGTCTCCTAGCAATGTCAGAAGCTGCACCCATAGTTTTGCCAACCCTGAGGGCCAAAACATGAGCTGAACAGGAACAAAAGACATGTCAACACTGATGGCAGAAAGACCAAACGCCTCAACCCCACACAAACAACTACAGGCAACTAAGGTGGAGAGAGGAAAAAATGGCCTTCCCCAGAAAAGGGGCTACAAACTGGTTATCCAATACCAATGGTGAGCACTGAAAACATACATACAAGAAACATTACACAGACCAAGTAGGGTATAGTTAGTATATGTACACATAGACACATATGTACATGACAACAATTAAAGAAAAAAGAGGCCATGAATTTGAAAGAGAGCAGGATAGGTACATGGGAGAATTTAGCAAGAGAGAAAGAAAAGGGGAAAATGATGTTATAATTTCAAAAATAAAATAAAATAAATAATAGTCATTGAATTCTCTCTGGGGTTAAGAATTTCTAACAATTTCTTAAAAGGCCATAGACATATTTCTATAATTTTGTACTTTATGTTTTTGTAAAATGGAGTCTCAGTATTGACAATTATAAAATCATAGCATCGATCGAGTCTGACAAGTGTCGAAGGTGCTTTATTTCTGGCAGTATCGAATATTCACCAAGATTTAATTATTTATGTAAAATTAAACAAGTACATGCACCTCATTAATGTGCAAGTTTGATTTTGTCTTTGATGAATTCCAAAATTATAGGTGTACCAAAGATTTGTTTTAAAATAAACTTCTTTATAAATTAATTCATTCAAAAACCTATTTCATATATCTATGCATCCAGGGTAACAAATATATAAAGTTTAATAAGCCCTACTCAAACAAACAAGCAAACAAAACAAACAAAACTGTTCTACAATCTCTCTCCTCTCCAAAGTCCCTAAGTAGTCTCAATGCTCCCACCAATATCTAAAATGGCCTTGGAGGTCAGACTACAAGGACCCAAGACCAGGCAGTGGCTTCAAGCTGACTGTCTGAGTGCTCTGCTTTGAGCATGAACACCAGGGCACCCCTCCAGGCCAGACACTGTCCTAAGATGCAGGCAGAGACATGGGCAGATGGCTCCAGCAGTATTCATCAGGATAACAGAGGCCTAAGGGAGCCCTTGCCTGCTGAGGAAGAATCCACTCCCCATGCCTGCTCCTCAGTCTTTTTGGCCTCTAACACCAAGTTAGTAAGAGCTGTGAGGTCCACAGTCCAAACAGCAGTCACACACAGTACCCATGCACAGAAGATAAGCCATCAGCTCCCTTCTTCTCGATGTCATAGCTCTGACTCCTGGACGGGAGGATGGCCCACTTGGTCCATCCTCTGAATGCGGTATAGCCCACAACAAAACATATACACAGGCTAATGAGCACTTGAAATGAGGCTAGTCAAACCAAGAGGTAATGTGACTATGTGGGAGATAGACATAGTGTAGTTTCAAGAGAATGTCTTGGACTGGAGATGTGGGTCCCTGGTAGAGCGCTTGCCATGAGTGTGCAAGATCCTGGGTTCGATGCCCTGTACCAAAATAAAAAGGGGGTGGGGATGGGAAATAATCTCTTAACTTTACTTAATATTTTTTAATGTTGACTGTATGTTTAGAAAAGAATATTTGGGGGCTAGAGAGATGGTCAAGTGGTTAAGAGCACTGGCTGCTCTTCCAGAGGTCCTGAGTTCAATTCCCAGCAACCATCTATAGTGAGATCAGATGCACTCTTCCAGCACCCAGGTATACAAGCAGACAGAGCATTTGTGTGTATAAACTAAATAAGTTAATCTTTAAAAAGAAAGAAAGAAAAGAAAATACTTACAGTCTGAGCTGAGAGTATCTTAAGAAGGAAATGTTAAGAAAGAGAATATTTGGGGTCTATATAACTGAAAGAACCCCACATGTTCTTTTTACGCCTCTAATGTGGCCGTTAAACTGAAGATCACACCTATAGCTCATACTCAAGTTCCAACGGGACACTGTACATCAGAGCCTCAGCACAGGCAGCAGGGAGATGCCGAGGTCCTGGGCTAGAACAACCTTACCAGGGTTGAGAAGACAAAATCAGAACCCAGGGCCTCTCAAAGGTCTTGGTAAACATGCAGGCTTCCAGAAGGACTAAAGTTAGGACAGTGTGTAAAACAGAACAGAACAGCCTTCAGAGGCTGATGTGCAGCCTTGAACAGTTCAATTCCAGGTCAGATTAGGATGACAGTTTCTTATTCTAATTGCCTCGAGAGCCAAAAGGAAATCTCTTTTAGAGATAAATCAGCCAGGCCTGGTGGGGCAGGCTTGCAACCCCAGAACGCTGGAGATAGGAGCAGGGTATCAAGAGCTCAAAAAAGTACAAGGCCAGCCAGGGATACATGAGACCCTGTATCAAAGAGAAGGCGATGCAGGTAGATTATCCAGAGCTTTAATTAATTTGTCCATAATTTTTAAACATATCAATGGCTAGACAGAGGAGGAACACTAACTGACAAGAACGAGAAGAAGAAAAAAACAGTAACAACAATCCCACATCTTAGACATAGACTTTAAAAGAACCAGGACCAGGGGCTGGAGAGATGGCTCAGTGGTTAAGAGCACTGGCTGCTCTTCTAGATGACTGGGGTTTGATTCCCAGCTCCCACTTAGCGGCTCCACTAACTATGGTTCTCGCATATCCAGTATATTTTCTGGCCTCCCCAGGAACTGCAAACCATGGTGAGTGTGTGTGTGTGTGTGTGTGTGTGTGTGTGTGTGTGTGTGTGTGT
>NW_026596162.1:13861530-13870120 GCF_907164565.1 Psammomys obesus
TGTGTGTGTGTGTGTGTGTGTGTGTGTGTGTGTGTGTGTGTGTGTGTATGAAGTTGTCAAAGAGCATAATAAAAATCATTTAAAATTATTTAAATGCCAGGTGAGTTACACACTTGGCACCTCTCCAACAGTGGAGAGGCAGAGACAGGGGGTCTCTCAGGCTCTGTAACCAGCCAGCCTACCCTGTAGGGCAAGCTCTGAGCTCATAAAAAAAAAAATAATAATAATAATAATAATAAGATGGGTATGTGGAGATGGCTCATCAGGTAAGAGCACATGCTACTCAAGCCTACGGAGCTGATTTGGACCCCCAGTACCTGTGTAAAAAGCCACCTGTGGCCATGTGTATTGTGTATGCCTGCATCCAGTGATTTGTAGGAGATCAATGGGGCTTACTGGCTGCCAGCCTAGCTCCAAGCGAGTGAGAGACCCTGCCTGAAGGGCATAAGAAAGAGAGTGACAGAAAAGAACCCCAGACATCCTCCTCCTCTGGCCTCTGCTTGCAGACACGGCATACACCACACCAAGATGGCTCCTGGGATGGAACTCAGGATGAGACTCAAGGTTGACTTCTGGCTTCCACAAACATGTTCACATATTAAAAGAATTTTTTAAAATCACATGGAGGATTAAATTACCTAACAATATGCCAAGAAGCAGAAAAGAGTAGTTACACAGGGGCTGTGTTATAGCAAGCCTTAGGAAGTTCTAGAAATGCAGCGTCATTTTCAGTATAACTGAAAAAAATTAACGACAGATGTGCAACAAACTAAGTGCAAACTCAAAACTTCCCAGGGCCCGACGCCCCCAAGAACTGCTTGCCTAATTAAAGAGCATCCGTGCCTGTGAGGACAGGGCGGTTGTGAAGGCTGCCGCCACGAGCGTGTGCAAGCACGTGCGGAATACTGACCCTCAAACTGCACAGACTGAACGGACAAGACGAGACGACACTTGACATCAGCACCGGCTCGCACAGCCACCATGCCAATCACCCTATGCTCTACATGGCCCAGCCGTAGCACTCGCCTTCTGCAGGGCTCAGCCTCGGCAGAGACACAGACTGTTCGGCCATCTCTGGCGTGCCATTCCCTCCTCAAGGTGCAGGGTAGCTGCATACGTGATGAGCTGTGCTCTACCAACATCTCTTCCCTGTAAGGAGGTTGGTACCTGACTGATGACAGACACCCCCCCCCCACCTCTGCCACCAACAGGATCTGAGACTCTGCAAGGGCATTTCACATTCTGAGATCCAGGAGCAAAACTATAAACATGCCGTGGCCACGTGTTGGAAAGATCTGGGTTTGGGGACTCTCTCAAATGTCCCTTCTCCATGCCTCTGTTTCTCGCTTACTTTGGTCAGTTACTGAATGTCATGCATGAAGGGACAGCTATGAATGCCCTAGGTCCCCAACATGACCTGGAGACAGGACCTCTGTCCTTAAGGCTCGGCCCTGTAGGCTGTGCAAGCTGACGCTGGTCCTGCTTTGGGAAACGAGATTCAGACAAACTCAGCAACAGCAAGTGTCAGCTCAAAACCCGAGCTCCTGAAAACACACTCTGGCTGCCTGCACCTCCTGTGTAAACAAGACGGACAGGCCAGAGTCCTGTGTGCGCCACATTCTCGGGGGCCTGGATGGGTGTTCCTGGCTGGAATGTCACAGCCACGGGCCATCAGCAGCAGGTGTAAAGGGCAAGGGGACAGTAGCCATACAAACAGGGCACACTGTCCACCCTGTCAGCACAGGCCTGTCTCTCTGGGACCTGGTCGTGCTGGCGCCATCCTCAATCATTTAGACCCATTAGGCAGGAACGTCACACCAAACCCAGCGAATGAGTGAGTAAATTAGTGAATGAGTGAAGAGTGAGTGAGAAAACCTTTCCTTATCATAGTTGTTGACTACACTGAAGCTTACATGAGCCCAGGAAGGAGCCTCTAAGCTCTCCCATTTGCTCATTTCCTGAGGGGCCTAGGGGTGCCTCTCACAACTAAAGCATGAGAATAAACGTGTCAGTGAACGAAGAAACAATGAGTGAATGAGCCAGTGAAAATCAAGGCATGCTGGGAGAATGGGTAAGACGGGTAACTGAACAACAAAGTGAATGGGGAATGAGGAAATGCATGACCGGATGAACAGATGAAACTGCACAGTGATGGACAAGGAAATGACACATAAAACAAAGTGAGGAAATGAACAGATGCGTGATAAATAAACGAGCAGGTGAGTGGGCGAGCGAATGAATGAATGAATGAATGGGTAGTTGAAAAGGTGAATGAATGAGTAGAAAATGAATGAGTAACTGAGTAGTGAATGGGTGAGTTGGTGACCGGATGACAGAGAGAAGCATGGAGCCTAGCCCCTCCCTGAGGACCCTCAGGCAGACACAGAATGAGGAAGTTTAAGAGTCAGCACCCAGACCCCAGCACCTCCTCTCCTTGGAGTTTCCCCAAACCTGCAAATGAAGGTTCTAGAACGGCTGTACATTCTGGAGCCTCCACAGCTTGCTACCTGTCCCACATACTACACACACACACTTCATGGTGTATGTCAATTCCCAGGGCTTCTTAACCCACTTCCACCTGAGAAACTTTTAGGGGACTCAGGAGCAAAGGTAAATAAACTAGATCTACAAAGCTAACGTCTGCGCTGGCTGGAAATAAATCATAAACATGGTATCTTGAAGCAATTCTTTTGGAGGCCAGGGAGATGGTCCATTTGGTTAAGTACCTGCTGCACAGTCTAGAGGTCGTGAGTTTGAATCCCTAGAACCCAAGTAAAAGCCAGGCGTGGCAGAGCACAAGACAGCAGCGTCAGGCAGATCCCCGGGCTCATAGCCCCCCCAAATCAGTCACCCCCAGGTTCAGTGAGGGGCCTTGTCTCAAAAAATAGGGGAGAGTAACTGAGAAAGACTCCTGATGCAGTCCTCTGGCCTCCGCACACACATGCAGACACATACCTGCACACACCTTCACGTGAACATGTACATATAATATACAGACAAAAGTTCTTTGGTTGATGTGTCTATATACATACGAATGCATGCATGCATGTATGTATGTATGAATGTATTTATGTATGATTTATTCAAGAAACAAATTTTCATACTAATGAGATGGGTATTTGTTTATTTTAAAATACAGAATTAAATACTGGCTGAGTATTCAACGGCAGAAGAGACAGCTCCTCAGCATTTTTCAGAGTAGATGTTTTGATCTTATAATCAGTGCCGAGAACGCCAGCTCACATAAATCCATAGTGCAACATGGCAGAGGTGTGCTTAAAGCCCTTTCAGAGACTGTTGGGAATTCTAGCCCATTCGGAAGCCAAAATTCATTGAATAGTTTGCTTTTTGTTTTTGTTTTTGTGAAACTCATGTCAGTAACTCAAATAGCAATTTTGTTCTGTTTCGTTTTTGCAAGTGGCAAGGTCTTCTGTAGGCTGAGCTACATCGTATCCCTATGAGAGCAAAGGAAGCACCGCGGGGCTCATGACCACAGTTCTGAACCAAGGGATTTCAGGCAGGGTTTCCAAGCATGAAGGCACACGCAGTGCAAAGCCACTTGAACCACGGGGTGAGGGCTGCCAGAAACACCTGGGACTCCTTCTCTGTTGGATTTTGAATTTGGTCAATTCATGTTCAGAAACCTTTTATTGTTGCCTAATTTTTCCCAGTCACTATATCCAGTCACATGACTCTACATGAAGCCACCACCCCGCTTAAGAAACTCGGTCATACAGCTCATGTCTCATGTGCGTCCACTCTTGCGTCACATCACAACACTGAGTTTCATGTCACACAGCATACAACAGCCCAGGTCTGGCTGCAGCCCTTGGTTACACACCACACATCAGGTGACACCACCAACTCCCCAACTACAGCTAGCTTCCGCTTCATGGTAAAACCGAGTCTTTGGTAAGATTTGTCCTGGAGAGATGGCTCAGCAGGTAAGGCCTCTGGCTGCCCAGCTTGATAACCTGAGTACGATCCCCTAGACCTATAAACAACTCCTGCAAACTGTCCTCTGTCCTCTACATGCGTGTTCTGGATGTGTGAATGTATGTATGCACATATGCATGTATGCAAATGTAATTTTAAAAAAATTAAAGACCTGGTGAGCTAGGCAATCACTCCACTTCACCTTCACCTGAGGGGTCCAGGCGGCCACTCTGCCCAGGCTCACTGCAGATCTCGTGGTTGGACACAAGCCCCCTCCTTCTTTCTGTCACAATGTAAATTGTCCCTTGACCTAAGCATAGCACATTGGTAGGGAAAAAATCAAAACCAAGAGGACCCTCAACTGAGGTCCCCAAGACTTCGAGCTGACTACAGAGTCTGCTTCCGGAAAGAGAAGCCCAAGGGTGGCCCTGAGGCCACCATGACCTACTACGTTCCCTAGGCCGCTGGCAGCAAAGTACAAAAGTACAAGAGGGTTCAGTCAGACCATCATCCTGTCCACACTCCAAGTGGGCAATGGGCATGAGGACCAACATGTCCTGACCCAAGCACTGGTTCATCCACCACTGTGGGGCAAATACAATGTCCTACAGCCACTAGCCCCTTCTCACCAGGGACAGGCCTGGACTCATGGCGGGTCCTCCCCTGACAGCTACACGCACCTGTCAGCTCTCTCGAAGCTTTCCCCTACGAACCAGTGGAAGAAACAGAAGCTATTTCCAGAGAACTGCATGGCATAGTCAGGCTGCTGCAGCCTTGGGTAGATGAGGCCAGAAAGCTCAGGCTGCTGTACCCTGGCACCAGGCTCCTCTAGAACCCCAACCATCGCAGATTCAGGGGGGTAGAGCAACTCACCAAACACTCGTGGACAAGAACACAGAGGGCAAACATCACAGGGAGAGGAACCAGCTCCATGACCGGACACGGGAGCAGAAATCCTCACTTTTGACGAGGACAATCTATTTCCTCCCCTGTTTTCAAAAGTATCTCTCAGAAAATTATTTTGTGGAAATGTTAGCACAAAAATGATACTTGCAGGAGAAAAAAAAAAAAAAGGCCCATCTCAGCAGGAGGTGGGGCAGCTGTGACAAAAACACAAGTCATCACTAAAGCCTGTGCTCACCTGGAACTGCCAGCTCCTGTGCTCTAAGGGGAAAACCTTCAGCAGCACGCTGTTCTGAGTCATGCCTGGGAATTATCCCTGCAGTGTTACTTACAGTAGCAGGATGAACCCCAACACCCAAGAGGGCCAGCAGCAATCCTGAAAGAGGACTGGAGGACCCTCATGATGCCCCTGAATGGGGAGGCAGGCAGCAAGCATGAAGGTGCAATGCAGGCCTCACACACAACAGCTTCCCCAAATGCATGGGGTTCCTCTTCCACATGTCCCCAGTTCTCTACTGTCTACAGAGCTTGGTGAAATCTAAGACAGCACCTGGTGAGCTCGGGAGCAGGCGTCCTCCAGTGCCTCAGGAGTGTGAGGACCCAGGCCATGACCCAGGCAGCAGCGGACTGTTTACAGAGAGACTATTTTCATTTCCACGGCAAGGTTACCATGGAGTTTAATTCCTCAAGTGCTCCCTTTGGCATCTGCTCTATAAATGGCTTTGGGTTTGCACCGATATACTCACTCGAGAGAATTGGCATTTCTGTGAAGCGTGACTGCCTCTCCCAAAGTCTCCACCACCTGTTAGGGTGCTCCTGGAGGAGCTGAGAAGGAGGGGCCCTGAGCACAGACTGAGCACCTGCTTCATCCTGGATGGGTTGTGTAAGACAGGGGACAAGCTCCTTGAGGGTGCTGAGCGGGAGATCCCCTCCCTGGGAATGGGAGGCAAAGACGGGCTGGGCCCTTCACTCTGCAACCAGAGGTTGCTACCTGAGCTAAGGCTCTTAGGACAAGGTAAAGGTTGCCAACAAGGGGTGGGTGTGAGCTCTGCCAGGTACCTGTGTTTTCTGATCTGTGGGGGCTGTCCTCAGCAGTAGTAACTTGCTGCCCAGGTCTTCAGGGAGCTGCACGTGGTTAGTCTTCCTGATGTGGACAACCCAGGTGTGGACAGCCTCTCAGGTCTAGGGAGGGTATGGTAAAGGTTGAGTTGGCACTGTGAGCATCTGTGTGGACTCCATTCCAGCAGGAGGAGAGACAGGGGGGCTTAGGTGGTGCCTCATCTTTCCTAGGTCTGACAGAGCCAGAGCAGAGCTCACTGCTGTCCCAAACCCTACCCCAGGATGCACAGTTCTTTGCTCCCAGGCTTCTACAACAGCCAGCTGCTGCCACATACATCTCCCAGGGAAATAAGGAAGGGGAAGGCAGAGTGAGGCCCTAGTAGGGACCCTTCCTGTCTCTCTAGGAGGTACAGCCCCTTTTGTCCACCTTAAACCAGGGGCTCACCACAGGGCACAGTAGCACAGTGGGCTACGATCAGGTGGGCAGCCACACCTCCACATACAGATGTGTCCTACTGTTCCCCATCAGCCACAAGGCCGCCATCCTCATGATGCACCAGGAGCCAGAGCTGGGAAGTCTGTGTCACTAGCACCTCAGAGGAAGACAGGAACCAAAGTGGTCGCCAGGTCCATTGGCCCACACACACTCACTGGTGGCTCAAAGGCACCATAACATCCTCTTCTTGCTCCATCCATCAAAACACTCACCAACAACAGGATCTCAAAGGAGCAGCCCTGACCTACAGAGGTGACCTCTGGGAGGGGACAAACACCAGCACCACATAGAGCATGCCCACAGGGGCCCTGTGAAAGAGCAGGGAGGCATCAGGGCAGTTCTGAGAGCAGCCTCCCCTGCAGAATGCCATTCTTCAGAGTTCCTGGCTCCTTATCTGTGGAATGGGCCATGGCCCAAGGCTGCTGTTTCTCCAGGGATCGGACCCACTAGTGTCCCTTTTCACCAATGTACATCCATTTCTAGTGTTGCACCGGACCTCTGGCCTATCTGGGGCCCAAGACCTGCTCTCCAAAATATATCCATATCAATCCTGGAGGTCATGCTATCACAGGTGTCACAGGAAAGGGCCCCAGGACCAGGTACCCCCAAATCAAGGTTCCTCCAGCACTGCCCCAGCTCTGTGCCACTCAGAGTAAAAGTCAACACCAAAGATAAAATAAAATCCTTCAGCAGTGCCAAAAATACCTCCCCACGGGATGAGACTCAGCGGGCGCCAGCTTCCACAGCAGCAACTGTTGCTATGGAGACCAGGCTCCAGACAGGCCGCAGGGAGGGCCAGAGGGACAGAGGGGAGGCTAGGGAGGGACAGAGAAGGGCTGGCCAGAGCAGTTAGGGGAATAGAGGAGAGCCAGCAGGGTTGACAGGAGTGAGAGGCCTGGACTCCACAGCAGAAAGGGCCTGAGAGGAAGCCAGCGGGGCACTATATGGAAAGGAAGCTAGGGGGTGGAGGAGAGAGAAGGCTGCTCATCAGACAGTCTCCCCAAGGGACAAGGGTTCGAGGCAGAGCCCAAATGTCAGCCTTGGCCCACCACAGTCGTCTGCTCTTCTAACGTGGGGCGTAGCCCACCCTATCTTTACCACAGCTGCCCCTCCCCCAGCCCTGGTAAGGCCAAAGGGCGCAGTTGCCTAGTCTGCAGAACATTCGGAGACCCACCCCTGACAATGTCCCTGGAAAGAGTTGTTCCCACAGAGCCCTCTCAGCCGTAGCTCCCATCTATCTCCTAGACATTGGTATAAATGACTTGCTAAAGAAGCAGTGGGGATCTGGCTCAGCAATGATTCTGATGGCCGAGCAAGTGGCAGGAGGGAGACAGGATCTGGGGGTGAGGGGTCAGCACAATGCTCATCCATCAGCACACGTCAGACTGCAGCCCAGCAGGTGAGGCTTCTCTCAGACAGCCCTGCTCCCTTACCCACTGAGCCTGGCCTAAGCCGGCCTGGCCTGCTCTGAGTTAACCGCACCCTATGGCAGCGCTGAGAGAGCTGGAGGGAAGGTGGGCTAAGCCTGCAGGCTGCTCAGCCCTATCACACTGGCCAGACGTACCTGACATGTGCCGTGCCCTCCTGGTGGCACTCTCCGGGCCCTGTGTGGTGCCATCTTCACACAGGAGACAACGCCTCCCAGCCCATGTCACAGAGCACGCACCATCACCCATCATCATCTTCTCTGCTATGCTCGGGCCTCGGGCTCAGGGAAGGTTCCTGCCTTCTGGGAGGTTGCCTTGCTCTTGCAGCTTCCCTGTGCCAGGACCCTGGAGCTTCCTTGCTGGGCAAACAGGACTTCCCATGCATTTATGTAAAAAGCCCTGAGTCCTCAGAGAGCTAAGTTAGCAAAGGACACTCCAGGCTCCCCACCTAAGTCAAATGGAAGCTCTGCACCAGCCTATCCATCCCATAGGCAGGCTGGGGAGACTCAGGCTTCAGTCTCCACACGAGTACACTGGGACATTGCCCTGACAGCTAGCTGCCATTTTAACACCAGCCTGGACATCTGGCAAATGCCATCAGACATGGTCCTTTGGGACAAGAGCACAGTCTGCACAGGAACCCCACAAAGGCAGACCCGCCCAGAGCTGTCCCCACCATGAGCCCTAACTCAGCTTGGAGACTTGCAGCACTCCCCACCCCCAACACACACACACACACACACACACACACACACACACACACACACAC
>NW_026596162.1:13870130-13980572 GCF_907164565.1 Psammomys obesus
ACACACACACACACACACACACACACACACACACACACACACACACCCCACATCTGTAAATGTCTGCTAAAAATAGCCTACATGTACCTTGATGTCAAACCCCAGAAAACCTTCCTGCTGAGCGGGAAGGACATGCTGGCTGCAGTGACCATTCACAACCACAGCTTTGACCCTTGTGATCCAGCCTCCACCAGGAAGCCTGCCACGGCCCCACCCGCAGATGAGAGAAAACACGCAGAGGCCTTTGTCTAAAGGCTGTCAGCCGTGCAAATGTTCATCCTCTTGTCAGAGAGCCCCAGGGCCCCCAAGTAGTTCCTGCTCCTCCCAAAAACATAGTGTCCCCTGAGCTGATGGGACAGGTGGCCCCTCCGTAAAGCCTCCTCAAAGGGCACTTCATCCCCACAGAAGCACCCCCAGGGCAGGTCTATCCCCAAGCAAGCTAAGCAGAGGATGTACATATGCACATGGGCACATGTGGCTCACCAGGGTCACCCACACACGCAGCCACAGACGATGCCAAACCAGCCACAAAGAAAGGCACCAGGCCCCGAATATTGCCAAAGGCCTGGGCTATGCTCAGCTCACCACTTCTTTTCCTAAACCTGGCCCAGTGGCCAAGGCCAAGAGGTAGAGTCTGAAGGATGAGACCCTGAGGCAGGCCCGGCCCCTTACCACCCAGTAAGCACTCCAGGTGGGAAGCTGGCAGCTGTCCCTGTTCACCCTGGCAGGCAGAGGGGCTCTGCTCTGGCCCGGGGTGAAGGGACACAAAGAACCTGCCTGAAAACCATCCGCAAGCCATCAGGGAAGCAGCCAGCGGGGCTGGAACGTTCCAATGTCACCATCTCACCGCCCCCTGCGGGGAACAGAGCAGGTCTTTGTGTTTCTATCACTGCGGTCATCAAATATTTACTGAGGCTGACAGGCCATTTCAGACAGGCCAGAAGTGAACCCCACAGGCTCTTCCTGCAGCAAGAGGAGACAGAGCTGAGGGAGAGGGGGCCGTAAACACAGAGGTGTAGGCAGTCACTGGGAGAAGGGGGACACCCCAGCAGGGTGCAGTCTGTGGGTGAGGGGACTCAGCCAACATCTCACTTGGGGCTTAGGTCCTACTTAAGGTACCCAGGGCTATCAGCCAGCTGGGCAGGTACGTTGGCCCTGCTCCCGTGGTACTGCCACAGAAAGGAAGTGGCAAGGGCCTGAGCTACCTACAGAGGGCAATCAGAGGGAGCACCTCCCCCAAAGCTTCCTGCAGCGCCTGCTCCCCAATCTGGCACAGATGTCCTTTCTCCTCTAGTGAGGAACAGCCCAGGGACACCATTGGGGGGGAGGGATGACAGCACGGGTCTCGAGTATTCCAGGTTGGCCTCCTAACTCATCATGCATGTAGCTGAGAATGACCTTGAACTTCTGGCCCACCTGCTTCCACTTTTTGCGTGCTAGGATTACAGGTGAGCATAGCACGCCTGGTTTATTCCGCCAGGGACCGAGCCCAGGACTTCTTGCACTCTAGCCAAGTACTCAAACGCAGCCCCAGAGCCTATCATTCACTTTCATCTTGGACATACAAAAGCTATCAGCCCAGATGGGGCAGGCTGTGGGCCACCACCACACCTGTTCCCAACTCCACCAAAGATGGGCAAATGCTATAGAAACCCCAGAACAAACTTCAAACTCCTGGTGGTGTCACAGTGAATAAAACCTCCCGATATCGTTCACACGAGACTACCGATACGTGCAGTGCCTCCTCCACTCCTGGGGCCAACAGCACCTGCCACACTCACTGGGACAGTACAGCAGGCCGGCGAGCAGAAAAGGGGCCTCTTCCCACCTCCAAGCACAGTATTAGCAGACCTTGGCTTTCTGGAGACAAAGGGACCCACATGGGTGCGTGCTTGGTTTGCCTTCTTAACCCAACAGTCTCGAAGCGGAAGCAACCTCCATCAGCAGTGACCTACCTGTCTGCTATGGCACTTGGCCAGCCCCTGACATTGTGACAAAGGCTTAGGGATCACAGGGCTTCTGAAACTCCCTGGCCCAAGGGTGAGGGGGACAGTGACAAATGTCCCTGTCCTTACTCACTCCCCAATTGAAAGGGCAGAAGTAGGACCTAGGCAAAGCTTCTGTCCACACCTGACTCCCACCCAGCAAGGGGACAACAACAGGTAGGGCTGGCCCAGGTACAATTTATAATCGGAAATGTAAATGTAATGGACCTGGGCCCACATTGCTCAACCAATCTCAGATGGAGGGTTGGGGCTAGAGTGGGTACAAATGGCCTGGGCAGTTGGTGAGACCTCTGTGTATGTCAGCAAAGACTTCCCAAGAGGAAGACATCAGACGGTGGTCACATCACAGCAAGGAAGGAGGCCACAGGCTCCACCCCATATCCCCTCCCTAGAGACAGACCCGCTAGATAGCCACTCTTCTGTTAGGGCATCATGCCAACAAAGCAGGTCCAGGGATAGCAGAAGAGGAACAGCTCAGAGAGACTCCGCTCCAATTCAGGCCAGCCAGGCATCCTGTGAGGTCTTGGGAAGTCACAGGAGTTCCACCAGTAACCAGTGAGCTCAGACCAAGTCAACTTCGAACAGAATCACCCTGAAGTAGCAGCGGCAGCCTACTGCACAGTATCATCAGGCTTCATGGTAGTCCCAGGCTCAGAGCAGGCGCCTGAAGTAAGACGGAACATCCATCCCGATATCCCTCTCTCCCTCCTCAGAAGGGGTGATGGAAGCCCTCCCTGACAGGAGCTGCCCAGTCTCCAGAGTACAGAGCGTCCATGGGTGTCGGCGCAGCTATTTCTGGGCTAGAAGGACTCGTGTCTCCACAGGGACAGCAGCTTGGCCAGCCCTGTGACCTGCACGTGCAGCAGCCCGTGGCCGCCACTCCAGAGACACACAACCCAACCCCACTGGTCAAAAGCACTAGACAGAACCACCAGAGGCTCTACACATACTGCCTGGAGCCATCGAAGAGAACGCCGGAAGGCTAGCTAGTGGTAATAAAGGGGTAAAGGGTTGCTCTAGGTTAGGGGTCCTCAACCTTCCTAACGCTGCAACCCTTTAATACAGTTCCTCCTGCTGTGGTGACAACACCCCAGCCATAAAGTTATTTTCATTCTACTTCATAACTGCAATCTTGCTATGAATCATAACATAACGTAAATATCTGTGTTTTCCGATGATCTTAGGTGAGCCCTGTGAGAGGGTCATTTGACCCCCAGAGGGGTCATGACCCACAGGGAGAGAACAGCTCTTCTAGATGAAAACAGATGTGACAAGCAAACGCCACACCAATTTCCTCACAGATTAGATCCCAGGTAAAAGCAGGGAATCCAGAGAGAACAATCATGGGAATCAAAAGGCCACACACCACACACATCCAACAGGATCCACCCACCTGGGCCCTGGGCGTGGCCCTGCAGAGGCTCTGTGGGGACCTGTCCCTGTTCTTGTCAGGAGATGCTTGAAGTATTCAGGGAGGAACCCAAAGTGGGTCAGAGAAAACGCACACAAATGCGGTGATGGGGACGGCCGAGCACCCAGCTCCCAACTCCACTCTGCCAGGGCTAGGGATTTTCAAAATATAAGTTTGAGGGAAATGGAAACTGGACTGCTGGGTGAAGGAGAGCACTGTAATGGGGCCCAGATGGCTAGTGAAGAGCAGAGCAGGACGTTCAGGGGAGAAGGCAAGCAGCCCCAGGGCCTGCAGATGCCCACAGCGGCCAAGTGTAGATAAGAACCAACAAGCAAGCTGGCAGGTGGGCTGTTTGGGACCTAGCCATGCAGATAAGCACTCTTTTGCACATGGCATTGACACTCCCTAGAGAGAGAAATTACTCCACAGCCTGCTAACCCATCCTGAGCATCCAGGGTCCTCAACCTCAGGTAACAGACCATGAACAGTTACGCCAATCAAGCCCTTCCCAGACACCCCTGCAGCAATGAAGGCCACAGAGCTCCTCTTGCAGCCAGAAAGGTCAACGAAAATACCTATAAATAATTTCCTTTAAGAATTAAGAATTGAAACACAAGCTGGGTATAGTGGCAGGTGTGGTGGCACAGCCTTTAATCCCAGCACTTGGGAGGCAGGGGTAGGTGGATCTCTGAGTTCAAGGCCAGCCTGGTCTACAGAGTTCCAGGACAGCCAGGGCTATATACCGAGTCCATGTCTTAAAAAACAAAACAAAACAAAACAAAAACAAACAAACAAAAAAAGAATTAAAAACAGATGTAACTGTTTGAGAAATGGGCCTTTACGGGCCTCCCTAGGCTCCTTCCTACCCAACTATGCATTTGCTCCCTGCCTTCAAATGTGGTTATACTGCCTGGAGCTGTAGCATGCCTTCAGGGTCAATGCACATGGGGAAAGCTAAAGAGAAAGAGGAAATATTTTATGTCTCTAGCAACATTGCTGAGCTGCCTCTGGAGCTCTCAAGCAGCTATCTTTAGATTTCAGATTCTGGGCATGACCTAGGATTGGTTTGACTCACCACAGCTGGCTCACAGTTGAAGGTTTCCCAAGCACATTTGCGTGCCCGAGTGCACGCCCACAAGAGAGAGAGACAGAGAGAGAGAGAGAGAGAAAGGCAAGAAGAGACAGTGGAGGGAGGTGGTCTTCCCAGGCCATCTGGCCTGAGACGAGCAGAGGTCACAGGGACAGGGCCAGCTTTCCACATCTGGCTTTACATGCTGTCAATGGCACCACTGACTCATACAAGGCAATGCACACTTGCAGAGATAACGAGAGATACCATGACCACCCCCAGTGCGTCCCTCCCCACTCTGGCCACGAGAAAGGGGAAGTAGAGGGAAGCCAGATCCCCCATACACCCCAGCACTTCACAACACAGTGGGCATTTTAAAGGCTGGGGGATGGGCAATAGCAATGCCCATCTGACCCAGCACTTCCCAGGCCTCTCTCTCTCTGCAGCCATACGTTAAACACATTTGATGGACCATGCCACTGCTCTGCCAAGTGACCTTTCATGGAATCCATGACTGATGGGCTCATAGGTGGATATCAACACCCAAGGAAGCTCTCATCAAACTCAAGCCCCTTCCTTCTCCTTCCAGCCTGGTGACCATGTTCAGCCTGGCTGATGCATCCAGGTCCTGTGAGGCTGAGGCCTGGGCCAGGGGCTTCCCGCTGAGAAAAGCCCCAGATAACCCTGAGCAAAACCTCCAGGACTCTAGACACTGAGCCTCTCATCACCCTCCCTCACCCTCAGGTGGGGACAGTGCTCTTGGCCCAGCCTTTAGGACACAGCTGGCAAGTAAACATCAGGATGAGGGCCACAGCTGCTTGAGGGAACCCCTGACTCAGAGCTGCCCTGCTGGTCCAAGGGGCCTGGCCCTGCCCTTCACTACCTCTCCAGAGCACAGCTGACCTACACTCTCTGGAAACACCTCCCCGGGACCAGGACAGCATCCCTGAGCCAGGTGGCATCAAAAGTATAGCACAACCCCTTGGCGGCAGCCTATCAAGACAGACTTGACAGCTGTCACACCCTGCGTGTGCAGAGCACTGGAAGGTAAAACACACAATCGAGGCAGCTGCCCTGGATGACTAGTAGGTGGATTTTTAATCCTGGGAACTTTTAGACGGAGTGACGCTACTCTTTCTTCATAAACACCGTTTTGAGAAGTTCTGGATTTTGGAAGGCTGGTGTTCCCTGTGCTGGAAATTTTCCACAGGTGCGGCCCACTTACAAACAATGAGCCAAAACAGACTTGTCATTATCCCTGGAGACAATGGTCAAGGCTGACAGTTCACTCGGTGCCATCTACCCTGCGCCCTCAGATAAGTGAGAGCCACCTGCCACCCTCTCTGTCACACGGAGCAGCCTCACTGTGTTGTCTGTGACTCCACATTTCTACTCTACCTTTACCTCCACGGCTTTGCCTTTCTTTTGTTAAATTTATTTATTTTTAAAATTATATTTACTTTTTTACTGGGAGGAGGCACACGTGAAGAGGTCAGAACTTTCACAGTCAGTTTTCTCTCTTGGGTGCCTTCCCCGGCTGAGCCATCTTGCCAGCCCTGGTCCTGCCTTCTAGAGCTTGCGCGCAGTCGACTCATTTAGTCACCCCGGCACTGGTGTTGTGGACTCATCAGAGGCCTGTGTCCTCTTTACTCACATGCACTTAAGAGTCTTCTCAGTCCTTTCACAGCTTTACGGCTCTGCTCTTTTTAGTGCTGAGCAATTCTCCATTTTCTGGGCATACCACAAAATCTGCTCATCTCCTGAAGGATATCTGGGGTACTTCTGTGTTTTAACACTTACAAATGAGGCTGTTATCAACATTCATGCACAGGCCTTCAAGGTGTAACTTTCAATGGTTCGTGATAGGGTGAATACTAAGAAGGAAGACTGCTAGAGCACCACTTTCCATTCCCCCTGTGATGAGGGAGCACTCTAGTTGCTCCGTGTCCTCATTAGCATGTGGTGTTATCAGCTGCTCTGGCTTTGGCCATTCTAATAGGTATGTGGTATGTTCTCAGTGCGGGTTGAGTTTTCGTCTCCCTGGCAACACATGAGGCTAAGCATCTCCTCGTTCTCATTGGTTATGTGAACATCCCCACAGGTAAAGTGTCTATTTAACCTTTAGCCTTTCTTTATTTTGGTTTTTCCAGATAGGGTTTCTCTGTGTAGTCTTGGCTGTCCTGGACTCGATTTGGCTGGCCTCAAACTCACAGAGATCTGCCTGCCTCTGCTGGGACTAAAAGCATGCACCACCACACCCAGCTCTATTATTTTTTTTTTAATCTGCTTGTTTTTCTTACTGCTGAGTTCTGAAAACTTTGTGTGTTTTGATTCCTTTATCAGAGGTATTTGTCAATATTTTCTGCCCATCTGTCGCTGGTCTCTTCATCCTCTTGACTCTGTTTTTCACAGATAAGTTTTTAATTTTAATGAAGCTCAGTGGCTTATCAATTATTTGTCATGGGCTGTGCCTTAGGTGGTGCTTCAAAGGTCATCAACAAAACCAAGGTCACCTGCCTGGTTTTTGCCTAGCTTCTAAACATTTTAGGCTCAGATGTGATCCCTTTCAGGTTGATTGTTCAGAAGGGCCTGTGCTCTGGGCCCTGTGTGCTCTGATGTTGGTCTGAAGTGTGTGCTCTTGCTCTACCTTTTGTTTTGTGTCTTTCTGCGGAGCTGAAATGGATCCTAGCACCTAACTCAGCAAGCACTGTGCTGAGCCGCAGCCTGGATTTGAAGGTCCACCAGTCACAGCCCCATTCGTTGAAAGCCTTTTTGCACTACTCTGCTAAAAGACTCCTTCATTAAAGCCATCAGCTTTCTCCTTGCAGGTCTTCTTCTGGGCTCTCTCTTCTATTCTTTTGATCTGTCTACCCTTCTACCAACATCACACTATCTTGATCATTTCTTTATTCTATTCCATAGTTCTAATATATATTTAATGAAAGCTGGCTTGAAAGTGGTAATCCAATATGCTGGGAAGCAGGAACAAAACCAGACTTCAAAACGCTGCAAAGCAGGGGAATTTGCTGCCATCCCCCACTCACCAAACCCCACCACCCTGCCTCTTAGGCAGAAGTCTTCCCTGTGGGGTACCAGCGGCCATACCCAGGTCCTGACTTGCCTTCGAAACTCCAGCTGCTGCGCTTCCTGCCCTGACCCTTATCTGCAACTTAGATGATGAGGCTGCTGCAGCACAGGGCCCCAGGCTCTGCTGCTCCCCACCAGGTGGGGGCTGGGGCTCAGCCCTGCCGGGATCAACTTGCTCTGCACACCACCAACGGCTGGTTACTGTGCAGGTGGGAAGAGGGCCACTGCAAGTCCATGTGCTCTGTGAGATGCCACCCGAGAGTTGGCCAGCATCCCCCATGCCAAGGTAAAAACACTAAGGCTCTCAGTGGCAGGTACCCACCAACCAATCAGGTAGCAGTGTATATGCAAGCAAGCGCCCACATGCACGTGTGCTCACACACACAGGCACAGACAACACACCAAACCCCCTTGCTACCTACCACTACTCAGTGCCGCACTTGCTGAGACCCTAGAATCCATCGCAGCTGTGCAAAAAAGGACACAAGGGTTTTACCACAGCTGCTGGCCCAGGGTGGACCACAAAAGAGGCCAGACACACAGCCTGAACCTCCACTGGACAGGTCAAGTTCTCCATTACTGCAGTAACCTGGGCCCCATGCACTCATTGGACACATTGCAGCCTCGGCCCAAAGCCAGGTCCAAGCCACAAGCCCCGAGAGACACCCACAGGGCACAGAAGAGCCACAAGTAAAACTGAGCTTTCTGGAAGACGAGCAGCCAGCTCTGAACAAGCCAAACAGCACAGTACTGCAGGCCAGCCCTGCCCAGACGGTGAACTTGCCTCGGATAGGCAGCTGGGAAAATGGAGGAGAAGAAAATGACAACAGACGCTGTGGTACTTCCTTATTGTGACTTAGCACCTGAATCGAGGAAACACTTTCCCCCACCTGTACGGCTCAATGAACAGAACTCACACCTGCCCTGTGAGAGCCAGCAAACAAGGCTGGGGCTCCTGGAATCTCCCTTCTGGCCTAGCCTCCACAAGAGCTTAGACACCCCCACCTATCCCCACCCACCTCATGCTCCAGGCTGTACCTGAACACTGAAGCTCCCTAAAGCAGCTTCTGCCAGCAAAACCGTCTTGTGTCCTGCTAGCCCAAGTCCCTGCCATGCCCCCCACACCCACCTTCAAATCCTACATTCTCTAACACAATTGAGCACACCAGAACTGAGCTTCCTCCCCACCCTACACTCGTAGCTGGCTCCCAGCTGTGTACTCTTGCCCTCTCCTCTGTTCAGAGCACCCCAGACAAAAGTCCTGGCCACTCCTCCAGGCTGTCCCTGAGGCCCATCTAGCTGCCTCGCCATCCACAGAAGGACTCCTCCATGTTCTTCTAGCTCCAGCCTCAAGGTCTTTACACAGCCGTGCAATCCGAATAATTCAGTGCCCTCTCCGACAAGTGTCCTACGCACCCGGCTCTCTCCCCACCACAGCATTCTGAGATTTGCAGACATTTCTCCAGGTCTCCTGGAATCATGACCTGATCTGTCCCAGGCCTGGAACCCAGGGCCAGCTCAACCAACAGCCACCTGACCAATGAGCATGGTCACCCTAGAAGCATAGAGCTTCAAAGCCTGCCCAATCCTCGGGTGACCAAGTGCTCAGGACTCAACCTCGGATGTCTCTTGACCTTGCTTGCAGTTACCAACCCAATCCTCATGGCCGGCACCCTCCCCCACCCTACCCCCAGCTTCTGTGGCTAGTCTCAGCTCAGGGCCCAGACAATCACAGACCACCTTGGACTCCTCCAGCACTCAGTGTTCCCTCCCCAGCGACATGGGACCTGTGTGCTCTCCCAGTAACTACCTGTAGGTTGCCTGGGCCTCCTGACCTGGCCACTCTGTCCATGTTCAACATGAGGAAAATCGAGAGCTTGCGCGCTCAGCACATGTCCGGGGGGCACATGCACCTGAAACTTGGAGACTGTGGCTATCTTCCCAGAAGTTCCAGGCCAGTGCAGGGGAGTGGACCCAGTTGCCTCAGAGGCATCTGGGTATCTAGAGCTGTAGAAGCATCGGCTCACGACAGCAACTCATATAGACTGCACGTGTCCTTTTAAACTCATGTGTGAAGTGGGTTCTCAGCAGGGGCTGAGGGGAGAAACTGAGCCACCTTACTTGACTCACATGGAGATCTGGCCTTGAATCAGACTCAGCTGGGCACCTCCAAAGGCCTGGGCCTCTGAGAACACCCCTCAAGCTTAATACTCATCTGCAGAAGTTCCTGCCTCTATGGGTGCCTGGCTGCCCCACACCCCAGGAACGGTAGCCGCAGCCTGGACTGCTACTCACCGTAGCTGACCGCATGGCTCACCACACACACCTCATGACACCACTCAAAGTGGGGGCGGGGGGAGGGGCGCAGGCACGGGTGCCCACATTTCTACACCTGATGGGAAAGCCATACCCACAGGCCATTCAGGCAGCCAGAGCCAACCTTTCCCACCAACCAAGACTGCGGTCAGCAAGCATGAAGGAGGCGAGCCCGGCGCTCACACAGACCAGTTGTCAATTATAGCTCTTTGAACGAAATTAGGCACTCAGGGGATTAAAAAAAGAGAGAGAGAGAGGGAGGAAAAAGGCCAGGTGACCGCCAGCCAAATCAGGCCATGCTGTCTCAGAGTGTCCTCTCCCTACAAGCAGCATGGCCTGCTGGGACTGTGGCTCACTGCCTCCTGTCCCCACACTACAGGGCCAGGCATGAGAGTAGAGATGGTAGCAGCCAGGCCTCCTGTACAAGGTTATCACAGCATGGTCCTGGGGCTCTCCAGGCCCTGGGCCTGGGCCTTCCACGTCACCTACATCCCTGGAGGCAGATAGGGCCCTTGGAAAAGTCTGCGCGGCACTTGAGCTGTCTCCCAGGCTTAAGCCACATGGGCTGACCCCTCAAGTGACACCTGCTGCCAGCACTGGCAGCCGAGAACACTGCGCATCTGGGTAGGGCATGACGTGGGACACAGCTCTTCTAGAAGAACACTGTTGCCCTGAATGCAGCAGCAGGACTCACTCAGTGACTGGAGGGCCCTGAGGCCATGTCTCCTCCATCCCTCGCAACAAGGCTCAGGCAGGGCAAAGACTCAAAGACTTTCTACCCCTACACTTCCTCCATAGGCCTCATACCAGTCTGCTAGGGTGCAGCCAGTCTTCAAGCCAAGGACCAAGGACTGAGTACCTCCACAGGGTATATGGACCCCATCTGGCACAGGGCCCCACCGTGGAGACAGTTCCCTCCCTGCAATAGGAGCATGCTATAGTAGCGGACAGAGGCACGGGGACCTGAGCGTCAGACCCTAAATCCCCTGAAATCAGGGAGAGGATGAGGGCAGGAGTCTAGGGGTGTTTTGCTTCCTCTGTTCCATTAGGAAGAGGAGGCGTCTGTTCCTACTCTGCTAACAGGAGTAAAAGTTCATTCAGAGCATAAATGACAGGAGGAAATATTTTCAAATGCCACCCCCCTTCCCATTTTGGAAAAAAAAAAAATAGAAGACAATTCTCAGTACGTCTACAGCCAAGAAGGTGGGCCGTCTCCCCGTCCTTGATGCGGGACTAGCACATACCGCTCTCCCTGTCAAACCTTTCAACACAGCCTCACTGGAGGGAACCCAGTGTCCTCTAAGCTACTCATAAGGCCTGTGGCTGTGCTGATTCCGCCCCTTGGCAGAGAAGCCTGGAAAGAGACTTCAAGCAGTGTAGCACTGTGGAGGCCACACCGGGCCCACCACTGAGGGTGCAAAAAGGAAGCAGCCACCCAGCAGGCACCTGAGTAAACAGACCAAAGCTCTTTGGGTATCCAGAGGGCAATGGAGGCTAACCTCCCCAGGAGAAAAACAGTCATGACAGACCCTCCCTTCGCCTTCCCAGATTCAGGTGCCTTCCCCAACAGCTGGAAACACTGGAGAACTGCAGAGGCTCAGGGAGAAGCCAGCACATGGTGGATAAACAAGGCTCCCTCCCAGAGCCAAAGCCAAGAAACTTTCAGCCCATGCCCTGATGGGGTCCTCTGCATGGGATGGATGGGGACCTCCACCCCAACCCTGGACAAGGACTCTGGCTCCCCTCTCCTAGCCTGGGCCCCGATCTGGGTGTCTCTAGAATCCCTGCTGCCCCACTATCTCCTCCACCCAGGACAGCACACAGGGGCCTCTGTACAGCAAGCCTGTGCCCCACACCCGAGTCGGCTTCTGCCACCCTCCCTGATCCTGCCACCTCCCACCCAGCCACCTCCTGAATGGTATCAGTCACTCAGTGTTCCCACCATCGAGGTGACCTGTAATGTGGAGGTTCTCACCCAGGAGGCTCTAACTGGCCCAGGCCCCTGGCATGTGAACTTTCCCAGGGTAGTCCAGAGAGAGGAAGGTAACCCCATACAGTGCTTTGCAGCCTAAGCCAAACATCAACAGCACCTCTCACTGAAGGAGATGTGGAGTCCCCCACACATACTTACTGGGTAGTCCCAGTGTCCCCTAAGCAACAAACTGCACTGAAATCCAGACACTATCTCATTTTTACCTAGAGCCAATTATCCAAAGACCCCTGGCCAGAGGCCAGGCCCACCCTCTGCTGCCCCGCCCACCACAACAGTGGACTGACTTGTCTTGCCTTAAAGGGAAGGGGAATTAACAAGAGTCCCAAGCCTCTGCGATGCCTCAGATAGGCAGGCTTGGCCTGTGGAAGTCTATCTCACATCCAGCCTGCTGTAGCACACCCCTGCTCTGTCCTGTACCCTCAGTGACATTCCATAGTGGCAGCACAAGCAGGTGCTCAGAGAGCCACAATGGTCATCTGGCAAGAGCAGGAAGGTGGGGAGCCAAGAATCGTGCCATTCTCCAGAATGTCCCCTTCCTCTGTGCCTCTTAAGGTAGCAAGCACGCAGGGCACACCTCAGGGTCCTGGGCACAGACCTCGTCCCCCGCACCCATTCTGCACCATCAAGGCTGCCTCTCTGCAGGGTCTAGGACAACCTGTGGGTCACAACCCTTTCACAGGGGTCGCCTAAGAACATCGGAAAACATAGGTGTTTATATTACGATTCGTAAAAGTAGCAAAATTACAGTTATGAAGTAGCAACGAAAATAATGTTATGGTTGGGGAGGCTAACCACAACTTGAGAGACTGTATTAAAGGGTTGCAGCCTTAGGAAGGTTGGGACATGCTCTAGAACATGCTAGGCAAAAGACAGGGGTGATCCTCAGAGGAGCCATGAGGGAGGAAGGAAACTGAATTCCTGCTGAAAGTCTCCAGGACAGCACTGATCCTCCCATGCAAAGCTGTATTTCCATGACAGAGCCAAAGGGCAGTGTGGAGGCAAGACCTTTGAAGCTCCTTGTCTCAGGAGGACTGATCACCGGTACACCCAGGAAATGAGCCCGGCTGTACACAGGCAGAGCGCCCCGCAGGTGCTGAGAACACAGCACCTGAATCCTGTTTCCGGGCCAAAAGCGCAGGCCTCCTGCAGTGGAGGCCCTGGCACCCAGTTCACCCAGGCTTGCCCAGGAGGCGTTAACCCTGGAAGGCCAGCTAACTTTACAGGCCAGCGGGTAGGCTTACACCTCCAGCCAGAACTCTCCCAGCTGGCCCCTGCCTGACAGCTGCCCCTCCCTCCCAGTAAGGGGGGCCTACAAACACCCCTTGTGACAGGAGCTGCCTCTTCTTCCAAGGCTGGCCCCAGGACGGCTAGGGTTGCGGTTTACATAATCTTCAGGGCCAGGGCTGACACAGCTAACGTGAGGGCAAGGTTATGAAAAATGCATGCTGAGCCTCTGCTTCCAAAAAGAAAGGAAAAAGGAGACAGAAACAGAGAGAGAGGTGGAAGGAAGAAAGGGGTGGGGGAAGACGGAGAGAGAGACAGAGACAGAGACAGAGAGACAGATTGGGTAGGTAGGCAATTTTTCATGATTTTCACTCCACATCTAATTTGTGAACAAACCAGACTCTTAGAACACCAGGAGGTTGCTGACAGGGCTTCTAGGCCTTGGCCAGCCAGGGCCCAGGGGCCCACCAGGCATCACTCCTGAGTCAGAGGAAGCCCTTGCAGGTATCTGCAGCTATCATACCTACATCGTGCAGGAAGCGCACGGGAAGATGCTAATTTAAGGGGAGCTGGGAGCGTCCCAAGCCACCTAGAAAAAGGCCTACACACAGCCTTCTCTCTCACTACCCTCCAGTCTCTACTCCGTCAATGCAAATGGGTTCTGGGGACCTACAAGGAGCATGGGCTGGCAGAACGAGCCTCCACTGCCCACTCCAGCGCCGCTGTCCCCGTGGGCACAGCACAAACCCAGCCTTGACCTCCAAGATGACACGTCTCAACCCGTGCACAGGTCCAGAAACAGCACCAACAGGCTATCATACACGCGGCCTATGTCCCTCAAGACACCCACAAAGAGGGTGACACATACCAGCCACCACCATCCCCGGGGCTGCCTAAAGCCCTGCCTCTGAGTAAGGACACACCCAAGGACGCACTTGCTCACAGCCCACCTGCGGGCAGCAGCCCTCACCTGCAGCTCACACCACGCCACCTCCACCCAGGTCTCCGTGTCCAGGCCCTTGTAGACCGTCTTGAAGGAGCCCCGGCCCAGCTCGATGTCGAACTTGAGGAAGCGGCCGTCCAGGGAGGTGGCCACGGCCTTGAGGTCGTCCTCATCGTCCTCCTCCTCCTCAGGTTCATCCTTGCGTGCGCGCCCAGGCTCCGGCTTCGCCTCGGTGGCTCCAGCGTCCTCCTGCGTCGGGGCCGGCGCCTCCTCCTGCTGCGGGCCGCCGTCGGGGACCGGCGCGGCTGAGGCCGAGGCGGTGGCGGGATCTGGGCTGGGCTCCTGCGTGCCGGCTCGCTCTGGGCCAGGGTCCGAGGGGCCACTCGGGGAGGCGGGAGGCGCTGCGGGCGCGGCGGGCGCGGGCGCGGCGGGGCGGCCCCGGGCGCGCTCCGCGATGAGGCGGCGCGTCTTGCAGAGCAGAAGCACCCGGCGCTGCAGGGGCTGTGGAGGCTGCGCGCTCGGCGTCTCGGTCGCCTCCAGGCCCGGCGGCTCCTCCTGGTCCGACTCCACCACGCTGCGCCGCAGAAAGCGCTGGGGCCCGAGCCGCGCCGCCCTCGCCCGCGGCTCCGCCATGCTCGCCGACCCCGTGCCGCGCCCGGCCTCCATCAGCGCGCCGGGGGCGTCTCGGCGGCCGCCATCGCCGTCCATCTCTGCGGGCCAAGGACACACGGGCCCCGCGTGAGCGCCCGCCCCACTGCACCTGCCTGGGCCGCGGGATGAGACAGCGCCGCCTCTGGGCCCGCGCCCTACCCAGCCCCACCGCAGAAGTGGCCTGCCGGGCGGTCCTCTACGGGCTCCCGGGAGAGGGGGTGCACACCGAACCCCGAGGCGCAAGGGGATGCCCTGCCTCTCTCAGCCCCGAGCCGCGAACACTGCCTGTCTCGGGCTGTCCCGGGGACTCCAGGAGGGACGACTTGCTAGGTGTCCCTGAGGGCCCCTGGAGCCACAGAAGGGCTCGGGAGGCTGGAGAAAGGGGTCAAGGCCGGCCCAGGAGCGACCCCACTGGGCTATCCCGCAGGCGGCCGCGGAGGGGACGGGGAGGCCCGGGGCAGGGGGAAGCACCGGACAGGAGCCGGCTCCACAAAGGACGCGGGCCCGGGGCGCGCGGGGAGGGGGCTGCGGCGACGCGGCGCGCACACAAAGGCAGCGGGCGGGAGCGCTCGATACTCACAGGGCGAGTAGGCGCTGTCCATGCCCGCAGCCCGGGGACCGGGGCGAGCCAGGCGAGCGAGGCCGCGCTCCGGGACGGGAGTCCGCTCTCTTGAGCCGCGTCGCGCTGGGGCGGGGTCCTCGCCGGGGCGGGGGTCGCCAGGCCGCTCTGCTCCTGCGCGCTGCTCCCTCGGGCCGGGCCGCTGCGGGGCCGCGCTCCCGCGTGCTCCTGCCGGCTCCGCGCGCCTCCGCTCCCGCACCGGCTCCGAACTAGCGCGCGGGGAGGGCGGGGCTTCCGTTCGCCCCACCCTCCCCAAGACCGGCACGCGGGGCGGGGCCTGGCACGCCCACCTGGCTGCGGCGGAGCGCCGCCACCTGCGGCTAGGGCCCCTCAAAGCTTTTTGGAAGTGGTCCGCAGGACTGTGGGTCTTGAGGGGCCCTATCTTCCTCGGAGGTGGCAGGCCACAGACAACGTGACTTAGCCCAGAGCTCCGAAGCGTGGAATCTATGCCAAGAAAAACAGACAGGCCCAGGGTACCCTACCGTCAGGTGCCCAGCGACAGTCGCAAAACTGGAGCGTTGCCCTAGCCTTTCTATACTGCCAGGATATGGGGGAACCTCACTATCACCCACGGAGGTTGGTGCCTGTAAGCAGTGTGTCCATTTTTTTCGATTAAGCAAACCCAGAACTCAAAGACAGATGACTCCAGCCCTGACCAGCAGCGTGGTTACCCAAACCTGTAATTCCAGCACTAGGAAGAGAAGGCAAGAGGATTCTTGACCGTGGAGTTGGACTTCCCTGAGCAATAAAGGAACTGTTTCAAAGACAGACAAGAGATAGGTGATAGATGATAGATAGATAGATAGATAGATAGATAGATAGATGGATAGATAAGATGGAAAGGACTTCTCTGTCCTAAGTCTCAGAGGCAGTCCTGAGATGCCTCAGATGGGGAAACAGGAGGAGGTTTCCAGAAACCCCTTGACTTACCATGCTGATTACCACCCGTTCTGAGGAGTCTGGTGCTTCTCTCTCAACCCCCTGAGTTACTCAGCTCCCACAGAGAAGCCCCTCTCCTGGGCACCTCTGAGCTTGACTGTAGGAGTCACAGAAGGCTGACCTGATTTCTGAACCCATGCCAAGCACCTGCTTGAACCCACCCCTCACCTGTGCTCACGCCCTGTGATCCACAGCCCACGTCACCTGAGGAAGCCAGTGCGAAGGAAGATAACAGGATGTTCTAACCTCTATCCTCACCCTTCTGGTGTGACACCCTGTCAGAGATGCATGCTACAAACATGAGTGGCCCACTAACATGAGTGGCCCGAGGGCCACTGGCCCTGGAGCCTTTGGCACCAACAACTCGTGTGACATAAAAGCCAACAGAGGCAACCCCAGCCTTCACAACTAGAAGAAATCAAATGCTGACAGAACCCAACGGCAGGGTTTCCTGGGCCCTGCTAGGGGTTGGTGCTGATACCAGCTGAAAATAGCTTAGAAAGGCTTATGTTCAAGGCTCTTCCTAGCTGAGTTGAATGGTGGCACACTGTCTCTAAAATAAGGAATGCTGAGATTACTTACACCGTGAAAACTGAGAGCCATCTAGAGTCAGGACTCTGACATATACCCCAGAGACCCACTGGTTAAATCATGTGCTTGGCACTGGGCTAGGCATTTGACAGATGCCTGTTAATTTATGTTATCTCATTTCTCATCCACCTTGGGAGTCAGGCGTGAACATAAAGCCCGCTCAAGCCAGAAGCAGAGAGCAGGATGCCAGCTCTGCAGGTGTGAGTGTCCCTGGAGATGGGGATCCGACAGCCAGTAGAAGTGTGGCACAGAGAGACCCCTGCCATACCTACAGCTGCTGCCCACGCACACTCATACATGTATGTGAGGCCCTACCCACAAATCTGGGGCACAACCCAGGCTGAGATAGACCTGGGCACCATGTGCTTTATACCTCCTGGGTGTTTGCACACAGCCCTGCTTCTATGCCTCCTATGGTGAAGAACTCACTCCGGTGGCAGCCCTTCATCATCAGCGTCCATAGCTATGAAACTGATGGATAAGGCCATTCACCTGTTTGCAAGGAATTGCAGACTGGTGTCACTAACAGGCTTGGAATCCCAGCAGATGGAACGAATCGCTGGGCATCTTTGAGTCTCCGTCCATCTCCCGCTGCACTGCTGGATTTCCCAAGGCCCACAGGCCATGGCTGTGGGAGGACACCCTGAAAAAGCACCAAGATGCTAAGGGCCTGGACGCAGCATCTGGTTTTGATGCTCAATAGACCTGTATCCAAGTCTCCATCCATTTGCACCCACGAGGATGCAGAGGCTGAACCAAGGCAGTATTCCACCTTTAATAGCTGCTCAAGATTTAATAATAATATTAATAATAATAATATTAATAATAATAATAGACTCCTCTCTGCAGTTCTCACCCCAACCCTTACCACCTCAGGCCTTGAGTGACAAGAGTCCCCAAGGACAGACACCTGAAGATAGATCTGCTCCATGCAGAGAACATGTAGTTTGCTCACCCATAGATGGTGAGCATGCAGCGGTCATGTCCTACTCTCTCAGCTCACAGTAAGAGTTCAACAAACTTCAAAGAAGAGAAGGAGAATAGGAGGACCGGCCAATCCTGCTGCTAATGCCGAAGACCTTGAGGCCTTAGTTAGAAAGAGGGGTCAGTACTGTCCACGGGAAGCCAGATCGATTCCCAGGTACTGCTGTCAGGGTCAGGTCTCACTTTTCAGGTTTGGCAGCCTATCAGGAACTCAGGCCTAGCACAGCCAGTCTTCCCTGGGCCTGACACCCTGGTAGTTGCAGCAGGCAAATGAAGACAGTTCTGGAGAACAGATCCAGAAGCAGCAAGGCAAGTAGCCTGGGCATCATAGGAAGTCCTTCCTGAGATCTGAGGAGAGATGAGGCAACCCCTAACACTGGGTGGCCCAAGATGGAGGCACGTAGGGGACAGAGCGTCAGTCCTGGGAGGTGAAAACAGGGGCATGCCCAGACCATGGTTTCATCCAACCCTGTATGTCGCTCTCCAATGATAGGAGTTCTTCCTGGGAAGAGCCTTGGGAAGTGGACTGGGTGGCACAGGCACAGAGAGGGACCTAACCCTTCTGCAATGAATTGACCATGCTGCAGGAAGGAATGAGGAATTCTTTGCAACACTGAGGCACCATTAGGATCCTCCAAACTATGGGCTGAGAACATAGCTCAGCCTGTAGAGTGCAATCTAACAGGAAACGAAGCTGTGATGTCTCATTTTGGTAGTCTGCCATGAGCAGTGTCACTCCTGAGCAGGTGGTCCTGGGATGTATAAAAAAATAAGCTGAAGCCAGGCAGTGGTGGCACATGACTATAATCCCAGCAACTGGGAAACAGAGGCAGTCAGATCTCTGTGAGTTGGAGGCCAGCCTGGTCTACAGAGCAATCTCCAAGATAGGCAGGCCTACACAGAGAAACCCTGTCTCTGTGTAAAACAAAGAGAGAGAGAGAGAGAGAAAGAAGAGAGGGAGGGAAGGAAGGAAGGAAGAAGGAAGGAAGGAAAGAAGGAAGGAAGGAAGGAAGGAAGGAAGGAAGGAAGGAAGGAAGGAAGGAAGGAAGCTGAGCAAACACATAAGAAGCATTCTTCTGTGGCCTCTGCTTCAGTTCCTGCCTCCAGGTTCCTGCCTTGAGTCTCTGCCTTGGCTTCCTTCAGTGTTGGACTGTAGCCTGTTTTCTTTGTTGTTGTTGTTTTGCCTTTTTTTTTTTCAGTTTTGTTTTGTTTTATTTTCTGAGACAGGGTTTCTCTATGTAGCCTTGGCTATCCTGGAACTCACTCTATAGACCAGGCTGGCCTTCAACTCAGGGATCTGCCTGCTTCCACCTTCCAAGTGCTGGGATTAAAGGCATGAGTCAGCACTGCTGCCTGGGGAACTGTGACTTGTAAATCAAATGAACCATCTCTTCCCCAAATTGCTTTCTGTCAGTGTTTGATGACAGCAACAGAGAGCAAACTAGGGTTGTGTTAACCGGGTGTGCTGATGCATCTCTGTAACCCCAGCTCTCTGGGATAGAGGAGCAGACAATCACAAGTTCAAGGATGTCCTCAACTCACAGCAGGTTGGAGGGAAGCCTGGGCTACATAAGACCCCTTCCTTTCTGGGTTTTCTCTTTGTCTGTTTCAATACAGGTTTTCTCTGCGTAGCCTTGGATGTCCTGGAACTCATTCTGTACCCCAGGCTGACCTTGAACTCACCCAGATCCTCTGCCTCCCGAGTGCTGGGATTATAGGCACGTACCACCACCACCCGGCCCCATAAAGCTCGTTCTTTCTCCTCATTCTTCAGTGGCTTTTAGTACAGTCCCAGTGTGGTGTAGCCATCGCCATCTCTGATTCCAGAAAATGTTACTGTCCCACAAAGAAGCCATACCCTGTTAGTAGCCCCCTGTCTCTGGATATTTTTTTTTTATTTAATTTTATTTTATGTGTATTGGTGTAGAGATGTCAGATCATCTAGAACTGGACTTACAGACAGTTGTGAGCTGCCTTGTGGGTGCTGGGAATTGAACCTGAGTCCTTTGGAAGAGTAGCCAGTGCTCTTAACCACTGAACCATCCCTCCAGCCCCCGTCTTTGGATATTTTAAGTGGAATCACAGTATTTGGGCTCTTGTCTTCCTTTATCAGTTGTAAGAGTTGGTGGCAGATTCTTTATCTACTAAACCATCGCAATGGCCTTCTGTTGATTTCTTTAAAATTCTAGTGTGTGTGTGTGTGTGTGTGTGTGTGTGTGTGTGTGTGTGTGTGTGTTTTATGGAAGCCAGGTCTCTTCTTCTGCTCTGTGAGTTCCAGAGATAGCCCTCTGGTTCCCAGGATTGTTTCCCAAGTGACACCTCACCGGCTTCTTGTGTTGATTTTTTTAAATTTAAAATATACACTTTTAATATTTTAACGTACATTCATGCGCCCATGTGGGAGTGTGTGCATGTGAGTGAACGTGCCCTCAGAAGCCAGGAGAGGACATCAGACCCTCTGGAGAACATGGAAGCTAGGAAGCCTCTCAACCACTGAGGCATCCCGCCAGCCCTTGTGTGGATTTTTTTTAAAGAGCACATGCTCATTTAGAGGAAACAAAGTTAAAATGTCTGGAGAGCTGAGGGATAGCAGCACGATGGTAGAGTATCAGCACATATGAAGTTCTGGTCTCCCCTCCCAGCACTTCCATAATAATAATAATAAATTATTATTATTATTATTATTATTATTATTATTATTATTATTATTATGCCATTTAAGTTGTGTCTGGTGTCACCCAGGATGATTCCCACTTCATGGGCTCTGGTGACCACCGCTCCATCTTCAGGCAGCTTGTCCCCATGGGAGATGCTCAGCAAGTGCCTATCAAACAAGCAAACATAATTGATAGCTTTTTTCCAAGCACAGATTTCTTTAATTTGAGCTAATGAGGCACGCATTAGATCTAGAATCATACATATGTCTGGGCTTTTTTTTTTTTCTTCGTTTTATCTGGTTCAGAGTGAGAACCAGCCTTAGCTCCTAAATGAATGAGCAAATGTTTGAGGTTCCCGTCCACAGGCCCCACTGAGGGGGCACCTTAGGTATGGAAGGTAGCATGGCCCCATCTTCCACTTACTGTTCCCAGGATGCACCAGGCAGCTGCTTTTCTCAGGAACTGAGTCGAGAGGTCTTGAGGAGAGGGGAGTGCTGAGAACCGGGTGGGTCTGCTACAGTGGTGAGAACAGCCAGCACTCGGCAGACACTCAAAGGCACCAGATGCTGAGCTAACTTCCTTTTCTCTCCAGTCATTCTTTTTCCTTTTCCTTCCTTCCTTCCTTCTTCTCTCTTCTTTCTCGAAGGAAAGCCCTCAGTTCACCCTGAGGGTCGCTTAGAAATGACACGGGTATAAGGAGGGAGTGAGGCACAGAGAAGGCAACCATGAACAGAACAGAGCACACCAGCAGGTGTGTGCCTTACTCGAGGGCTGAGGGCTTGCCACACTAGCTGGAAGCCGCCAGGCCAGCCACATGACCAAACCCAGGCCTGTGAGAGAAAACCCTCAGCTTCCTGAAGGCTTCGGTTTTGGCGCTCTGTCCTGTGAACAGGCAGGTGAGTCCCTCCCTCGGTCCTGACCCCAGGGCAACTCCATCTGCTCACTGCCCTGGAGAGCGAAGTGCTATTTCTCTATGTTTCCCTTGTCCCTGATGCCTTATGCAGACCTAGCTTGTCATGTGGCCTGTGTCTTGTCCCACTGCCCTTAAATGGAGGCAGCCGGGCAGACTGGCAGAGGCCTTGTGGAAAGCAGTTTATAGCCGGGGCATCAGTCCATCCGAATACAGCTCTGACCGTGTAAATCAGTAATTCCTTTGGCAGAATTTGTTCCAATGGAGTGACCGGTGATGCACCGTGATGTATGAAGGTGTTCACAGGAGGATTATTCATAATAAGCACTAGAAATTGCCAGGATGCCAGCAATTGTGTTAAGCAAACCACGTTATTCCTACACAAGCAAACATGCCCAAGCCACATAAATCCTGTCTGTGGAGTTTTGCAATGGCAAGAGCTACTGGAATGGGATGAGAAGCTAGGAGGGGGTATGACAGGGCCCTGCGCACAAGTTTCCAACCACTGCAGACACGGTAGTTTATTAACCCAGGCCTGGGGTGGAGAGAGGAGGAGTGCTGGGACTCACTGGCCAGCCAGGCTAGCCTACTGGTGAGCTCCAGACCAATGAGAGACCTTTACTCAAAGAGGTAGGCAATGTCTCTGGGGGTCTCCTCTGTTCAACATCAGGTGCTGTATCTTTGACCTCCGTGTGTGCAAACACACATGTGCAAACATTTCCAGTCCCCTACACACAAAATAAATAATTTAAGAAACAGTGGGTTTTGTTTTGTTTTGTGTTTTACTGCTGCTGAGATGGTGTCCCGGTGTAGGCACAGCAGGAGGGCCATGCTTACTGAGTTGAACTTACTTGACTCTGAGCAAACTCCTACCTCAGCCAGGGCACCCTAGTTGTCCTGCCCTCAATTTGTTGCCCAGGTCTACTCACAAACAGAGGATTGGCCACCAGTTCAGAAGAGTCATCCAATATGCCAGGGGCAGTCCTTATCTCCCTGTCTCTATAAGAGGTGGAAGGCCATGGGACTCGGTGATAGATATGGTCACCACAAAGCCAGCAGAGTACATGCACAAAGCAAACAGAGCGGAAACACAGCTAATTTCAGCAGCTGCTAGATGGCCATGACAAGGTCTGTTAGTCCCACCCAGAGAGCGTAAGTCCACTACCACAATTTTTATTAAACACTGGCCAAGTTCGTACCCAGGATTCCCAGAGACTGGGAGGCAAAATCCGCAATGCTGCATACTTCCTGCCTTCGTCCAATAGGGGACACGCACACATCCTCACGTACTTCCTGCCCACACACCTCCAGACTACATGTCATCAAGCACATCCTGTGCCGTTGGGGCAACCAACCTTACTTACAGAAGTGAAAACACGCGGCTTGTTACCTTACATGAACAACAAGCCCCAACATTCCCGGAATTTATCAGTCCTTGGGCAAGGGGACTTAGCAGGTTAGAGGCATTTTTGCTTCGTAGACTTCTTAAGCACAGTAACCAGAACGGTGCTCAGTCACCCAGCTCCGAGAGCTCGACTCGGACCTGTGCCCACGTGGGTCGCTCGCCCAAGCTTTCAATTTGCATCCAGCAGGACCATAGGCTGTCTGAGAGTCCCCGGGTAACGTCCCAGGGGCTGCACCCTCCTCCACGAGGAAGGGCTGCGAGGGGTTTTTTCCACTTCGCACATGTGAGGTTTGTCTGGCTTCTGGTGTTTTTCCAGCAGCTCAGTCCAAAGTGCCTTCGCCTGTCTCTGAAAGCACGGGGCTCACTCAGCTAAAGACACTCGAACAAAGCCAAGTGTGATGGAGCACACCTGGAATCCTAGCACCCTGGGAGGCAGAGGCAGGTGGATCTCTTGTGAGTTCGAGGACAGCCTGGTCCACAAAGAGAGTCCAGGACAGCCAAGGCTACACAGAGAAACCCTGCCTCGAAAAGCCAAAAACAAAACAAAACAAGACATGTGAACGTGAGGCCCTGGCAGACTCCAACAGGCCTCCGATAAGCCTGACCCAGAGCTCACACAAGTTTAAAAAAAGGAAGAAAAAAAAAGTCATATGACTGAGCATATTTTGCCTGTGGCAACAGGATGCTGCCTGGGGAGACCTTGGGACACCAGATGAGGAGACAGCGAAGATTTAAGAAGTTGTCGTTTTTTAACGGACCCAGGTGGGAGGATGGCTCAGCGGTTAGGAGCACTAGCTGCTCTTCCAGGGAACCCGCACCCACATGGCAGCTCACAACCATCTGTAACTCCAGTTCTAGGAGATCTGTCTCTGCTGGCCCTAAGGGCACTGCACAAGTGGGGTACACAGAAAAGCATGCAGGCCCTCATAAAGTAATGATTTTAAAAACAGACGAACGGGGTGGAGGATACGACCTGGTTGGCAGAGTGTTTTCACCGGCACCTGTGAAGCCCCGGGTGTGATCCCTGACTAAATTCGTAGGGTAAATGGGGATAGCACACATAGCTCACCCCAGCCCTTGGGAGACGGAGGCAGCAGGATCAAAATTCAAAATGCAAGGTCATCCTCAGCCACAAGGATAGTTTAAGGTCTGAACTATATGAGACCCTGCCTCAGAAAGATAGAGGGACGTAGGGAGAGAATTAACAGGGTATGAAAGGCTCCCAAAGGCAGACATTTTAAAAAGTACAGCTTTAACCATGGGGGAAGAGTTGAACATTTCTATGTGCCTCCCTGTGTTCTAACTGCAGTTCTGAGCAAATGAGAGCACACTGGGGGGCCTGGCTGGGAGAGGGGCATCCTGCACTGGGAGTTGGGAAGAGCGCTACTGAAACTCACAAATGCACCTGGCCTTCAAGGCTCTACCATTTAAAAGTGCTCTGGAATCACATCTTGTTCTTTTGAGCTCTGCATGGGGAGGCAGGGGTGTCAGCCGGTCTCCACATCTCACTTCTCGTGTTCTGCTCCATTTTCAGTGCTGTAACGGAATACCTAAATGGCCTATCTTACAAAGAAGTGTGTACCTAGGCTCATCGTTTTGGAGAAAGGGATGCTCAGAGGGCATGGGATCCACAGATGCTGGCCTTGCTGTGTCATAACATGTGGCAGGACTGAGCAGTCTACCAAAACAGAGAGTGCTTTTCTAACAAGGCCACACCTCTGGCAACCCAGCCGTGCATTAATCCCCAAGTGATTAAACAGGAGCCCTGAGGACCTAGTCCCCTCCAGAAAGCCCCATTCTTTTTGCTCTACTGAAGACATTTCCAGGGCTCAGGCTTTGGGGAGGTTTTCTCTGTCGATGAATGAGCCTTTTCGAGTCAGATTAAAGTGAAAAGGCAGCTTTATTGGATGCAGCTTTTGGGAGGGTTCTTTGGTCCCTGCACGAGGCAGGGAAGTCTCTGTGAGGAGGAAGACAGAGAGGAAGCTGAAGAGAAAGAAAGAAAGAGCACAGAGGGAGAGAGAAAACAATGAGAGATTGAGGGAACCAAAATGTCTGGATTATATAGGGAAGCCCAGCCCCTGGACTGAAAAGTTAAAGGATGGAGGGTGGGGTATGCCAGACTGAGGGATACTGCGAGAACCTGGAGGCCAGGTCCACTTTGGTATGTTAAATAGCCACCTCAGCCGATTGTCCTGGGTCTGAAACCCAATAGGGACACATGCTAATTGTGCTGTGTGGGCAGTGAGGTGCCCAGCAACTGACTTGTGGACCCCTCAGGAGCCTCACCTCACACACCTTGGAGTCTCTAGTGAGGTGGGGGGAGGTGTCCAGTGACCCAGAGGGAACCACAGGTGTGGGAGAGGGGCCAGTCCCAGAAGAGGGCTTTTCATGCTGAGCTCACTGCCCCAAGGCCAGTGTGGGGTGTGCCCTCTTCCAACCAATGCAGAGTGGTTGGATCCAACTCCTGCCACCTAGCTCTGCACAGGCTTGCTGCCACTCACGCCACACCTTCTGGCCCAGGGCAATCCAGATCTGCTCCCTACTGACCTAAAGTCCCATCAGCCCCACTCGAGGTAGAACCTCATCTCTGTGTTCTAGATGTGACAACAAAGCCAGATTATGTGGCAATCCACCAACACCCAGGAAACATGCTGGCATTCAGGAAGCAGACAAAAGCTGAGGGCATGGTTCTGGACCAGGCTCTATAGGTCACCCAGCTGCTTGGGCCTCGCAGGTCGGGATGCTGAGCCCTGACAAGCCAGGGCTGCTAAAAGATGGCTGGCAGAACAGAGCAGGGCTCCCAAAGTCACAGCACCCCCGCCCCTCACCCCAAGATTCTGCGCTGGTAGCCAAAATGAGACGGGGCCTTGGTCTTTACATTTTGTTTCTGTTTTCCTCAACCTTTATTTTAAAGAGTTTCAAACCCATAAGATGTGGCAGGTGTGGGAGAGATGGCTCTGTGCTTAAGACTGGGCACTGCCCTTGCAAGAACTTGAGTTTATTTCCCAGCACCCCACTCAAGTTACTCACAACTGTCTGTGACTCTAGCTCTGGCCTCTGCAGACACCTGCATGACACACACAATAATAATGATGATGATGATGATGATGATGATGATGATGATGATGATGATGATGCAAGAGACTTAGTCCCTTGGCCTCCTGTTCCAAGTTCCTCTGGTTCCTGCAAAGCTGCAGTGGGCTACTGAGCTATAGCTATGCCGTCTCATCAAATTATTCCTAAGAACACTTTAAGTGCTAGAACTGTCTTGGGTAAAACTGGTCTCTGGTCGCTTAGACCAGCCCTAAATTCCTAAGGTCAACTGGACCATCCCTAAATTCCTGTACAGTGTGACCCTGGGCTAAAGGTTAACTGCCTGACCATTTAAGTGTTATCTCTCAGCTCCAGTAAGTAACACCAGCCTGTTGCTTTTCCAAAGCTGCCTTTGTGTATACGTCACAATTGCACCTTTTCTCCCTTAAAAACCAGAACAAACGGGAAGACCAGGCTGATTCCCCTTTATCTGCTTGGGATAGTCCTACCACTAGAGGTTAATAAAGATTCCATTCAACTGATTCAGGCCTCTTGGGCTGTTTTCTCTCCAGATACCCTGTCACAACACCAACACTGTTTTTAGATGTTCCTGCCTCTGTCCAGTGTCTCCAGCTGGCCTTGGTTATTCCTCCAGCTGAGTCAATATTATGACCTCCTTCAAAGGGCGTGTACCTCAGGGTACTCACTTTCGTATGACAAAATACTGGTTCAAACCAGCTGACGATAAAAAGGGAACTTACTGATTCATGGAATAGATTCTAGGAAGCTGCAGTTTCAGGTGCTGCTAGATTCGGGAACCTCTGTGTAGCTCCAGTTTCTTTTGCAAAGTGGTTCTGTTCCGTTGACTCTTCCTAGAGATAAGTGTCACAAGGCTCCTCAGCCAATCACGCAGCAGAGTAGGTATCCCTGGGAGGGAATTGCAGACTCTTAAATCAAGTGCCATCCCTCAGCCAATCACAGTAATCAAGTCTCAACTGCTCTGATTGGAAGAGCGGGCTGTGTGCTCTTCAGATGGAGGGCTGGATGTTGGTGGGTGGGGAAGCTCTTACTGGAGGCAGAGGGCCCAAGCACAACTCTCAAAACCCATACTGCATGTCTCACAGTCCCATGTAACTTCAGTTCCAGGGGGATCTGTTTTAGGCATAGGAAGGGGTGCAAAGGGGCGAAGAGTACCTCAGTCTTCTGGCTTGTAGTTCCTGTGAATCCAAGGTGGAAAATGGAATGTCAGATGAAGGGCATGCACAGACAAGTCCCACAGCCACGGTGCCCTGGAGACAGACAGCGCTGAGGTCTCTCAGCCCTATGGCCTCATCCAAGTGCTACTCTGAGGCCATTCAGCTCTTCACTGTCTTCACACATGAGCTCAGCATCTTGTTCTAACAGGGCTGGGACCTTCCTCAGGCATGCACGCTCATTACGAGCGCAGTTTGGCCAAAGCCACACCGTCTGCTCTTTTCTCCACCTCCAGAAATTTACCTCAGAGAAGTTACAGATGTAATCACAAGGTGGTGAACTCTAAGTTATTCAAAAAATTGGAAGGGTGGGAGTTGTTCCAGGCTCAAGTGAAAGGGTGGATTGTCACTTTCCTTATCAGATGGAACACAGGACCTCTGCGAGATGTTCTGATGGCAGGGGAAATGGCCAGAGCACAGTAGGTTTGTGGTTTAGAGAGAGGGGTGATAAATTGTACTTTCTGTGTGCTGAGGTAGATCACAATGGGGCTGACTGCCCTGCCCAGGGGTGGGGGATGGGGGCATTTATTCTACCTTAACCTGCCTGAGGCAGGTACTCCTCAACTCACCAGAAACACTCAAGACCTGTGCTGTCCCATGGTCTGAGTGTAAAGGTTGTACAGCAGCCCACTGCAGCTTCTGAGATAATTAGCATTTATCTCGGCCCCTGTTCTCAGCCTGGGCTCTGGGATGGGAGGGCCCGGGACAGAGGTTGGCTGTCACACTGCCCTTCAGTAAAAATACACTACAAGTAAACTGTGGCCTTCCTAGGTCCCAGGGTGTGGGGGTGGGGTGGCTGGGGGAGGAGACTTATTACACAGCAAGCACTAACTGACACACTCTGAGTTGGCCTCCTGGCACTGCAGGAAAAGCTCCATGGGGGAAAAAGAAGTCAAAGGTACCGATGTGTAAATGATCTCAGGCTACTGTAGTGGTGCACACCTTTAATCCTGGCACTCAGGAGGCAAAGGCAAAGGTGGATGTCTGAGTTCAAGGCCAGCCTGGTATACACAGTGAGTTTCAGGACAGCCAAGGTTATAAGTAGTACAACCCTGTAGTAAGTAGTTGTAGTACTTACAATCTGTAAGTAGTAAGTACCCTGTCTTGAAAAGAGCAAAGAGAAGAAAATATCTGAGAACTGGAAAGATGGCTCAGCTGTTAAGGGTACTTACTGCTCTTTCTGACAACAGCAGCTCAGACCCCAGCAGTCACATCAGGTGGCTTACAGGTGCCTGTAAGTGCTGTTTCAAGGGATCTGACGCCCTCCTCTGGCATCCATGAGTACCTGCACAAATGCATCACACACACACACATTCACACTTAGATAAACTACAATAAATATTTTTTAAAAGAATGTTTCCTAGAGAAGAGAGCTACAGGACAACCCACTGGATGTCAGCAAGAATTCTTGTTTGCCTGTATTCTATTTCCTTCCAGTGTGCTATTCTGGTATTTACAGACGGCAACCATAGCTGTACCTTGTGTTGTGTGCTAATAAACCGCACTGAACATCTGCTATAAAACTTTCCTGGAGCCCAAGAGGAGCTGGGAGAAATCTTCCAGTTATTATTGTCACTGCTGTTAAACTTCTAATAGACATGAGAGCTCATATGACTCAGACAAAGCACAAAAATGGGTAATAGAGATTTCTTTTTTTAATAAGAATATTTTATTTTTTAGATTGATTATGTACATAACCAATGTTCTGTCTGCATGTACACCTGCACACCAGAAGAGGGCACCAGACGTCATTATAGATGGTTGGGAGCCACCATGTGGTTGCTGGGAATCGAACTCAGGACCTCTGGAGGAGTAACCGGTGCTCTTAACCTCTGGGTCGTCTCTCCAGCCCTAATAGAGATTTCTTTCTGGTACCCTTCATCCAGTTTGCCACTCTAATCCACCTCTGTTTTGTTGTTCTTGTTTGTTTGCTTTTAAAGACTTCTTGTTGTTGTTGTTGTGTTGTGGGCTGGCTATCCTAGAACTGGCTACGTAGGCCAGGCTGGCTTTGAACTCACAGAGACCTGCCTGCCTCTGCCTCCTGAGTGCCTACCAGGACTTTTTTTTTTTTTTTTTTCTTTCCAGGAAAGGGAGTCAGAGTCTCTCGAATAGAAGTTACAGACAGTTGTAAGCTGGGAACTGAACTCTTGGCCTCTGCAAGAGTGACAAGTTCTCTTTCTAGCCCCATTTCTGGTTCTCAATTGCCACCTATTGTTTACATAAGAGAACAGGTAGAATTCTCTGCTTGTCCTGATGTCATGTTTTCCACTGTGGATCCCAGTTCCTTGGATGTACAGTGAGTTGTGGCTTGCCTGTACCGAGTGTGTCTGAAGAATTCTCGGAAGCTCCATGCGTCTGTGATTCAGATAGATTTTCCCAGACTGCCCTTTGGGAGAGGTTATGCCAATTGGCACTTGTGCCAGCGAGGCAGGGAGTATCCGTCTCTATAGTTCTGCCCACAGAATGTGATAATTGAATTTGAGATTAGGAGAAGAGTGGCAATTTCCACACCAGGCTCCATGGCAGGTAATTTCCGGGTCAGAGGCTGCTCCTACATCCCTTCCCTGGCAACTGCTCATGCTCCACCCTGCCCTGAGCTCTGGACTCCAGCAAAAGTCCTGACCATGTCAGGAAGAAGACAACTAGAACACACAAACTCACACTGTAGGCAACACCTTCCCAGGCAAGCTGTGGTCGCTCCTGATTGAGGGAGGAGGGAAAGGAAGGTTTTGGGGTATATGTGGCTAGTCCTGGACCCTCATGTAGCCACCTCTCCCACCACTGTTATGCAGTTATGGCAGATAACTAGACAGGGAAGTTAGTCACTTAAATCTGTCCCCCCCCCCTCCTCTCAGTCCCTTCCCTGTTTGTTGTCTCTGAAGCTACCTCCCACACAGAGGTTCTCTCCATGGTCCCCTGTGGCCTCTTTGGACAAAGCCTGATCCCTTCCCCTCATTGATACCACAGAAACATCACAATGCCCCAGGCCACACCAGGTCAGACAGAGCACCTAACCCCAGATACTTGGGCCAACTACAGGCAAATCATTCTAGCTCCATCTTCCTGGGTCTCAGATACGTGGAGACCTGCCTGGCTCTTCAGATGGCCTCTGAGTCTCAGCCAAGGCCAATCCCTCCCTCTGAGCCCAGTGGACTAGATTCAAGCCCTATCTCAGGGCCAGGCCCAGCTTAATTGCACCTGATTAAAAAAGAGATGATATGAAGCCTCAGTTTAACCTCTGAAAACAGAGCCTGGGATCTGCTCACACACAAAGAACAAGACAATGCCTGCAGAACTTGAGGCGAGCAACTCAGGCGAGGCTGTAGCCTCAGCCACAGTGTCTCCATGGAGCCAGGACTCCAATTCCCCAAGTCTTCTCCTTCTGTACCCAGACAGTGAGAACATGAACTGTGTTGACCTCTCTTTCCTTCCTTGTTCTCTGGGCCATAGTGACAGAGGATGGCTTGGTGGCCTCTCAGTCCCCATTGGCCATAGCTCTACTTTACTGGCTACCAGGCACTCTCCAAGGGGTCCAACTTTAGGCAGCAGGGGACCCAACCCTGCCTGCATCCATCCCCATGTTCCTCAAGGCCAGCACTCGAGGCCACACGTTCTCTTATCTCATGGACCAATGAGTACACACAGGGCCAGGTACTCTCACAGTATCTCAAGGCTCCATGGGTGCTGGGGGCCAGCCAGGAGGCATGATGCAATACACAACAATTCCCAAAACACATGGTCTGCAACTATCTTCTCGTGGTGACCTTAAGAGCAGGTGGAGGGGGGCAAGGATAAGAGGGGCAGGCAGTATTGTCCCATAGGAGATGAGCAGCTAGCTGTTTTAGATAGTACCAAGGGACAAGGAGGCATCTGTTAAAGTGTGAGCTTGGGGGCTGGGGAGATGGCTGGGCTTATAAAGCGTTTGCCATGCAAGCATGAGGACCTGGGTTCAATCCCCCAGACCTCAAGTGAAAAAGCCAGGCATGGAGGTGTGCCCTTGTAAATCCCAGCCCTGGGGAGGCAGATCCAGGTCCCTGGAGCTCATTGGCCAGCCAGCCTCATTGAATCAGTGACCCTCAGACACAATGAAAAGGTGGTGGCTCCCGAGGAAGGACACCTAGGGTTGGCCTCTGCATGCCTGGACACAGGTGCACCAGCCCACGCAATAAGCACCACGGCCCCTGAGCAAGGATGATGCACAAATTCATGAAGTGTTCTATGCTTTTAGGCAACAAGAGAAAATATTTCAAAAAAAGGTTATCTGACCCAAAAGAAGAAAAAGAAAATATTTCCCCCTCCTACCCCAGGATCCAGTATATTGCTTTACCAGGTCCCCCCACTCCTAGCTATGTATACCTGGGTTTGTCTTCTGCAAGCCTAGTCACTAAGCCCATGCTTGGCAAACCCTGGTCCCATAGAGGGGCTCAAGCTCTGTCTGAGGACCTGAAGGAGGCATGAGGTGGGGGCGGGGGGAGCAGACAAGGAATACTCACAGCTCAGTTACCCTAAGCAGCTGCCTGCTCACGCAGCCCAGCTGTGTCCCCGTCCTGCTGACTGACCACATCACAGCTTCTAGAGTGAAGTGGGAGGCCTGAGCCAGCCCTGCACTTACACCTGCTATCGATGGGGAGGTCTCACCTACCACAACGGGAGACCCCCTCCACGCCTGCAAAGCAGGGCCTGAGAGAATGAAAGAAACGGAGACAGAGAGGATGGAAGGGAGGGATTGGAATAGCATGAGTGACACACTGAGCTACACTGGGGACCAAGGCAAGATGCCGGCAACTTCTCCCATCTCCTACCGCCATCTGGGAGGTGGGAACTGCCCTCGCTCCAGCCCTGGCACACCTTTACGACAATGCTGTCTTCATGGCCCTGGTCCCGGGACTAGTCTTCACAGGCCTCCCTCTGCTCTGGAGAGGGTCATGCCAGCAAGTGGTGAGGCAAAACCCAGCAGAGCTGCTGAAGGCTGGCACCTTGGGTGGGCCTGCAGAAGGGCAGGCTGCACCACCGGCCTCCATTCCTTTCTGGGTTGTTTTTTCTGCCAGCCTTCATGCACGCATGTGGACTCGGCCACGGAGCCCCCACCCCAGGCTGTCACGCAGTGGGACACATTCATAATCCGAGGCGTGCTCTGCAACTTTGGACTTCTAAGAACCTGCCCATGTTGGGCTGAGGAGAGGGCTCAGGGGGTGGAAGAACTTTCCGTGAGAGTGTGAGGACCTGAATGTGAATCCCCAGAAGTGTGCAAAAGCTGGATGCAGAAGCGAGTATCTGTGATCCAAGCACCCACGCATAGGAACGTTAGGCAAAAGCAGGAGAATCCCTGAAGTGCCAGGGCCTGAAGTACACAGCACAGCAGCCAAACAAGCCAAGAGACCCTGCTTCAAGCAAGGCAGAAGGGGATTGTCCTCTCATAGGCACAAGTATGCCTGGACATGCATGTCTACCCCTCCCCAACATACATACACACAGAGAACATGCCCACGTCCTGTGAGCGTGGTGGGGTCTATCCTCTAACAGGTGTGTGAGGCCGTTCCCCAGACCCTAACACACAGCTGCCCAGATGATCTTCTCACGTGACTATCCCACATCACAGCCCTGAGACAGGAAACAACCCCATCCCAGCCACCCTGTCAGCACCTGGCTGCAGCCTCAGAACACTGCAAAGGAAAACAGGCTTTGGAAGGGAAGAGGGACATGTCTGGAAACTGGGCAGAAACGCTGACCATCGGAGTGGGGTTTCCAGATGTCCAGTGTGGCCAGGAGATGAGCCAGCGTGCTCTCACGTTAAACAAGTCTTTTTAGGACTGTGACACAATTCAGACATCATAAAATCTACCTGACAACAGTAAGGGCTTGCTATGTAGGCCAGGCTGACCTCTAAATCAAAATCCTCTTGTCTCAGCCTCCCAAACCCCGGGATTTCGGACAAGCACCTCCACACCTGGCAGACTGTCTTTCAGAGAAAGTAGTTTGCCAGGTTGTATGACATTCACAAGGATGAGCAACCATCACCACTATGTAAGACCAAAGCATGCCACTAGCCTAAAGGAAGACCCTGTAATCATCAGCTCTCACCCCTCCCCCTTCTCTGGGCCTCTGACAGCCACTACCCTGCTTCCTTTCTGAACGGAACCCCAGTTCTGAACATTTCCTATAAATAGACCACACAACATAGGATGTTTATGTTGTTGGTGTTTGTTTGCTTGCTTCTGGTTTCTGTTAGGGCTCACACCCAGGACAAATGGCTAACTCAGGTGCCTGTTAACATGTCAAATCAGACGCTGGCCACCAGGTTCTCCCAGCATCCCTCGGCCCCTGCCTGTTACAGGGCATGGCTGGCATACCTGCCCCAATCCCAGCGTCTCCAGCCCAGGGCCCTGGCTGCCCTCCCCCTCTGCCCTTCTCTGTGTAATCCAGCTGTTACGGTTACCTGGCTTTTCTTGTCTCCCCTTCCTCAGCTCCTCTCTCTCCCCTCACTCTCTGCACATGGCTTGGCTCAGGGTCCTTTCACTCTAAACTCTCCAGCTGTCTCTGCCTCTGGCTATGCTTTTTTTTTTTTTTTTTAATCTACAACCTTCTCTTCCACCATGCCTAGGGCAATCATGTCCTTCCTCTTTCTTTTTTTTTTTTCATTCAGTTTCTTTCAGCTCATGTGGTTTCAAGACTCATCCATATTCAGCAAAACAAAAAAAAAAAATCAGAATTTCAGTGCTTTCATGGCTGAACAATTCTAAGACTGCACATACCACATTTTAAGCATCCATTCACCAAGATGATAATGATTTAAGTTGTTTCTATTTTTTTTTTGATGCCTTATGAATAAAACTGTGATAATTTTTGTTTTGTTTTTCAAGACAGGGTTTCTCTGTGTGGTCCTGGCTGTCCTAGAACTCACTCTGTAGATCAGGCTGGACTCAAACTCAGAGAGGCACCTGCCTCTGCCTCCTGGGTGCTGGGATTAGAGGCATGTACCACCACTGCCCGGCTGCAATAAATATTTTCATTCCTTATTTTTGTGTAAACTTAAGAAGATATTTTTACATTTAACCCTCTGAGGACCTCCCAGGCTGTATTAAATACTGTGAGGCCACTCCATTTTACGCTCAGCAATGCCAAGGGTTCCGTTTCTCTGCACTCTCACCAGCACTTGCTTTTTATTTACCTTTTTATTCTGGCTGTTCTGCCCTCTGTGAAGTGGTAGCATTGTGGTTTTGAGTTTGTTCTGTGAGTAATAAAGCCCAGCTTCTTCCCCACATCCCAACCCAAGCTGAGTAATTTGCATATCTTTCTTAGAGCCTTGTTTATTCAGATCCTCTGTCCACAAGTGGATTTGGTTCTTGAGGGGGGGGGGGGGTGTATGTGCGTGCCTCTTCCCTTCTCTCATCCCCCGTGCTCAGGCTTGCATCATTAGCTTAGACAGCATCAGTTTATTGTAAGAGAGAATTACTTACATGATGGGAATTACTTACATGATGAAAGATTTCAGAAAGTCAGCAGAATGAGCAGTTTCTTAGGATGCCGTTTCAACAGTGACCTCTGCCTGCGTACTGTCCAATAATATCCCCAGCTCTAAATGAGAACCATTCCTCATAGGGCCGGCCACACGGCTCAGCAGGTAAAGGTGCTTTCTGCCAAACGTGAAGACCAAAGTTTGAAACCCAGGACTCACACAGTGGAAGGCGTGAGTCGGCTCCTGCGAATTGTCTTCTGACTTTCACATGTGAATCCAGTGCCATTCAATGCGCCCCCTTGACCCCCCCAAAAAAACCAAAAACAAACAAACAAACAAACAAACAAACAAAAAACGCCCTTTAGAAATGCTCTGACGCCTCTCTCCCGGGAGAACTTTGGTTGGCTGTCACGCTGACAGGGAAGCTTGCTCCACCTTTCCTTTGAGGCTGCTCCGCCATTACAATGTTGCTTTTGCTGCTTCCCTGAAGACGTCCCTCCGAATCACAAAGCCCCCTTGCCTACAGTTTCTGCTGCACTCTTTTCAACCAATCCTGCGCCAGACAGTGAAGAAACTTTGTAACCAACTCCGGCCGCCCCTCCACGCTGCTGCCCCGCCCTTGCCCAGAGACACCTGCGGCCCAGGAGTCCAGGCGCGCAGGTGTGGAGCTTTCTGAGCTCCTTGGAAACCGGGCTGCGAGTCCCTTATCAGGTTTTAGATTTGCAAATACTGTCTCCCCTCTGTGGGTTTCTTTTTCAGACTTTTTAAATTTCAACCGAGTCCAGTTTGTCCCCCTTCCCCTTTGATTGCCTGTGCCTGACAAGCCTTTGGCCTGATTTCCCTGCCCCTGCGGTGGGGTCCTCCGCCCTCCCTCCTTTTCAGCTTACGCTGAGCCGGCCCTCGAGTCCGCAGAGCCCGGTGCGCTGCGACCCCTGCCGGCAGCCACAGGTATCGCAGACCCTGCTGCTCATCCTTGGAGGTGGGGCCTGGCCTCCTGCCCCTGCCTGACTGTCGCAGGGCTGCCTAGCTCAAGGCCGTTCAGGTTAGGACTTGACAGAGAGGCCTCTGTGTTCTCAGATGGGAAAGAAAAAAAGCAGTGGCCCCGCGGCCACTCCCCAGGCCGTTTCACATAGAAACCTGATCTCACCCTGACTACTCGTAAAGATTTATGCCCCCATTCTACAGAGGAAGAAGCTAAAGGCTCAGGAAAGTTAAATGTCTAAGGTTCCAGAAGTACTAAATTCAGTTCAGTGAGCAGGGGCCAGCCAGGTGGCCCTGTTAAACAGACTTAGGCCCGCAGGAAGGGTGCAAAATTAAGGAGTGTGCGAAAGGCCTTCCCTCGGTCCGTGCACATGGAAAGAACATTTCTCCGTGTGTTTGAGTCACACATTTGAACAGAGAGGCTCAGGAAGAAATAGACCTGAATACAAAAATAAGAGCTGTGAATGGGGGAGGGGCGGGCTGAGCAGGCGGAGTCAGTTCAGAATCCGAACAGTCACTTGATATGGCCATTCCAAAAACAAAATTGAAAGGGAGGCTGCTGAGCACATCCTGCTACTGGTGACAGACACAGCTCGGTGGAACGCCGGAAGCCGTTAACACGGACGCTCCGCATAGGCGGACTGTGTGCCGTGGGAATTCCACTTGGCTATTAGAGAAAAAGGAAGAGGTGGGAGCATGGCTCAGTGGAGAGCACCTAAAAGCCCCAGGGAAGAGCTGGGTTGCCTTGGCAACAGCATCTGCTTAGACACACCCACTGAGGAGCTGCAGTGTAGTTCCGGGGTAAAGCACCTGCCAAGAATCACCCAATGTTTTAGCAGAGCAGAGGCCTTGCCTAGTATTCAGGAAGTCCCGGGTCCCCAATAGTGCAAGGACAAAAAACAGTAGAGAGGGGGGAAGGAAAAGAGATAAAGAATGGAGAGAAGGGAGTGGAGGAAAACTCAGTTGGGCTGAGTGTTGTTTCCTGGGACAGTTGAGGCAGATGCATTGAGCAGTGGATCTCCCTGCTGTGATGGGGACAGGGACCTGCAGAGGATGGTTCTCTTGACCCCGTATTGAACAGGGCTCTCAAGTGTCAGTCAGTGCGGGGCTCCTGGAGAACATGGCTGAGCACACACCAAGCTTTCCATATCTGAAGTTTTGGGGGAGAACACATCTTAAACATGCTCCCAATGACGGTATCCCTAGAATTGCTTTGTGACCCATTGCCCTCCACAGCCTCTGGGTGCACTGGGGACCTTAGGAACGAGGAGACAATTTCACAATATACCACAAAATTCCATGCTGTATAATTGCACTATAACATATGTGTAAGAATATATACATACATGTATGTGTGTGTGTGTGTGTATATATATATATATATATATATATATATATATATATATATATATATATTCTGAGCTTCAGCAGTTACTAGAACTTGTTAAAAAAAAAAAAAAGATCCACATCATAGAGATGGTTCTACAGCTTTCCCCCATCTCATTCTTCCCAAGACATAGAAAATCTAAACTTCAGTTGAAAATGTGACTGTAATAGAAACCACATCTCCCAAATTCTCCTGTACCTAAGTGGAGAAACGGGGGATGGCCTGGCCATTGAATGTAAGTAAAGGCATCTAGACAGTTCCATGAGGCTCCAAGAGTGGGAGTGTGCCCTTCTTTCCCTCTTTCCTTCCTGCTGGCTGGGATGAAAGCTTGATGGCTGGAACAGAAGCAGCTATGTGGGGGCAGGAGGTGGCGGGTATATATTGAGCCTAGCCAAGCAGGAAGAAAGGAAAGTGGGTTCCTGAGGATGTGGCATTCCCACCCCCGGCCTGTCCTGAACTTCAGCATGGCTTTTATGTCAAGGAAGAAATGTCTGTCTTCTTAAGAACAGTTCTGTGGCACTCACAGTCACACTTGGCTCTGAGCTGCAAAATGTATGCAGTCCCTGGTCTGGGTCCTGGCTTGTCTAGTGTGCCCACTGAGCATCTGACCAAGTCACTCAGCTAGGGCTGGGGGGAGCTGGGTCTCAGCTGCATCTCTGGGACTCCTGTGAGCCAGGGAAACAGTGATGAGGAAACATAAGATCCCACACAGTCCCCGCTGCAGCCCAGGCCCTGTGGGGTCATGGGCTATCGACCTTCAAAGGCCATGCTGCACACACAATGACCATCCCAGCTGGCACGGGGCATCCCCTAACAAGATGCCATGTGTCAGCCACACGCCTCTCTGGCCACACAGTCTGCCAGTTACATTCGTTTTTTTTCCTCTGGGTGATGCGCATACCAGCCTTCTTTTCCTGGCCATCTGCTCTTTGGGTGGCAGGCAAGCCCTTTGGGTGCCAACAGAACGGCAGCCAGTGACGGGAACAGCTCCACAGGAAAATGGGCTTTGCGTGGGAGGCCCAGAGTCAGATTGCAGCCTCCAGGGTGGACAGGGTACCAGGGGCGGGGGGCTAGAGTCCCCAGCTTCCCAGCCCAGGGTCTGAGCCTCAGTCTCCGGCTCTCAGAGTGAGCACTTTGTTAGTTTATGAGTGAATCAAGAATGGAGAGACATTTGAGAGGTGGGGTGGGAGCACGGAGCCAGGAAGGCAGTGAACATCCTTGAGCACTGAAGACTTGGGAAAGGTCCCAATCAACAGCCCTCCAAAGCCCAGAGGAACCCAGCGTCCCGCAGCACCCTCTGCTGGTCGAGCCTGGCGAAGCGCTCAGCGGGAAGGATATCTCCAACCAGCAACCAGAAGAAACCCAGCAAACAGCAACAAACAGCAAGGGTAGCAGGAGCAAAGAGGAGCCGTGGCTGTGGCCCCGTGGCCGTGGCGTGGCGGCAGCAGTGGCGGCAGCAGTGGCGGCAGCAGCAGCAAGGAGAACGGAAGCTGCCAAAAGGTCTCAGGGCTCTAGCATGTTTATACCTTCTCAAGAGTCCCCAGAATTCTAAATGTAAACTATCTGCAGCTGGCAGAATCACGCCCCTGCTACTACACAAAGCAAATCATAGTCAGCTGCTGTGGACAGTCTGAAGCAGCCCTCTATCCCACACCTGGGATTAAAACAAAAATATTCACGTAACATTTCTTTCTTTCTTCTTCTTTTTTGTTTGTTTGTTTGTTTTTTGAGACAGCGTTTTTCTGTGTAGCCTTGGCTGTCCTGGACTCACTTGGTAGACCAGGCTGGCCTCAAACTCACAGAGATCCGCCTGCCTCTGCCTCCCAGAGTGCTGAGATTACAGGCGTGCACCACCGCACCGTAACATTTCTATATTTTAAAACAAAACAAAACAAAACAAAATTCTCACTACAAAGAGCAGCTGCAGCAGCTGTAAAGAAGAGCTAACAGGGGCTGAGAGATGGCTCGGGGGTTAAGAGCACTGGCCGATCTTCCAGAGAACGCAGGTACAAATTCCCAGTGCCCACATGTCAGCTATAACTCCAGATCCAGGGGGTCCAATGCCCTCTTCTGGGCTCTGCAGAAGCCAGGGGTATATGTATTGCAAAGACTTAGACACAGACAAAACACCCAGACATCACTAGACTGGTGTCATCTCCCATCAAGGAAGTAATGGTACTTCCTTGTTGTTTCCTCATGCCAACATTCTAAGGCGATGTCAATGCTATGTAGAGCAATGCAGAGACTTCTTCCTTCATGCTTTGCAGTGGGGTAGCCACTTTGGAAAAAGGCCTGACAATTTTCTTTTCTTTTCTTTTCTTTTCTTTTCTTTTCTTTTCTTTTCTCTTCTTTTCTTTTCTTTTTACAAAACTAAAGAAAAGTTTCTCATTTAACCTAGAAATGTTACTCCATTTACACATTTACCCGGGAGAAATGGAAACCTATGTGCTGTGACTGAAATGCCCCCATGGCTCATGTGGTGCTGCTCTGAAAGGTCATGGAGCCTTTAGGCAGTGAAAGAAGTGTCACCAGGACCAGGCCTTAAGGTGTGATAGCCAGGCCTCACTTCCTGTCCATCCTCTATTTGTCACCATGCTGCCCAGCCATGATGGACCGTAGCCTTAACCTGGAGGTTGGAATTAACCCGTCCTCATTTGAGTTGTTTCTCCAGGTATTTGTTCACAGTAACAAAAGTAACTAATATACTGCTGGAGTATGCATTTACATATAGCTGTCTTAAAACATGACGTTAGGACCGAGGACATGGTTCTGTCAGCTAAGTGCTTGCCTTGCATGCATGATGGCTGGAGTTTGGTTCCCAGCATCCACGTAAAAATCTTGGCACGGCAGCACACTCTTGTTCACATGGAGGTATGAGCAAGAATGGCAGCTGTCTCCCAGGAAGTCACTGGAGCCCAGGCTCCTTCCACCTTGTTGCTCTGCCTCCTAACACACGGCGTCTATCTCGTTGTCCAAGATGGCTGCCTCTGCTCCTGCCATGCCAATGCATCTCACTAGCAGTCAGAAGGAAGAGCAAAGGAGAAATGAAGGTTGCACATTGTTTCTGATCACGTGTTAGCAGAATTTGCTCACACGGGCATGCCTGGGTGCAAAAGAGGCATGTAATCTGAATTTGGGGCAACCATCAACACAAATACAATTTTAGAATTCAGTTATTAAAATCAAGAAGGGAAAATGACCAAGCCAGGTGTGGTGGCACATGCCTGTAATCCCAGCACTCAGGGAGGCAGAGGCAGGTGGATCTCTGTGAGTTCAAGGCCAGCCTGGTCTACAAAGCAAGTCCAGGACAGCTAAGGCTACACAGAGAAACCCTGTCTCAAAAAAAAGGAAGATGACCAAAGGGGAGCCACCCCCAGCCCATCTCTGTGGAGGGCAATGGACCAGTCCTAGAGGTGAACACTGCTCTACAGAGCAATGGGACCTTCCCTGAGGAGGAGGTGACCTAGACCCGCCTGTCCTTTCCTCCTTCCTCCTCCCTTTTCCCACTCCACATTTCCTCGTTTTCTTCTCCCTCATAAAAGCCTTACAGCTCTGTTTTCTTGGACCAGCAAGATGGCTCAGTGGGTAGAGATGCTTGTCACCAAGCCTGATGTTCTGAGTTCAATCTCCAGCACCTACGTGATGGCAGGGGAAGACTGACTCCACAAAGCTGTCTCCTGACTTCCATACCCATGCCATCGTATGAGCATGTGCACACATATGCGCACACACACACACACACACACACACACACACGCACGCACGCACACACACACACACACACACACAAATAAATGGAACAGACTAAAGATTGTCTTAGTGTCCTTGACAGAAAATGCTGGTAGGTAGTGGCAGAGGTGGTAAAGACAGGCGTGGGGGGGGGCACTTCTATACCTACCAGCAGTAAAAGGGTCCAGGCCCCAGCTAAAGGCCCTGAGCAGGCCACCCTCTGTCCCAAGCTTCCACTGCAGATGGGAGCAAATTCAGACGGTGGCTGCACAGTCCCCAGGCTGCATCTGATCCTCTCCTCAGCTGCCCTGGCAGAGCTGCTAGCTGGCAAGGGCAGATTTTTCACCCCTGCTTATCTCTTTGAGTCCTTCACATGGTACTACAATGGCCAGAGTTCCACCAGACCTACAGTCACAGGGTACTGAAGGAACACACATATCCAAGTCATAAGGTTGAGCAAGGAAGCCCTCTCACCCACGCCCACAGACCACGTGGATCTTGCTGTCTCAGCAACAAAGAGTCTAGAGTTGCGGGCACTCCAGCTGGCTTGGTTTCCTTCCTCTCAAACACCCACCGCATTCATTATCTTCCACTGCACGCTCTAAAACCGTAATCAATTACCACCTTTGACCCTTCCTGTGGGTTGAGAGTTTCATTCAGTCCATTGGCTTTGGCTGGAGTCCCACGGAGGCAGCAGGCAGACGGCATTGGGCTGAGCCTCTGCCTCCGAGGTGACGCTTGCTCAGGATATGCTAGTGCTGCTGTTGGCTCCTGCCCGGTCCCATGGGTGCCTCCTCAGGACTGCTTGAGTCTCTTCCCAATATGGCTGCCCGGTCCACATGGGTGCCTCCTCAGGACTGCTTGAGTCTCTTCCCAATATGGTGGCTCATCCTGCCAGCACCAGTGACTCAGGCGCGGAGAGCAGACACTGTAGTGCCCTTCATAGCCCAGCCTCATCATCACCTCTGCTGCGACCTGTTAGCCCCACCAACCAGCCCCACTTTACTCCAAGGGGAGATGCCACTGGGGAGTGAACACAGGAGCAAGGGCCACTGACCACAAAGTCAAAATTCTGCTTTTTGAAATCAATTCTTAAATCAGCTAAGGAAGTATATAAAGACTTAGCTACCAGAGGAAGATGGGCCTACATCGTTTTTAGAAGACAAACGAGATAGAAAGAGACACTAACAATGACAATCAGGTTAGAAAAGCCAAAGAATGGCCATAAAATGGAGTCATTTGTGGTTGTATGTCACAAAAAGATTTTTTGACTGGGGAGGTCACCATGGTGCCTGTATTCCCAGCATCCACCTGAGAGGGTAAAGCCAGGGGAGTTGGCTCTTGAGTTTGAAGTCAGCTGTGGCTGCATAGTGAGATCCTGTCTCAACAAAACGAATGCTATGGCTTGGGAAGATGCAGCGGATGAAGCAGTTTAGGGAAAGAGTGGCACCTCTGAAAGGATTCTGGACCCTCGTAGGGAGGCTTCGGAATCCAGGCTCGATAGCCGATCAGCGGTGCCCATACCCTGCCCTTTGCCCTGTGGGGGAGGGCTTTCTCAGCTCACTTTTCTCAGCTGAAAGTGCGCAGCAGTATTTGTGGCTATGACCACGTACATGCCACCCTCGCGTTTCTGGGTGCTTCTGTTACCCACTGTGGGAGGACCACGTCCGGGATGTATGGTCCCAGGAGCAGGGGGACCCTCTGAGAGCAGTGGCCAACTGAGCAGCAGCGGGGCCTGTGCACCAGGGTCAGCCCCATGCTGGCCAAGTGACAAGTGTGGGAGTCAGACATAAACACCGGCGAGGCTGCTCTGAGGCCAGGCGGTACTTTCCGAATGAGGACATTTGTTAGTTCTGGGCAGGAGTATTCTTTCTTTTTCCCCCTTCATTCACTTTTGTTTTCTAAGTGTTCTACGGAGAACCTGCTTTTGTAATAAGAACAAAATTTAAGAATACACATATTTAAGCCAAGCTCTGGGGGCGTGTCAGCTCGGGCTTTTTAAACTCTACTTTATTTGGGGTTCCTTAAGCCTCTACCTCCCTTCCAACCCCCCAACCCTAGGCAGGAGGGAAAGGAGGTTAGAAGGGAAAGGGGATGAGATCTCTTTAGACTCAGTTCCAGCTGGTTAGGGTGGTCAGATTCTCAGGATATCTAGCAGTCCAGCAACAGCAAATGGCCAAGCAGCAGGGCGAACAAGCAGCCTCCTTCCTCCTCCATCCAGCTGTCTCCTTAAAGCCCCTTCCTCTCTCTGGGCTCTGGCACTTATACTCTCCCAGAATCCTCAGAATCCCACTCACTCCAGCTGCCATAGGCCACACCCCTCCCCGAGCACATGAGGCTGTTATCAGCTCATGTGGATAAACTAAGGCAGTCCCATATCCCACACTTGGGATTAAAACAAAAACAAATAACATAGCTGAGTTTTTAAAGAAACCAAAACTCCCACTACAGGGAAGTTTATAAGGAAGACAAGGTGGGGGTGGGGAGCTGGGGAGAGAGCTCAGTGGACAAAGCGCTTGGCTCCCCAGTGTTTCGATCCCCAGAACCTGCTTATGGTCAGTGGGCTGTGGCTCACATCCATGATGCCAGTGTTCCTATGGCAAGATGGGGGGCAGAGATGAGAATCCCAGGGAGGTCAAGAAACAGCTAGCTGGATGTACATACGTGCAACAGACCACATCTCAAACAAGTCAGAAGACGAGGATCAACGATGCTCAGGGTTTTCCTCTCACATCCGCTTATGCTCTGTGGTATACGTGTGCCCCCAAACACACATACACACACACACACACACACACACACACACACACACACACCTACATTGTATACATATTACAAACAGAAAGAAAAAGAAAAAGAAAACTTGGCCTGGTTTGGTGGTGAAAAGCTGAGACGGGAGGATGGTAAGTTTGAAGCCAGCCTAGGCTGTATGCGATCCCATCTCAAAACAAGTAGATTGTAGATAGATAACATATTGATAGGCAGATAATAGATGTTTGGATAGAATACCTATATAGATGATAGGCAGATAATAGGTGACAGATAGGTAGATGACAGATAGATAGATAGATAGATAGATAGATAGATAGATAGATAGATAGACAGATAGATATTTGGTAAAAGACAGGCAGACAGACAGATAGAGAGAGAGAGAGAGAGATTAAGTAAAAGACAGGCAGACAGACAGACAGACAGACAGATGATATATTGAAAACGAAACCTTGTCCTGTTCATTCCCAGCCTCATACAGACATTCTGTAACCCAGCAATAATCACAGGTGCTCAGCTAGCCTGTCTTTTCTCTGGCTTCTTTTGTAAACACTCATCTCTGTTGGTGCCTGGTCTCAGTGGCCAGCGTTTACAGTGACTGTCACAACATCCCACTGAGTAAATAGAATATATAATTCAGTGTGCTTATGTCACTCCCACTCTTGGAAACCGAAATTAGTCCTTGGTTGTTGTACCCGAGGCTACCTTGAGGGCAGAAGTTAGACAAAAGCAGAGAGAAGAGACCCAAATCTGAGACATGCCATATTACAAACCTTTGTTTGTGTTGAAGAAAAAGAGTTTAGGTTTTCAATCTCTGCTTGTAACAGCTCAGTAATTTATTAATCTCTCCAAGACATTTTATCAGCAATTTAACACACATGTGCCATAGACTTCCTAACGGATGGACTACATGGTTCGCCTATGGCTGGAATGTGTTTCTGGGCTGCCTGTGTTGAGATCTAATTGTCATTGTGAGGTACAATTGGAAAGGAGCCTGGGAACAGAGCTCAGGTGGTAAGTGCTTACTTTGCAAGATCCAGGACCCAAGTTTGGTCCCCAAACCCGAGATGGCTCAGAGGTTAAGAGCACTGGCTGCTCTCCCAGAGGTCCTGAGTTCAATTCCCAACAACCACATGGTGGATCACAACCATCTATAATGAGATCTGGTGCCCTCTTCTGATGTGAAGGCATATATTCAGATATTGTATACATAATAAATAAATAAAATTAAAAAAAAAAAAAAAAGAAAGCCAGGGAAAGTGACATGGACTCCTGTCACTGGGAGGCAGAGACGAGTGGATCCCTGGGCTCAATGGCTGGCTAGCAGGGCCTCCTCAGCAAGATCCAGGCAGGTGAGAGATCTGTCTCAAAATAACAACAACAACAATAATAATATAATAACAACAGCTCCCGAGCAATAACACATGAATGTGACCTCTGGCATGCATCTGCATTAATATGTAGAGGATGGAAACTCAATCCAACCATTGTGGCTAGAGGCAGGGCTTTTGGGAAGTGATGATCATTCTGAAAGTTCATCCGAGTGGAGTTCCCCTCTCCCTCCCCTGACTAATCTTGGTAACTTTCTAACAAGGGAGACAAAGGACACACACACACATACACACACACACACACACACACACACACACACACACACACACACACAGAGTCTGCTTCCTGCCTCCACTGATGTAATATCCCAGCCATCTCAGAACTCACTAGCAAGGCCTTGACCTTGAACCAGAACTTGAACCCATATCTTATCCACTTTCCAAGCCCGTGGCATTCTGTTACCAACAGATAGCATCTAAGGGAATATCATTCTTGTTTGTTTCGAGACAGGGTTTCTCTGTGTAGCCCCAGCTACACAGCTATTCTGACTGTCCTGGAATTCACTCTGTAGACCAGGCTGGCTTTGAACTCCTGCCTGCCTTTGCCTCCTTAGAGTTGGGATTAAAGGCATGCACCACCACTGCCCAGCTGGGAACATCATTCTTTTTGGATGTGCTCAGAGGGACAGTAAGCTTAAAAGAAATAACACAGGCAAAGCTGACTGTCTAGGGAAGCTGGCACAATCAGGGACTCAGAAGCCACACCCGAGTGTGAGACACTAGCTCTCAGCTTGGTGAAAGAAGAGGTGAATCAGGGCAGTCCCTCCGTCATGACCAGATTGAAGTGATTTGTGTCATGAGGAACCACAGCCTCTCAGCAGAGGTTGTGACTGAGTATCCATCTCTCTCCCCTCCCCTTCTCTCATTTCTTCCCTCTATTCCTCCCCTCATCTCAGCAGATGGTGTGAGGGAGTCCCCTGCCCAGGGCCAGGTATCTCACGAGTGACCCCAGAGAGGTTGTTCAATTTGAAGAAGGAGCTGGAAATCTGGTCCTGTGCAGGGCAGGCGAGCCCAGCCCTACTGGAGCCCTGTGAAAAGCTATTTCTGTCCTCCCCGTGTTCACATGGAGACGTGCCATCCCTGTCCATAAATGCCCCTTTGTGTTAGGAGGTTCTTATCCACTCAGGAGATGCCCAGCAACAGGCCTGCTGGGCCAGGCTCTCTGCCAGCCGACGCCATCTGAGCCAAGGACAGGAAACATGGCCTTTGGGGAGCCGCCCCAGAGCAGCCTTGCAGAGCACAGGCAACACCCACAGGCTGGACGGGCAGTGTGTCCCACTCAGGCCCTCTCTGGACCCTCCGGAGCTGCAGGCCTTCTCTCTGAGAACCCTTCCTTTTAAGGCCTGAGGCCACAAAGCCTCCAAATCCACTTTTTCAGAGTGCATCATCAACTCCCTAGCCTTCGGCTAGCCTGGGGGTGAGGGAAAGAAAAGAAACAGCAACTACCAAACTATGACCATTCAGGCTATAGCGAGCAGGCCAGTTGTGACACCAAGGTCATAGGACAAAGGGCACATTACAGATCAAACTGCCTGTTCCTCACCTGGCAGTTATGTCATCAATCTGTACGGTGACAAAGGACTGCCTATTGACAAGGCTTAATGTCCCACCATCCTGAGACTCGGCACGGCCACAGACTTACACCAGCCTGCATTTGAGGGGATCAGCCAACCTGTGTAGCTTGGGGTGAAGGCCTCTCTGTGGGCTTTTCCCCACCTCAGATTCTATGCAGTAAGGGAATCAAAGATGGCACTTTCATGGCTATTTACCTGGCACAGGCCACACCCACAAACTCTGACTGTCCACCATAGAGAGATGCCTGCCCCCTTCAAATCGTCAGACAGGGATGGTTGGCTGCACCAAACACAGCCCTACCTATAGGTGTAAAGCCAGAGGTAGCCCCTCCCCCACCATGTCCCTGAACCAAATCTACAGCCTGGGCCCGCCTCCACTTTGGGGCTGCTGAAGCTGGGCACTGGCTCAGAGTGGAAGCTCCATCCAGTCCTAAACTGAGCAGGATGCTGGGCTGGGCCTGGCATGTTGTCCCCATCCCTGGTCTTCTGCTTCTGATGTGTGTCTGAGTTTAAAAACCAGAGACCAAATCAGAGGCAGGTTAAGAAAGACACGCCCTGCAGGCAAAGGGCTGCCAGTGTTCCCATGGTGCGTAAAACACACAGCTGGCCCCTATCTTGTCCCTGCGAAGCACACGGGCAGAAGGTGGCAGTTGGGATTCACAGGCTTGGCTCAAAGCTCTATCTAACTGGGGGCACTGTGGGAGCATGAAACTGCTCATCCTCATCCTCAGGGCTGAGGTGAGGATCAGTTCATCATTGGAGGCAGAAAGAACTGTGGATCTGAGCAACTGAAAGGTAGGCAGGGGATGCCCAGGATAGGCTGAAGCCATTGGGTTCAACCTCAGTTCTCAAATCTCAGTTCCCTGCTTCTTTCTGGGGACAGCACTAGAGACAGGATTTCTCTGTATAGGCTTGGCTGTTCTGGAACTCACCTTGTAAACCAAGCTGGACTCGAACTCATGGCGAGCTGCTTGTCTCTGCCTCCCTGAGTGTGGGATTAAAGGTGTTAGCCATTGCTGCCTGGTTAGTTTCCCCCTTTCTGTAGGCATGACCATCCCAAACCTGGATCTGACTTTGTGTCCATCCCAAGCCCGCATGGTGATGGACTCAGGCCAGGCCTGGACCTCTCAGCTATGGGTACTCAGTGCCCAGTGGGAAATGCTGCTTCCTTTAACTCTTTGGGAGAAAAGCCATTACAGTATGGACTCTCCATGGCTGCAGCTGGGCAAAAACATGTCCCTTCGTCCTTCTGCATCATCTGTAGAAGAGGTCTCAGTGACATAGGGTTGAGAGAAAGATGGGTGCTTTAGGTCCTCGAGGAGCTGGATTTGGCTAAAGCCCAGCTCGACCTGCACCAGGGAAGTGGGAGATACAGGGAGAGATGACCTGCCTGCACATATTTCTTTGCCAAGCCACAAGCCACCTTCCCCCGCCAGCCTGCCGCCCTCAGTCCACCTCTCTGACCAGTGGCTTGCTGACCCAAGTATGGTCCATGTTGGGGCCAAGAATAAAGAGCCCAGGCAGCCCCTGTCATTAGTGGTTTGCTGATCACAGCCTGGGCCAAGGGACACCTGGCACCATGCCTAGGGGCTGGTTGGAGGAGGTAGCCAGGCCATGCCCCAGGCAGATACCAGGCAGTGGACGGTCAGCACCTGAGCTCTAAGATGCCCTTCCCTTCCAGGCTGACTGTGGCCAGAGGCTGGTCAGGATGGGACACACACAGCACTTGTACAAACACAAATCAGTGTTTTCAGGCTCATGCCCAGGTGCAGGGAGGTCCCCAGGGAACAGGTGCATGGCCATCAAGTGACAGGCAGCTATTGGAGACTGGCCTTCAGGTTGAAAGGTCTCAAAGGAACAAAAGGAAGAGCGGAGCAGAGGCAGGGTGTATTCACAGGCATAGGAGGGCCGTCCCAGCAAGGCTTCAGAAGTTTTTGATTTTGTTTTGTTTGGTTTGGTTTGGTTTTTTTAAGACAAGAACTTATGTATCCCAGACTGGCCTTTATAATACTCCTGCCTGCACCTTCTCTCCTGGGATTGCAGGCATGCACCAGCACTCCTGGTTTTATTTGATGTAAGAATCAAACCTAAGGCCTTGTGCATGCTAAGCGAGGACTCTGTCACCCCAGCCAGCATGAAGATTTTAAAACCAGGGCTGAGTTCAGCTGATGGGTGTCAGAAGAAGACCAAATTACAGCAGTTTCAAAACAAGATGATTTGTTTCCCGTACATTAGGAAGTCCAGAGAGGGGCCGCCCAGCCAGAGCCAGCACTCCAGTTGTCAGGAACACAGGCTGCTTCTGTCTTTGGCTCTGCTAGGCAAGACTCCCTTGATCAAGATCTCCCTGAGGTCCAATACAATTGTTATGACATTCACTTCCCAGTTGTCAGGAAAGAAGAATTAACTAGCTAAACTCAGGAGTGTGAAGCTGAAGGCCAAGCAACACTACTCTCCTGCCTCTGTGCCCTGACAGCCTTAGCAGGGGCAGGGACAGTGCCACTAGGACATGCCACAACCACTCCTGACCTCATTCTCTCCCTCTGTGAGATGGACTGGCACCTCAGCCTTGAGGCCTCTTGGGGACAGGAACGTGCCGGGGAGGAGGAGAGTGGTTGCTTCCAAGACTGCTTGTGAAGACACGGTCCATCCCACAGGTGTCTAGCCACTAAAGGTCTTCACTGTGTCCACATTAGTCAAGCCACACCTCTGTGCTGCATGGGGGCTCAGAACACAGTATTTTGCCCAGGTTCCTGGGGCCCATGCATAAGAGGGAAGGCCACAACTTTCCCTGTAAAGGCCTGTTGGTCTCTGGATCACCAAGGATAACAGCTACACTCTTTCCACAGGGAAGTGTCACGGTGTTCATTGTGATAATGCCTGTGCCTATCCTCTGCCCTGCTAAGACTCAGGTGTCGGCAACCTTCTCTCTCTCTCTCTCTCTCTCTCTCTCTCTCTCTCTCTCTCTTCAGGATTTCTCAATGGCCTAGAACTCAGCAAGTAGGTTAGACTGGTGGGCGTCTCAGGGAGCCCCAGGAATCTGCTTGTCCCCACATCTCCAATGTTGAGATTACAAGCGCAAACCACTGTACTCAGATTTTACAAGGTGGACTGTAGGGAATGAAATCAGGTCCTTATGTTGTCAAGGTGAGCCTTTTACTGACTGAACCAATACCGAAGTCCAGAGACACTCCCCACTTTTCAGCTGGGAGGGCAGAGCTGCTTGCTGGAGGTAGTACCATTGGGAGAGATGGAAACAGAACTCAGGGCCCACACATGCCTTCTTAGAGAACTCTTGTTTTGCCGGCTAAGGAACAACCCCAAGCCCCACAGTTCAGGGGCAGGGATGTGAACTGTTTTCAGCACAGCCCATCCTGCTTCTATCAGCCGTGAGTGATGAGAGTCTCCCAGCGCTGAGGATATAGCCCGAGACAATGGCCTTGAGCTAATTGGCAAAGACCCATTGCCCTCACGAAAACAAATGCAGACATGTTTGTGTGGGCTGCGTACACACAGGGATCAGCCACACTTCTCTGGGTCCTTTCTGTCCTGATTCTCGTCTGAGGTCACTTCCATATGAACCATCTGCTCAGGGCCAGGATGTAGGAGAGGGCTGTGTATGTATGTCTTGCCCACTCAGCATTTCCTGAAGACCTTGAGAGCAGATGGGGAGCAGGGATACAGGAGCTGCTGTCCCTTTAAGACTTGTCCTGGGTCAGATCCAGCAGAGAAAAGTCTGGTAAACAAAACACCCCTGAGCCCAGAGGGAAGAGGGACATGTCATAGGCAAGAAGGGACGACACAGCAGACTGGAAACCCCTCTGCAGGCTCATTTAGAAGGGCAGCCAGCTAGCAAAGCCGTGCGTGTCTCAGCCTTACCTTTGTCTCACTGATGGAGGAGGAAACTGAGGCTGGAGGAGACGCCCTGCCTGAGGCCATGGGTGGGACACTGAGTGGTTTGCTCAAACAGAGTGTGATTGCTCAACTGCTCCACCACAGTCCTCCTGTAGTCCTCTGAAACAGCACTAAGGGCCCGCAGCTGGAGTTTCCTGGGGGCTCTAAGGACAGACAGATTCCAACGGTGCCTTGGGGCCTGCCTGCAGCCTGCCAGAATTCACACACTCCCTACCTGCCTCCTGGAGCCCCGCCCCCATGGACAGTGCTGCCCACAAGGGTGGGAAGGGGCCAAGAACTGGGGATGGCTGCTAATGGCTGGCGTCCACATTACAGATCTGGATTTCCAGCAGGGCTGGCAAGGTAGCCCAATGGCAGAGCACTTACCTAACTTACACAAGGCTTCGGGTTTGATCCGCAGCAAGTACAAGTGCATGCCTACACACACACACACACACACACACACACACACACACACACATTGGAGATTTCCAGTGCTGGCACACAGTCAGTGAGGCATCAGTTACCTCAGCGGTGAACAGTGACTATCACTGAAACAGGCCTAGTGTCAGACCTTGCCCGAGAGAACACCTCAGGCAACACACTGGCTGGGATAATCTCTCTGGGCCTTAATCAGCAGATTCATAATCTGGGGGTGTTGCCTGGAGGTGGCAGAAATGACATGAGGCCTACTGAGAGGAGGTGGGTGCTCCCCTCCTGCTCCAGGGTGAGGTCCAGCCCGATGGGGACTCGGTAGGCTGAACCCTGTAGTTAGTATAAGATCCACTTGCCTCCCTTAATGTATGTATATATGTCCAGCATCCTGTCAGGTTTGGGTGTTTCCTCAAGGGCTGCATGCAGAACTCTCAGGTGTTCCGGCCTAAACCTCAAAGACTGCAAAAGCTATGGCTGCACTCTCCTAGCCACAGATGGACTCACAGACCCTGGACAGCAAGCAATCAGCCTGCTCTTCCTGGACATGGCCAACATTCCAGCTTTCTGCGCTCCCGCCCCCTCATATCAGCCGGAAGCAGTCATGGTCTAATACGCCATCTCTTATTCAACAAAAGCCTGGGATGTCTGGCTTCAGGTATCCCTAGGTCCTCTCTGCTGCAGGGCATGGCTGGCACGCCCCACCCTCTGCCCTGAATCTCCTAGCCGAGGAGGGTGGGGCTTCTTTTCTCCCAGAGGCCCTTCACTCTATGATCCAGATGTTTTGGTACCCCCACCCCCGTTCTCCTCTCTCTTTCTGCATCTCTCCCCTTCTCCTTCTCTCTCCCTCCCTCTGTGTGGTAGCCGAGAGCCACGTCCAATAAACCTGTGCTTGCATACTTTAACTTCGCCTTGCAATTAGCTCATTCTGCCATTTCCATCAGAAGCCAGGAGAGAATGTCAGATCCCTTGGAACCAGAGCTAGAGATGATTGTGAGCTGCCATGTGGGAGCAGCCAGCGCTCTTAACTACTAAGCCATTTCTCCAGCCCAGATACCATTTCATGTCTTTCTTTTCATTCATTCTTGTTCTGTTTTTCTAGACAGGGTTTCTCAGTGAAGCCCTGGCTGTCCTGAAACTTGCTCTAGACCAGGCTGGCCTCAAATTCAGAGATACACCTGCTTCTGCCTCCAAATGCTGGGATTAAAGGCCTGTACCATCACCACCACCAGGGCAGGCACCATTTCTTAACCTCTTTAATCCTCTTCCTTCTGGAAGGGAGCAGCAGACAGAGGGACAGAGACCTATGCAGAGACACATGGTCAGCCACTCGGCCACAGAGCAAGTCGTTCTGGGTCCCAGCTAATCTTTTTAAGAGTCTCACAGTGTGCTCACTCCCTCTGAGGCGCAGGAGACACCAGGAGGGAATGCTCCAGGGTGGCACGGCACCCCTGAGGCGATGCAGAGAAGAGGGGCCTGAGAGTGGAGGCGGAGGAAGGAGGGCTGCCGCCCTTTACTCTCAACTCCTGCACATTCCATCCCTTCACACTCCACCTGGCTTCTTAGGCCAGGAGCGCTCCCAGGACACGCTGCTGAGACACAGAAGTCCTTGGAGGCAAAGCCTGCAGGCTCTGTGCTCAGACCCCTGGAGCACAGAGTGCCAGGTCCAAGCTGGGCCGTGATGCCAGCTCCTCCTGAGCACTGAGCTGCTCCATTAGCGATCCCCTCTGCTTCCCTCCGGCCTCTAGTCTGTGCTGGAAGGTCCTCAAGTAGTATCTCCATTCTCCAGGCAAAACAGCTGAGGGCCCTAGAGCGGAAAGCCACAAGCCAAGGTGGCTCAGAGAAACTGTCGACACCCTTTTCCTGGGCTGAGTGCTTAGCAGGCACCGAGCTGAATGGATTTACAGCCTCAGGGCGCGCCCTGTCCAAGGGAAAAACTTCACCAAGAGGCATCAACGCGCACGCCCTCCACCTCACTTTAATAATTAGATTAGGTGCTCACGTTCAAAGCTCAGAACCCTCCCTCCCCAGCGCGCGCGTCTAATCAGTGACTTTGAGACAGGGTCCTCGGGAACCTTCCGTTGCCACCGCGAGGACACGACCCAGCCATCCTGAAGGACCCTGGGAATTGGGGACATCAAGGTCCGAGAGGGGCTACCGTCCAGCGCCATTCCAGCAGCTGGCGTCTAGGCCCGGGCCCCGCCCAGGGTGGAGGCGGAGTCTGGGGGCGGCCCCGCGCGGGGGGCGTGTCGGGGCCGGGCCGGGGGCGGGCGCACAGCGGTAGCCCGCGGCGGAGGCGCCGGCGCGCTTTGGCCGTGTGCTAGGCGGCCCGGGCGGCCGTACCATGGAGCCGGGCACCGAGGAATACGAGCTCAACGGCGATCTGCGCCCGGGCTCTCCCGGTTCCCCCGACGCCTCGGTAAGACCTCAACACCTCCTGCCGCGGCTGCTGTGTGACCTTGGCCGGCGCCGCCCTCTCTGGGCCCTGCTCGGCAGCGGACACCTGTGGGCGGCGGGCCCTGTACGCGCGGCGACCGCACTGCGGGGTGGTGATGGTGGTGGTGGTGGTGGTAGTGGTGGCCGCTGCTTCCGGGCAAAGTGGTGCTTGAACTGTCCTGAGCGCAAGTAGTGGTCCCATAGGTCTGGGGCCAGCACGGCAGGTGGGCAGAGGCGCCGGGTGCTCTAGCGTGCTGCCGTCGCCCCACTGTGCAGAGCCCTCGTCGGGCTGGCACCGCTCCTCGGGTGGAGGAGGCTGGCATCCCGCTCCCCGGGACTCTCCTGCTTCCCACACCGCCCTCCAACTTCCAGTGCCTCCGAGCTGTCTCCTCCTGCGTGCCCTGCGGTGGGCGGGAGAGAAGCCACCGCCTCCTGGTTGGAGGCCAGCACCAGACAGACAGCTACGTCACACTCAGTGACCACACAGTCGCATGCGGCAGTGGTAGGGGAAACCCGAGGCTGGATACCCTGCTGCGGCCACGGCCTGTGAAACACAGAGCGTCACCCTCTCGGTCTTCAGGGCTTCCACTCTAGGACTGCCAAGACCTGTCTGGAGTTTGCTCTGCCTAGCCTGCCAAGGCCATGGCAGTGGTCGGAGGTCCATGTTGAGGGAACTGTCCTTCCTGACCGCTCACCTCGTAGTAGTCTACCTCCAGGGCCAGGCCTGAGCACGCCAGGGCCCAGCCTTCACTGGTACCACCCTGCATGGCCCTCTGGCCCTCTGTGACTTGTTGACTTTGGACATTCCTTCTTTTTCCGACCCCCCAGGGATGGGGGTGGGGAATTACACCCGGCTGGGATTTTCCACAAGTCTCCGAGGTGCAAAATAGACTGAAACGGAGACCTTCTGCCCAGATTCAGGCCCATAGCCTGGGAACAGGGTTGTTCAGGGCAGAGGAACCAGAGGAGCAAGAGGTGGGAGGACAGATGTCTGTCCCTAGATAAGAGGAGAAAACAGCACCAGAGGCTTGGGACCTGTTCATGTGTTCCAGCTGAGACCTGGACCCTGCCAAAAAATGCATGAACACTCTGGAGATCAGTGGGCCAGGGACACTGTGGGAGAGCTGTGTTCCTTCCGGAGGATCCTCCATCTCTCTGGGTCTTTTGTATGTGGTTCTAAAAGGAAGAAGCAATGATCTCTCTCTGTCTTTAAGGACAAGGGTTTCGAATCAGGAGCAGGTGGACCGGTGGTTTAGAAGCTAGTTTGAAGGAGTTCGTTGCCTGTCTCTGACCCTTGGCCTTGCCTCACTGTGCCTTCCCTTCAGTCCTATGTCTGTTCCGCTCTCCAGACAGCTGGGTGAGCTGTGCCTCACAAGGGCAGTCTGAGCACATACATAGGAGATATTGGGTTGGGTGCCCAGAGGTCTGTCTTGGCTCTGAGACAGAGATACCCCACCCCCACTATCATCCCTCCCCCTCCCTTGCACAATTTCTTTGAAGAGCCCAGGTAGGAGAGTGAAAGCAACTATGTCAGCTTCTCAAGGGTATGCTGCGTTGCCTGCCATGGTGGTTGGTAGGGAGCATGGGGTCAGGGAAGGGTCTCTGTGTGGTGGAGTTGTTCAAGTTGTCTTGCTGGAGGGACACAGATCTGGCCCTCTGGTGGGAGTGGAAGAGGACCCAGGCCAGAGGGAACAGGTCAAATGGAGACCAGAGGCTGGGTTTCTGAGAACATGCAGGGCTAGGCAGGAGGGTCTGCCTAGGGTCACTGGGGACAGGATGATTCTCTGAGGTGTGGCCAGCCTTGAAGGCTGCCCTGCTCAGTGCCCTGTCCCCCTTCCCAACCTCAGGATCCTACCTCCAACTTTCTAGGCCATGTCATGCCTCCTCATAGATAAACTGAGGCGTTTGTCATCTATGAGGTGGCATGGTAGTGTTTCCTCGAGGTGAAAACCGTGTGGCTCATGTAAAGGAAAAGCTTGTAGCAGAATGCAGTGCATGATGGCATTCACTGTGGAGACACTCCACAGTGTGGGAAGGATAGGACTGCTCCCAGGATGAGGACTCCAAGGGACCTCCAGTTCCCCTGTGAAAAAAGGAGCACCAGTACCTCCCAGGGGGGCTAAGGCTCAGCAGAGCTGCCCTGGTTGGTCCCCTCAAGTACATCAGTAGGGAAGCTGTGCCCATGCCCATGCTGGATGCCCAAAGCCAGTTACCCTGAGGCCGTGTTAGTATTCACAGACTAAGCCAGTTTTTGTAAATTAGCTCATTTTTACCTGGCAGCTGAGAAACAGTTAACACCAGTTTAGTGTGGAAGTGCCCATGGCTGCTTCGTGTTAGACACTGCAGGAGGGGTGTGGCTGGGACGGAGCTGGGCTGTAGCCCTGTTGTGCCTGCCCTGCTTTCCTGGCCCTCCCTGAACCCAGGCTGAGGGAGCTATGGCCCTGTGTCAGGTCTCCTGAAACATTCTGTCCTGCACGCTGGTCTTCCTTCTGCCTGGCCTCAGCTGTTAGAAGCTTCCTATTTTCCTCGTTTCTGCTTGCCTGGCAGATCCTGGGACAGTCAGGATCTTAGCCAAGTTCTAAAGGCCACCCTAGTGGGCCTCTCGGTCACTCCTGCTCAGTTCTGAGCCACAGGAAGTGAGTCTGCCCAGCCCGTGGCCCAGTTGCTGTGGGGACACCGCCTTCCGTGCTTCCTGCTGTCTCACTGGGGCTTCCTGCCTGGAATGTGTATGTGGAAGTAGCAGACACTGTGGTCTCCTGGGTATGGGCAGGGCAGGCTAGGTGGCAGGAGGCTGGGACAGGTGGCTTCCCACCATATCTGGCGAAAGTGTGGGCACGCAGCTCCTGTCCCTATGCCACAGTAACCCCCAGCATCTACTGGTGTGTGACAGGGCCTCTGAGCAGCCCAGGTTGGGGTTATTTAGAATCTATCTAGACTTGGACCACTGGGTCACCTAGGACAACATTTTGGCCTCTTGGAAGACCTGTGTCTGGCCTGGCCTTTTCTCTTTCTGGTGTCTGTGTTCACCTGCTGGTATTGCTCACTGACTGAAGTAAAGTCACTGGGGAGAGCCAGACACTGAGGAAAGGAACGTCCTAGCCAAGCTGCTTGATGCAGTGTGTCCCAGCAGGTCAGAGGCCTCGGAGCCCCACCTTAAGAAACCCCCTGCATTTTCTTGTTTGCCTGTTTCGCTGATAAGCAGTCATCCTACTGGCCCTTGGTGTGGTGAGACTGGGAATGGCGGGTGTGTGTGTGTGTGTAAAGGGTGGCACCCTGCTCTGTGGGTCAGGCTGATGGGCACAGATCCCCATAGTGCTATGCTAAGCCAGCCCTTAGGTGCCCACTCCCCTCCCACCTCAGCCGCAGACAATCAGGTGGCCCTGGGCTTTATGATGAGACCCTCACCAGTGCAGCCCCCTGTACGGGCTGACTAACCCACAGTGATCCTTCCTAGTGTTCAAAGGAAAACAGCCCACTTTGTGCCAGTTCCCAGCTGCTGCTGAGGTTTCGGGGAATTCCTGCCATCCCTGGCACACATTAACCAGTGTGTTTTCTCCCTGATTTGCCCAGGTCACTGGCACAGGCCTGGAAGGGTTTCCTAGCATGCTCAGGCAGCTAGTTAAGCCCACAGGACTCCCTGGTCTGACTGAGGGGCCCAGCCACCCTTAGATCTAGCCTACTGTGCGTCCCAGGAGAGGCCTGTGTGGCAGTCACCCGCGTGGCTCAGGATCTGACCCCAGGAGGGGAACCCTGCCAGGGTGAGCACCAGTGGTGTGTGTGCGGCCCCAGGTGTGGAGCTCACATCCTAGAATTAAATTTGGGCCCCACCCCTCCCTGGAGGTAGCCTACAAGGTCCCCTGAGACCCCATATAGGGATCCCTAGAGGAGAGTAATGTGTCCTATTACTCAGTGGTAGACAGGATTCCCAGAGGGCAGCTCCAGATATGAAGGTGGGGTGACGTGGGGGGCAGAGAGCCAGGCTGTGAGGAGGTAGAGTTTAACACCATCCAGTGGCCTGCTTTGCCATTGGGCCTGTCCCTCAGCCTGAGGCCCCTATCATCACCTTACAGAGCGAGAGGGAGGCATGAGTTGAGGCCTCTGTTGGTCCTTAGAGCTCTGCGCCATCTAATGGTATTAAGTACACAAGTTCTGTGGCACAGCGAGACACTGAGGCTGAGCAAAACTGGCTGTCCTGAGCTAGAGACAGAGAGCTCCCTGAGAACTCAGTCCCCTCACGGTCACAGCTGCCAGGGCTCCGAGCTCACACTGGAGCCTGGCCCCTATGCACTGCGTGGCTTTGGGAAGGGCCTTCCTGTGCACAGCCTCAGCTTGGGGCTCAAGTGAGCAAGGCCAGCAGGGGAACTCAGTTTGGGACTGAGAATGCTGAGAGCAGAGGTTGAGGGTAGGGATGTGAAGGAGCTCATTCATGTATCTCTGTTCCTTGTGACCTTGTTGCCACAAAGTATTTAAATGGTTCAGAATGGAAAGAAATTCTCCCCACTGCCCAGTGACCAGCAAGCTTAGTCTGGGGCTGTTTACTTCCAGTTCTTTGCTTCATCAACTATCAAAGGTTCTGCTTTCTGTGTTTGTGTATGCATACATGTATAGGCGTGTTTATCTGTATGTGCATATGTGTTATTTGTATGGGTTGTGTGACACATGCCCATACCCATATGTCACACACACACACGTAGGCACATTACTGCGCACATATGCATACCTGAGTACTTCCATGCATGTGTAAACTTCAATAGATCCAACTGCGTATACGCATGAAATTATATACAAGTACCCATACACAGCCAGGCATAGTGGTGCATGCCTTAATCCCAGCACTCAGGGAGGCAGGATCTCTTGAGTTCGAGGCCAGCCTGGTCTACAGAGCAAGTTCCAGGACAGCCAGGGCTATACCACAGAGAAACTCTGTATCAAAAAAAAAAAAAAAAAAAAAGAAAGAAAGAAAGAAAGAAAAAGAAAAAGAAAAAAAAAAGCCAAAAAACAACAAATACCTATACCCACACACCCACACAGAAGAAATAACAGGTTAAAGATACACACTCTAAGTGAAGTGGTCCTGTGCTCTGTTAGCTCAGCACCTGCCTTGGGCTTTGCAGCCTGCAGAGCACAGTAGCTGCCTGCCCACAGCCTGCAGGATTCCTCCATCCCCTGCATCTTTCATGAGTCTAGAAACAGGATCTGCCAGGGTGGCCCCAGGGGGCTGGCTGCCAACAGCAGGCCCTGGCCACCTCTTTCAGCTCCATGCCCACTCTCTGGAGGCTACCGTGCGGGGCTTTGATGGCTGAGGGGCACCAGTGGACAATGGGCTAAGCCTAGGTGTGGTGAGATCTCCCTAGGTAGCTGAGAAGGGGCCCTAGCAGGGCAGCTTGAGAGAACTGACTGACTCAGTGTAAAGAGGAAGCCAGCCACTTAAAGGTGCCTTAGAATGAAGCAGGTTGGCCAGAGAGGTGACCTCTCCCGAGAGGAGAGGGCCAGGCCCCACACCAAGGGAGTCAGGGGCCTCCAGGGAGAATGGAGCATGGGGGTGTCTGGTGGGTAGAGAGAGACCTACAGGGCCTCGTATGAGAGGTGGGAGGTGACCTGGGAAATGACCTCCAGGGAGTGGCGGGGAGTAGCTCTAAAAGCACAGAGGATGCCACCAAGGGCTGTGTACCCTTAAAGGAGCTCTGAACTGTATCTCTGTCAATTCTATGAAGACGGGCACCCCGCTCCACTGCATGCAGGGTGCTGGGGCATCTGCTGAGCACCTGCTGTGTGTTCTTGGCACCACATATCCACAAGTAGCTAGCTGTAACTGAACAGGGTGACCAGACCATCCTCCCGTAGGATGATGTTGAAGCTAAGGGTGTCGTCTGTGTGTGTGGGCTCGCACTGAGGTGCGTGAGGCTGATGCTGGGAGGTGAACCAAGGCAGGATTGACCAGACATTTGGGCACAGCCCAGGAAGGATAAATTCAAGCTGAGGCCAGCATGCTGGGACCTGTCTGCTCCCTCCTCAATTCTCTTCCTGGTACCCTGGGAGTTGTGGGGGAGTCCTAGGGTTCTTAGCAAGGAGGAGTACCTGCTGCAGAGGATAGTGAAGGCCATGGTCTTTCCCAGCTGGAGACCAGTGTGTGTGCTGAGGTTGGTGTTCTGGTTTCCTTCTCTCCAGAACCTTACTCCAGGGACTTTCCTTAGAGTAACGAGCACTTGCCAGGGTTGGGCAACAGAAGCCTTCCCTGCAAGGGCTTTGGCAACTTGCTACAGCCCCAGGGAGGCCCGGAACCCCGGAACCCCGTCCCGACCTCTCCCTGTAGCTCTCTCCAGAGCCCCAAGTTGACCCTGTCGTGCCTTGCTCCCCACAGCCAGCCCGTGGGGCTTGGAGGAACCGGCCCATCAATGTAAACCATTACGCCAACAAGAAGAGCGCCGCGGAGAGCATGCTGGACATCGCGCTGCTCATGGCCAACGCGTCGCAGCTGAAGGCTGTGGTGGAGCAGGGCCATGACTTCGCCTTCTTCGTGCCCCTTGTGGTCCTTATCTCCATCTCTCTTGTGCTGCAGATTGGAGTGGGAGTGCTGCTTATCTTCCTGGGTAGGGCCCATGGCTGCTCGCACAGCCCCGGGGATAGGTAGAGGGGCGCGGGGGTGGGGGAGGGTGGAGGCGGTTTGCACCAGTTGGCCCTCGGGTAGCCAGCCAGGCTTGTGGTCCAGGCTGCAGCTCGACACCCTCCCCCGCAACCCCACTTCCATCTGACCCTCGTCTTTGAAAGCCGAGTGAGGTTAGGGTCCTCAGGGTCTGCACGGTGAGGTCGAACAGGCGCAGGTTGCGTTCCTGCGGATGACTCACTGCCACAAGATAGCTTCTCCTAGCCGGGGGGCCTGGGCAGACCAGCTCAGGCCTGACTCTGCTGTCTGTGTCCAGTGCCAAAGAGCAGCCAAGTTATGCAAGAGACAGAGAAGAGACCCTTACCTAGGAAGCAAGGAAGAGACCTTGGGTCAAGATGTGATGAGGGACTCTGGCTTGGGAGGTGAAGAGGGGATCCTGGGGCAGGAGGTAAGGAGGTGACTCGAGTAGAAAATGAAGAGAGTCATTGTCTGGAGACAAGATGATTCTGGGCCCAGAGGTGACCATGGACCTGAATCACTGTCTCCATGGACAGGATGCCCAAGTCTTCTTTCTGGTCCAGGGTCTAACCACTAATTCCCAAACTTAAATCACTGACCATCCCCTCAGCACATGCTTCCTCTCATAGGCACAGATAGCTAGCTCCCAAACACAATCATGAATGTCCCCTCCACAGGTGACCGTAGGCATAGGAGGATAGCTGACAGGAAAGTGGGCACCAGGGCGACCTTGGTTCCTGTCCAGAGCTGAAGATGTCATCAGAAACAGCAAGAGCCCCCCATTTACTGGCAATATGACTTTGGACCAGTGAGGGGACCTTCTGGGACTTCACAGTTTGTACTTGTGAAATGGATATAGTGGCAGAGTTTAAGGTATATCAGAGGGTCCATAGACTAAGGCTCATGAGGAGTTTAGTGGTCTTGTCTTTGAAAAAAAAAAAAAAAAAAAAGCCTGGCCTGGCCTGGCATCCAGAAGCGACACCCTTAACCTGCCTGGGTTTGTTTTCCTCATGGAGAAAATGGGGAACATAGTAGGTAGGGACATCCATGCCTAATTTTAGCAAAACAGGCAGTTTTTCAGTAAGGTACAAAGCCCTGAATATGGCCAAGAGCCCTAGCCACTTTCATCCAGGTCAGGCTTCCCTGGACAGCATCGACTCCCTCTCCCCCACAGTCAAGTATGACCTCAACAACCCAGCCAAGCACGCCAAGCTGGACTTCCTTAACAACCTGGCCACGGGACTGGTATTCATCATTGTGGTGGTCAACATCTTCATCACAGCCTTTGGGGTCCAGAAGCCTGTAGTGGACGTGGCACCCCGGCAGTAGGACACCCAGGTGAGTTGGGAGGAGAGGCTGAGACCTGCTGCTGCCACTGCCATGGAGGTGTGCAGAGTGCGGTGGGTCCTGGGCCAGCCATGCCCTCACATTCACCTGAACACAGTCCTTGATGCTCCATGGGGATGTAGGTCATCTGGCCAGGAAGAGGGCACCAGGCCTGTGGGACCGTAGCCCCTGTCCTCCTGGCCTCTACTCTTTGTGGATGTCTCCAGAGACATCAAGCTCTTGGTGACTGCATGGCCTGCTGCTGCTAACAGCCAGTAGTGGCTTTTTGCTAGGTGGGTAGCCATGGTCACTACTGACTGGCTCTTGTCACTATGACGGGTGTGGCCTTTAAGTCCTGACAGGGACAAGGAACAGTGTACTCACTGCGGAAAGGGCTGCAGCACTTTTGTCCATGGTGGGCAGACCATTACCCAAGGCTGAGAGGTCCTGATGCCCACAAGCTGGTCACCAGCATGGACTCAGCGCCCCTCCAGCCCGGGGCACTGTTAGCTGGCCTAGCCACACACAGGCCTCTCTTTTTGTCTTTCCAGAATCCTTAGAGGTACCTGACCAGCAGCCCAGCTGTCCAGAGCCCTGCAACTGCCGTGCCCTCAAGGCATCCCTCTCCTCGTGTGCAGCACTCCCCTAAGCCACCAGAGCCCAAGCCGGCCACCACTGGACCGTGGTCAGGGATAGACTTCCATCCAGCTGTGACTGCTGTGTGGGCGGCCACCCTAGGCATGTGGGAACTGGACACAAGGCCATGAAGATCAGAACTGGACAGTCCCACGGAAACCAATGCTCAGAGAATAGTCACTGCCCACCCAAGGACATGCAGCAAGTCTGTGACCGGGCTTGATGAGGAGCCAGCACTGGCCTCTGTCTCAGGACATTCCAGAAGGACCAGGATATACCCCTCCCTTTGCTGATACCCAGTGTCCCCACATCCCATGGAGCCTGCACAGGTCACCCTGGAGACGGCTGCCTCTGCCGTTCCCCAGCCCAGGGACCTTGGACAACCATCAGTACCTGTCGGTTCCAGTAGTGGCCACTGGGTCCAGCCGCAGTGCCTGGGCTTGGCTGGCATCAAGAGGCAGCTGTGCCCCTGGGGGCTGCAGGTCATGCTGGTACCTTCTACCAGTGACCTGCGAAGAGCCCCAGCTCCCTACTGGGAGTTGGCCCCATTTTTTCTAATCAGGAATGACAATAAAGCTATGTGCTTCCCTGCTGGGTTCCATGTGCCACTCTGTCCTGGGACACCATCCTCCACTGCCAGACAGTCCCTCCCTGTGGGGCCCTCAGCATACTCCAGCCAGGGTATCCTCTCTGGCATGCTTGGTTGGACTCTTAGCCTTCTTCCTGTCTGGAGCTAGGTTTTGAGACAGAAGTTGGGATCTGAGGCTCAAAAGCCCTTACACTGAACACAGAGAAGTTTCTTTTTTTCTTTTAAGTTTGATTGATTATGTATAGTGTTCTGTCTGCATGTACACCTGCATGCCAGAAGAGGGCACCAGATCTCGTTATAGATGGTTGTGAGCCACCATGTGGTTGCTGGGAATTGAACTCAGGACCTTTGGAAGGGCAGCTAGTGCTCTTAACCTCTGAGCCACCTCTCCAGTGACACTCTCCCCCGCCCCAATCAAGAAGTTTCAAGAGGGGCTGGCAAGATGGCTCAGTGGCAAAGTGCACAAACATGTGGACCCACGTAAAAACCCAGGTGCAGTGGCATGTGCTGAGGTGGAAGGTGAGGCAGCCAGCCACGCAGTGAACTCCAGCTTCAGCAACCTCTGGTCTCAAAAACTAAGGTGGTGAGTGAGAGAAGATAACACCTGATTTTGACCTCCGGCCTCTGCACACGTGTGCCACACTATGCCCTAAGTATATACATCGCTCACACACACCCACGTACGCTCTGCAAAGATAGTTCATGGAATTCCCCCACGCAGTGAACATCCTACCAGGCATATTCTCTGCTGGTCTGGAGCCTGTCCTGCTGGACTTCTCAAGATTCGGGAGGAACACAGGTGCCTAGGTCCCAACTGCTACATGGTCAGAGATTGGAGTCTGCCAGTCTCCTGGGTGCAAGGCCCGAAAGACGCTGCAACTCTCTGCGCTTTGCCTGCTGACTTTGCATGCCAAGCGCTAGAAACAGTCTTTGCTGACCTTCCCAGAGAGCCTGCTTGATGCCCTCAGCGACATGTACACGGCAGACCACATGCCCGGGGCCTGTGTTATTTGTAGCAAAGTAAGACTAAGCCTGCTCAGGTTTCCACATGCCCCTTACTAGCTGTAACACTAACAGTGTCACCAGCCCCTCTGAGCTCTCGAGGTGGCTCTCAGGCCTGCTCAAGTGAAGGAGCTCAAGGATGGAGGCTGCCCAGAGCACCTGTTAACTGGCGTCTTTGAGGCTCTCTGGCTGCCCTGTACTGGGGAAAGGCGGCTTGTGTGAGCCTGGGAAACGGCCGTGTTCTTGTCTCCAGTTACCGACTGTGGCCTGGGTGGGCTCCCGTGCGTGCTCTCTGCCCCTCCAGCACACACTGTTTGATGGTGGCCCACCTTGAGCTGGCACGTGGGCACATCTCTGCGCTGACTGTTGGACACTTCCTCCAAGGTGGCTCAACCCTGCCCATGGCCAGCAGGGACCCTCTGCTCGGGAGGGGGTGGCCTGAGAGCCTGTCTCCTATCTTACCTAGAGGTGTCCCTCACCTGCAGAAGTTGGCTTCCAGGCCCTCCTCTCCTCTGCTCCGTTCTAACCGCTCTACCTCCCAGCCCCAGCCCTTCATCTGTCCCACTTCCCTCATATTGGCGATGTATCTGAGGCCTAAGACCCACCCATGCCTGATCCCCCCCGCCTCTGCGCCCCAGCCAGCTTCTGCCCTCCCTAAGCATCCTTCCCAAGTCAGAGTGAGAGACCAGGGCTTCCCTTCAAACCCCCACTCCCTATCTAGCCTTCACTAGAGGGCAGGAAGTCCCTTTAGAAACTGGGGCCTAAGACGTCACAGAAGCCCCTACAACCTTGGGTGTGGCTGACCAGTCAGGTATCCAAAGTTATGGACAAAAGAAAGCACTTGTGGGAGAAATGGTCAAATCCCTCTGAAATATCCAGGGGAAACAGTGTTAGGATGCATGCCTGTGATTCCACTCAGTGGAAGCAGGAAGATCAGACATTCGAGGTCATCCTCAGCTACCCAGTAAGCTCGAGGTTATCTTGGACTACAGGAAACCCTGTCTTTAAAAAAAAAAAAACAAAGTTCCCAGGGAAAAGCTGAGTGCAGGGGTACACACTTCTGTGGTCCTAGCTACTCAAGAAGCTGAGGCAAGAGTATTGATTGAGCCCAGAACTCAAACTCAGAACTGTGGGGTGCACACAGTAAGAGGCAGGATAGAGAAAGACTGCAAAAGAGCTGCAGACACCAGAGACCTGTGCAGCATCTGACCAGACCTGGCTTGAGACCACACCTCCTGGCCCTGTGTGCCCAGTGTGGCCCCCAACATGTGAGCTGGCCAGCAGCCACCTGCATGCCCGGGCTCAGCAGCCGGATGTTGGCCAACACAGGGCTCAGTTCCTTCTTCATCAAAAGAGGAAACTCCTGGATGGGAATAGGGGGCCTCCGTAGTGTCTCACTGAGGCTAGCCTGTTACCCAGGACAGATTCCCTGGTTGGGGTGGCTCAGAGTGAGCATGTAGCTCTCCGCCAGGGACCTTGATGCCCATGGTGAGCCGAGGACCCCTCACAGCTTGATCCGATGGGCATGTCCATATTCTCCACAGCCCCTCCCCCTTTGGTGTGTTCTTCCTGCTCCCCACGGCCCTGTCCTTGGACGACTCCCCCACACTCAGACATCTTTGCCAGCTGCCCCCACCAGCACTTAGCCTGATGCAGGGCCAACACTGGTACCCAGAGAATAGGAGTTACACCTGCTGGGTCTCCTCAGGGATTCTGCTGGAGCTGGGAGAAAGGGTATATTCCGTTCTAGGCTTTTTACTCTCCATGCATGTATGTGTGGCTGTGTGTGTGTGTGTGTGTGTGTGTGTGTGTGTGTGTGTGTGTGTGTGGCGGTGACAAATGTCCACATCAGGTGTCTTCCTCAACCACTCTCCACCTTAGTTTTTGAGGCAGAGTTTCTCAGTGACCCCAGGACTCACTGGGGCCAGCCAGCAAGCTCCAGGGGTCCTCCTGTCTCCACTTCTCCAGCACTGGAATTCCAGGCATGCACTGCCATGCCAAGCTTTGAACGGAGGTTTTGGGGTTCAGATCCCCCTGCTTGCCCAGCTGAGCATCTCCCCAGCTCCCTTGCTTCCCTTGTGGTGAGGCCTTGGTCTGGCCCAGTCCTCCCCCCGGGTCCCCCACAGCCTGTGGCAATCCTGGCTGTGCTTAGCATTGCTAGTTTTACAGCATTTCTGTCTTCACCATGCGTGTCCTTTAAGAATCTCCGAGGGCAGCGGGTCTGGGCTGGGAGGAGGGCCCATTCGGACATGCTGAGGGGGTCCTGAATAGCTGGACTACAGGTGTTTCCTTCTCCCCACACCTGTCACACTCAGTCACCCTCTCCTTACCTCCCCAAGCTCCAATTTCCCACATGCCTTCTCCTCCCTCCTGATGGCACTGGGGCCGTAATTCCATTTTCCTGCCTCACTGCTTTCATGACTTTCTGTTGTTCCTTCCCAGATACTTAATTTTGGGAAAGCACTGACTCCTGTGCCACTAATCTGGAAGGGGCTCCCGGAGGACCCCAGCTGTCGCCTTCTGCACTCTAGCCTGCTGCCTTCTGCCACCACCCACTCTCAAGCCAAGGTGACCCCTCCCTCACACCCATGGTACCTGCCAGGTCCAGTGCAAAACGGGACATGAGGATCCCTGAGACACAACCTTGCTCATTGCCCTGATGCCTCGGAGCCTCAGCAAGGTAGTACCAGGATCTTGTTATCAAATTAAGATTAAAGGGAAGCTGGATATGGTGGCGAGCACCTTTAATCCCAGTACTTGTGAGGCAGAGGCAGGCAGATCTCTGTGAGTTCAAGGCCAGCCTGGTCTACATAGCAAATTACAGGCCAGGCAGGGCTACACAGTGAGACCTTGTCTCAAAATACAAAAACAAACAAACAAAAACAGAAACTGACTTGGGAGAGGGCCCTGTATTGACTTCATCAGTGCCTCTCCAGGCTAGGCCATGCCATGCTACCCTCCTGTTGTCTAAATGGGGTCTCTATTCTCTCACCCACTGTACAAATGAGAGGCAGAGAATTGGGCAGTGATGGGACCGAACAGTGTCCCTCAGCTCGCCATCTCCCTGAGTGCCCTTCTGAGGCCAGTGGGAAGTACAACAGGCCCACCTGTCCCAGATCCTCATCTGGTCTGGAAGAGGGTCGGTGTCCAGGAGCCACTGGAATGAGCATGGTGGTGTGTGGCTGATTGGTGGTGGAGAGGGGACCTTGGCAGGGGAGCCATCTGCAAGGGAGAGATGGCCCAGCGGCAGGTGCTGACCCAGCAGGAACTAGAAGTAATGACACCACACAAAAGCAGAGTCAGAGCACCCCCAAATCATCAGCCTAGGTTGGGCAAGAGGCAGATGCACTTCCGGGCTCTAACCTCACACGTGCCCCGTGTCCTCACTGACCCATGTGCAGCCTGCACGGCACCCCATCACGTTCTAGCCACTCCACTCCAGAAGCCCCTCCACTGTCTCCCTCCCCTCAAGCGCCCTGTGCTGGGAGGGCTCCTCCATTCTGCTCTACCCCACCAGCCTTTTGCCTTCTGGGAACACTGCCCAAAATGCAGACCCTGTTCTCACCCGAGTGAGTGTCCAAGACAGCCTCAAGGAGTCAGGGACATCTTCCCCGGGACCCGAAGGATGTGTGGGGGACAGATGACACCGAGTACCCACAGGGGGAACGGCTTATTCCTTTCGGGACCCTCTGGCACTGTACTGCGATGGCTCGAGATCTCAGTTGTCTTGTTCTGCAAGGGGCATCAGTGAACGAGTGTCCAGTGGAGACCCTTGCTGAACTCATGGCCTGAACTCATTTTATGTCACACACACCAGGTGGCTGGAAGGAAGGGCAGGGTCTGAGGGGGACGCTGAGGCCTAAGCAAGAGGTTTCCTTACTGTCAGATTCAGCTTGAGGGAGAAGTCCTGTGGAGAGCCAGCCCAGCAGAAAGCAGCAGCTGAAGTCCAGGATGTTGAAAGCCTCAGGCTTTGAGACTAGCTGTGGAACTGGGGCCCAAGTGGCTGGGACACTCTTGGAGGGGCACCCAGGGACAGCCTGTGTTTGGGAGCTGGCAGGCTGACGCCCTAGGGTAGGCCTTTAGAAGGTCATGGGTAGGAGAGAGTCAGAATCCCGGGAGGCTGAGTGCTCAGTCTACCCTGTGGCCTTGGTTCTCTCAAAAGGGCTCGGTCCGAGGAGCTGTGCTCGTAAGGGGGGCACAGAGTAGGGCTCCTGTGTTAGAGGGGTTCAAACTGAGGCTTGGCGATTAGCAAGTATGTTTCCTGCTCCTGCACCTCTGAGGTGGGCCAGGGAGATGGTAACTAGGCACCTTCCCCAAACCCATTCTCAGTGGGCACAGCGTGTCCTGGCAGATGGGTAGGCACCGAAGAAACAGCCTTCCTTCACCTTCGCCTGCAGTTCTCCGACGGAGCAGAAAGGAGCATGTGCGTCATACCTGCAGGGCACCAGCCTAAGGGCTTGGGCGGGCTACTCTGCACGGCTGTGAGCAGAGCTCTCTCCCTAGCGTTTGCTGCTCTCAAACAGCAAATGGAAGTCCTCCCTAGGGGCCTAATACCATACCCGCCTCCCTGCATGTTTGGGCTGTCTCAGTCTGAACATGCCTGGGTACTTTCCAAGACATACACGTGTGACTCCGGAAACTCAGTGGAAAACACAGAATCATGATGACTCTGCCAATTGACAATGTTGTGTTTCCTCTAAAAAGGCTGATGGGGAGGAACTGGCAGGGGAAACGCTCAAGAGCGAACTTTTCATGCACCCTGACCCAGGCCCATTGGTGTCCTGACTCAAGTTCCATGGCTGATGTCTGATGTGAGTGTTCATGCAAACCGACCTGCGTACGGGCGCATTTGGCATACGTGGGCGTGAGCATGTACACGCATATAGAACGAGTGTGGAGGTACAGTGCACATGTATGTAAGTTTGTGTGCATGCTGCCATACGGGACTACCTTCTGCGCCAAACTGCCACCATCTTCAGTAGTTTGGCTGCTCACAAAAGCTCATAGGGCTGGGCTTCTTGGCTGCTGACTTCCCTCAGAGAGGGGAGGGTCATTGAACCGGGCTCTGAGTATACAGCTACCCCTCCCAATCAGATATATGCAATCCTGCCTAAATGCTTGTGGTCACAGGATCTAGGTGTCGGGTGCATGCGTGGGGAAGGAAGCACCATCTCTGTGTCCACGGGGGAGCCATGCTTGCTTGCTGCTGACCTTCCAGTGCAGCTGACATATCGGCCCCTCCCCTCCTGCCCATCACTCCTCACCCAGAGGTGCAGCCAAAGGCAGAGCACCCAGCTGTCAGCTTTGTGTGCTCACCCTCCTGGCATCCACAGGGACTTTTCTAGGACAGATCCTCAGACAGGATGGACATAATTCCTCAGTCAAAGGAACTAGACAGACAGAGACCCTGAATCTAGGATGCCTGAACAGCTGGATAAGATCCCAGAGAGGTGTGTGAAGAACCAGTGGGGAGGACTTCAAATACACCATGATTTTTTTTTTTTCATCTCTAAAGGATCTAGAAGGTTCTATGAACTGCTTGCTCTGTCTAGATGCTCTCCCACCTGGTCAGGGTGTCCCTTGCAGGTCAGTGGCAAGGACTGTTTCCTAGAACATCGCACACAGCCTGGGCCTGGTCTCTGGCCACACCCAGCCCATCTATGGCCACACTGACCCCGTCGCCACACTTGATATTGGATAGCAACCGGGTTCAAGGGCCCAGCTCCTTTGGAACTTTACTTTCCAGGGCATAGTAGATGAACAAGGCATGGTGGAGGAGCTGAGACTTGGTGACAGGACAGTGACCACCAGGCAGAGGGCAGGGACCCAGGGAGGTGGGTAGGACTGCGAGTCTTCCTTAGCCCATCTCCCTTTTTCCTGTGGCTCACTTCCTTGAGGGGAAAGTGAGGATAAAGCTCCACGACTTCTCAGGCTTTCAGGGGAACCAGTGTTTCTGAGTGTTCCCGCTCCCGGACTCTTGTCATCTACTGCTGTCCCAACTACCAGTGGCGAGGCCTGGGATTCAGTCAGTAACAGGGAGGGACTGCCATTCTCCCCATATTGGCCTGTGGGCTAGATCGCAAGGCCAGCTGACGGGGGCACCGAGGACACCCAGGCAGGAAGAACCGGGAAGGCTAAGATGCAGCAAGGCAGGGGGTGTGGGAACAAATGTGGTTAGGGGTGGATGGTGTGAGGTGTGGTAAAGGGGACAGGGACTGTATGGCATATCTTGAGAAGATGATGGCTGTCTGAAGAAAGAGGAAATGGGACGGGTAGGGGTACCTGAGGAGGCATGTCTCGGGGTCAAGGCTGGACTCAAAGCCTGGAGCACCTGGGCCAGTCCTGGGTGAGCAGCCATTGCTAAAACATTAGCTAACACACACACACACACTCAAGAAGGGGACACAAGACAGGCAGAGGCAGTCAGAACATTTAATATTAAGCACCTTGTAGAGTAAAGGTGATGTGTTCTCATAGAAATTATAAATAATGAAAAATAAGTATTTAGAAAAAAAAAGTACAGGCTCCGTGGTGGGCGGCCAGGGATTCTTTGGTTAAGCAGCAGGGAAGGCCCAGGGTCTGGGTTCGTCAGAGCCCTCCGAGGTCATCTGCCAGGAAGGCCAGCAGGTAGCGGCTGACATGCCTGTCAATGATGACGGGTGAGAAGGCAAGGATTCGGCGGGTCCCGGGCAGCACTTTGGGGTCTGGAAGACAAAGGGGAGAAATGGCAATCCAAGGACCAGCCATGAAGGGGAAGTCCGTCCTGGATGCCTCTGAGGGGAAGCAGGCTGGACAATGGCTCTGCCCCTACCTCCTACTCACACGTAGTCTTCGAATTTGGGTTCAAAGATCAGAGCCCATAAGCTCCTGCCTGGATGACTCTCAGGCCCTTCCTTGTACAAGGCTGTATAAGGCCATACCTGGCCCTATCCCCAAAGGCCTTCCCAGGACAGGGGAGGTAGAGCAGGTGAGGGTGGCTGCAAGCTTCAGGCCTCAATGGGGTTGGGCTTTTAAGGCCTCTAAGGTCTCCACACAGGTGGGGAGATCAAGTCTCAACAGGGGAGATAACCCCAAGATGACAGATGTGCCAGGGCTCTCCGACTTTCTACTCCGCTGGCTGTCTGTTACCCTGATGAGCTAGCCGCCTGTCACTCTCCAATCCCCATCACATGCTTAGGGGCTTGGGAGCAGCCTGGACTCACCTGGCGGGCAGCAGTAGAGGAGGAGGGCCAGGCCAGCTGCTAAGCCTAGGCCTGCCAGGAAGCTCATGGGTCCTGGGGAGAAAGGAGTGTGAGTGGCCTGTACCAGTTGGTGAGCACTATAGGGGCCTGTCCCCTAACACAAAACCCGATGTGGGGTGGAGAAGACCCCGGGACAGACAGAGCCCTGAGGGAAAAGGGAAAAAGAAAGGAGGTGGCGGGGCTGTTACCCCTGTCACTCAGCTCGCGGCTCTCCATGCCCCAGTCCAGCTCTCTGCAATCTGAGTTTTCTGGAAACAAAATTACAAAGTGTGATTAGTGCAGGGCTGGGCTGGGGGTGGGGTTGTCCCCCAGGGAGACCCAAGGCATCCTCTGCCTCCTGAGGGTGATGGGCCCACTCATATTTCATCATGGTTACTGCACTGGGTACCCTGGGCAGGCCTAGTTGGTGAAACAGTGACGTCAGCTCTCCAGAGAACACTGCATAAGTTTGGGTTGCCTTTGGTCCAGTTTCTGTGACATCATGGGTGTGGAGAAGGCCAGTGTGTTGTGCTTGCCACAAGTCATCAAGTGCAGGACAAATGTCCACTCTCAAAAACCAGCTGCTGGCACCGTAGGGGCTGCCGTAGCAGGTGCAGCAGGCCAGAGCTTTCCCTTAGACTTCCTGGCAGGTTAGCAGGCAGATGATATCCGTGCCGGTCAGGCCCTGGGCCCCTAGGAACCTGCTCACTCAGTCCTCAATGTCCACCCTGTGTCATGTGAGGTCTGCCAGAGACCCCTCGAGTTCAGAGACACCAGCCCAGAGTCCCAGCTGCGCTCATGCTCACGGGCAGAGTCACCTCATCTTTCTGCCTGGAATGGCAACGCCCCTCCCCAGGTCCCCAAGCAGAGAACCTTGGAGCTGAGCCGGCACACTGGTCCTGCTGGGAACAGCCAGGTCCCGGTGGCTCCAGTGACCCCCAGACCTTTGGGACCTACAGACCACCCAGCGCTTTGCCATCACATCACCCTCACCTGCCACGAACACCTATACCCAAGGATGCTCTACAAGACCCCCCCCCCCCCCGCATGAACAGACTGGAGGCTATAAAAGGTGCACACAGACGGGGTCTGCTGTGAGCTTGGTATCTCCCTGCTGAGATGGCCAAGGAGCAGCACAGGGACGTGAGAGTGAGGCTGCTATGAACTTGGAAATAAAGACACAGTCGTAGTACACAAGGGGAGGCAGACCGAATACACGAAGCCACTGCTTCTGGGTGAAAACTGGCGTGGGGGAGGGGAATGTCAGGGAGAAGGAAAGAGGGCGAGGGCGGGACAGACTGCCGGACCAGCCTGGGCTATGCTCCCTGGGTGGTGTCTGAGGAAGGACGGGGGAGGGGACGGGAGGGTAGAGAGGGCCAGTCTGGGCGGCTGCCGACTCTTGGCTGGTGCCCTACCCAGAGTGTGGCGCGCTGCGGGAGGACGCGGGGGCGGGGCTCGGGGGCGGGACTTACGAGGAGTGTAGCGGCTGGGCAGGTGGCTGTGCAGGGGCTGGGCATGGATGTACAGGGCTCGGTAGAATTCCTGACAGTGTCGCTCCCCGCGCTGCTGTAGATGGCTCAGGAGGTCACAGAGCCGCACACGCAGCGACGCCTTGGGGTTCCGGAACTGGGGGCAGAAGAACGGGGGGGGGGGGGGGGGGCTGGGGGGGCAGCTGCGAGGCGGGCGCTCGGTGCCACAGGCTTCGCAACCCTCATGATGCCTCAGACCGCCCTCGCGGCACCCAACACTGGAGCAGCCGGTTGCGGGCTAAGTCTTTCCAGTGCGACGGGCTGGGAGAGGTCATCAAGAAAGCAGGCTGTGGGGTACATCACCCTAAGCCTGCTTAGGTAGTTCTTACTGTAGTAGAGACTTACTGTAGTTCTTCCCCACGGGGCCTCCCTGAGTCACTCCAACTGAGGCTGGTTTTGTAAAAAGCAAGTAATCTCACGCGGCGGGGTGGGTACAGAGAACGAGTAGTGACATACGTGGCAATTGCTTAGTTTTCAGTTTGTAGGAACACTGAGTCTCGCATTTCAAAAACCGGCTGAGAAAGAACAGTTCCTTCTGACGTGGTTGTGAAGGTCAGTGGACAGACCTTTCGGCTCCAGAACCAGGAGGCTGTGGTCTGCTGCTGCCCCCTGGTGGCTACAGCTAAAAATTGACCAGCGCTAACAGGAGTCTGCAGGGCCTTTGAGAAGGGACCTCCCACTTTGAAGCTCACGTACTCCAATGAGAAGAATCTGAGCCTGTCACTTTTAAAACTCACAGTGTGTCTCACACTGTGTTTGAGTTGACAGCCAACCTGAGCTGACCCACTTTTGTCACGCCCAACTTTGCCTGCCTTGAGGCGACCTCCCAGGAAGGGACTTGTCTGTGGTTGGCTACCCAGAAGGGGTGACCAGGACCTGGAATGGAGCCCCCAAAGGGGTCTAGTGGGTCTTTGGCACTCACTGTCCTGTCCAGTTCCTCCAGCCTTGGTGACACTGCCAGGGCCTTGTGCTGAAACTTGGGGAGGACCAGGCCCAATTCTCAGCCCTTGTCCCCAGAACCTGGGGCTTTTCAGGATCCCCATCTCAGGCCTGAACAGATTAGAAAGAGTCAGCCTTTGTGACACAAAGCCCAGGGACTGCATCTGAAATTCCATCGCCAGCAGAGCCGTTATGGTACCTGCCGCTGTGAGGCCTGGAGCCTGAGGCCTCGGTAGCCCATTCTATAAAATGGGGGTGTGGGTGAGTTCAGCCATTTGTAGGGCTGTGGATGAGAATCAGGGATGGTCCAGAAAGAGTGTGCTTGGCAGCTATTCACCTGGCTCCGGTGGACCAGGCCACACCCCAGGCTCTGAGCCAAGTGGGGTATCATGCCTGTTTCACAGATGGGGTGCTGAAGCCCCCAGTGGGGCCAGCCTCCCTCAAGCCTGCCTAGAAGGGCAGGCCAAGCTTGGCTGTGGCTGAGGTCAGCCTCCACTGCCCACCTAACGCAGGCATTTTGGCCTTACAAACAGAAGGAAGAATGAGCAGGAAGAAGTGGTGAGTCATCACTGACTTTGTGGTCCCAGGGTTACAGCAGGCCCAGAATTCTGGTGTGTGCGTGTGTGTGTTCGAGTCCATGCATGCAAGTGTGTGTGCAAGTGGGGGATGCATGTGCCTGGGTGTGTGTGGGTGTGTGGAGGGGCCAGAGGCTGGTATCAGGGTGCCTCCCTCAATGGCTCTGCACCTTACTTTGCTAAGACAGAGTCTCACATTGAACCCAGAGTTCACCATTTTGGCTAAACTGTTTGGCTCTACCTGTCTCTATGTCTGCTGGGGCTATAGGGTCAGGGGTCTAAACTCACATGCTCGTGTTCAAACAGAAAGCATTTCACCAGCCCAGCCAGAAGCCCAACCCTAGGTCCAGACTTTTGATCCCTCCTTCCCCAGCCCCTCTTCTAATCTTATGTTGTTACATGTAATGGCTAATTTTATATCAACTTGACACAGGGTAGAGTCATCTGTGAGGAGGGAACCACAACAGAGAAAAAGGCTCCATAAGATTAGGCTGTGGACAAGCCTGTAGGTCAGGAATGTGGGAGGGACCAGACCATTGTGGGTGGAGCCATCCCTGGGCTGGTGATCCTAAGTTCTATAAGGAAGCAGGCTGAGCAAGCCATGAGGAGCAAACCAGTAAGCAGCACCAGCCCATGGCCTCTGCCTCAGCTGCTGCCTCCAGGTTCCTGCCCTGCTTGAGTTTCTGTCCTGACTTCCTTTGGTGACAGACTATGGATGTGGAAACATAAGCCAAATAAAACCTTTCCTCCCCAAACTGCTTTTGGTCATGGTGTTTTATCACAGCAATAGTGGCCTAAGGAAGATGCCACGTATCACCGCCTAGAAATTCTGGAAGGGGCAAGCAGCCACAAGAGCGTCTGAAGAGACTGAGGCATACAGATCTGATGATCTGAGACCACGTGGATCTGCCCAGACCCAGGCGTGCCTGCTGTACCATTCCTGAGAAGACAACTCAGGCCTGTGCCAATACTCTCAGCTCAGACAGGGGAGACGCCCGAGAGGCGCCCTGGTCCAGCTCACCCCTCAGCACCTTTTCTGCCTCCTTGTTGGTAAGGATTTGTGGGTAGTAACGGTTCAGCTGGAGGACGATCCTGTCCACTTGCTGCTCGCTCAGGCGACCCTGTCCTGTCAGGTAAGGTGTGTCCTGTACCAGCCGGTCACAGTAGGTCTGATCTGGAACACATGTGGATTGCATGGGGGTGAGCCAGCACAGCCTCAAGAGGGACCAAAGATGGCACCCTTGGTGTCCGCCACAGGACGTCTGCTGGAAGGGCAGCAGTGTCTCTGGAGGGACTGAAAATTGCATCTGCAATTTCCAGGTTAGCCACAAGAAGACAGCTATAGAATACACACAAAATAAACAAGAGAATCAAAGTGTTGCCACAAAAATTAGCTAAATACAAAGAAAATCAGTAAAGGTAAATATGAGGCTGAAAAAGCTAAAAGATCTACAAAACACAAATAGTAAAGATAAACCTTTCTTTTCAACAATTTCTTTAAATGCAAATAGTTTAAATATGTACTCAAAAGGCAAAGATGGGCAGAATGGCCTTAAAAACATGACCCAACTAAATCCTGATAAGCCACTCGATAAAGAGCTAAAGACACAAACAGGTTGAAAGTGAAAGGAGGGAAAGGCACGTGCAACCTTCTGACATCTGAATATGGCGGCCCTCATCCACAAACATTACGGAATGGTCTCGTGCTTTGAGTAACTTTATGGTTTTGTGTTGGGCTACATTCACAGCTGTCTTCAGTCACATCCAGCCACAGGTGGCCCACAGGTGGCAAACTGGACACACTTGGCTGTATTAGTAATAGACTAAATAGACTTTAAGTCAAAACTGCTACAAGAGAGTAAAACAAAATAACATGAGTCAATAAAAGGTTAATTGTCAGGAATATGTGGCAACTATAAACACACTGAGACTCAGAGCCCCCTGGTGGAGATGAGGGGGGGCAGCTCTACCATAGTTAGAGACTCTAACACATCATCTTTTTTGTTGTTGTTTTTCAAAACAGCGTTCATTTCTCTGTGTAGCCTTGGTTGTCCTGGACTCACTTTGTAGACCCAGCCTGCCTCGAACTCACAGAGATTGGACTGCCTCTGCCACCCTGAGTGCTGGGATTGCAGGCGTGTGGCACACGCCTGGCAAATACACCACTTTAAACAACGGGGACCAGACAACCAGCTAAAAGATCAATAAGGAAATGGAAGACTTGAACAATACTGTAAACTGTACCTAAAAGTCACACACAAAGCACACTACCCATATTCTAGCACAAAACAAGCAGATCTGGGGCCACACAGTAAGTCCTAATACATTTAAAAGCACTGAAAAACAAAGGCTTTTTTGCAATCATGCGACATAAAACTAGATGTCAATACCACCAGAGTTCACTGGCCTGTGGGGGTTAAACTAATAGGTCAAAATGGAACACACTGAAAACCTTGAGACAAAAACCTAGAGCCCTGGAGCCCACTCGACAGGGAGTCTAGCTGAACTAGTGAACTCTAGGGACCCTGGCTCAAAAGTGAAGATGGAGACAGAGGAATTCCCAGGAGCTCATGGGCCATCTAGCTTGGCATACACAGCAGTGAACAACAGAAGAGAGACCCTGTCTCAAAAAAGATAGGAGGTAAGGACCTATATCTGAGGCTGTCCCCTGACTTCTGTATGTGTGCTGTGGCATTTACTGGTGTGAGCACATACATACACGCACACACACACGCACACGCACACACACACACACACACACACACACACACACACCCCACAAGATGTGGGAGTAAGGATAAGCTAGGCAAAGAGAGAAGGACCCCAACCTCAAGGCCTGCTAGGGCAACTTAATGAGGCACTGTGTCAAAAGAAAAAAATCAAGATACAATCCAGTGGTGGAGAACCTGCCTAGCATGCACAAGGTCCTGGGTTGAGTCTTCAGTATTGCAGAGGATAAATAAACAGGCAACATGAAATGGTGTAGAGGAGCCTTGACTACAAAGGACTAAGTGAAAGAGCTTTTCTGAAAAAGCCCCATACGGTATGGCTCTAATTACACCACGCTGCAGAAAAGGCAATACCAAGGAGACAAAAAAATCAGTGGTTACCAGGCATGGCGGGGGATGAGTAAGCAGGGCACAGGGGAGTTTTGGGCAGTGAAACTATTCTGTATGGCGGCATAAAGCATTTATCAAAAGCCCACAGAATGTCCAACACGAGGAGGGAATGTCAATGCAAGTTCTGGGCTTCAACAATAATAGCAATTTGGTAGAAAATGGTAATGATACCGGGAAGGAAAGGGGAGTCCATTTGCTCAATCTTCAGTCCACTGTCCCCCAAATAAAGCCAAGAGCCTGGCAGTATATACCTGTAGTCCTAGCTACTGGAGAGGCTGAGGCAGCCAAGACAACAAAGACTTTGCCTCAAAATAAATGAAAAAAAAAAATAAGTAAAGTCTGTTATGAAAACTTATTTGGAAAATTCCACTGCTGATGTTTATTGAAAAACTGGGGCAGGAGTTTTGGAAGTTTTGCCCTGGAAGCAGGGCAACCCGGATACACTACTTGAGGAGGAGAACAAGGGATCTTCCTGAGTCTCAGAGACCTCTAGATGCGGATGCTAACGCCTACACAGGTGCAGGCGATCGTCAGAATGCATCCTTTAAAAGCAAGGGCGGCAGCTGGAGGGGTGGTTCAGTGGTTAAGAGCACACACAGCTCTTGGGAGAGAACATGGTGGCTCGCATTGTTCTACAGCTCTGTGACTTCTGACCTTCTTGGCACCAGACACACAGAGAGTGCACATACATGCACTCATGCAAAATACTCGCAGACAGAAAATAAATACAAAAGCAAGTGTATCTGCTTGCAACGACTAGATCTCTATAGGGCAGGTTGGGTTTTTACAAAACAGGGTCACCATGCTAGCAAAAGTGAGTCCTGTCCCTGGCGTCATCCTTGGGTATGGAATCAACAGGCTACCTTTCTCACATCTCCGTTCCTTTGCTACTTCCTCCTGGCTGGCTGTCTTCTGCCTCCTGCACCCTCTCATCCCTGAAGGTGACTTTGTAGGGTCCTGCCCAACCCAGGTGGGCACAGCCTATCAGCATGCCCACCTTATGCCAGGAGCTTGGGGGTGTCTTGCGGGAGCTCAGAGTGTAACATTGGGAGCTGCATTCACCAAGACCCCCATAAACACATCCTTGGCCCTTGAATCCCTGAGAACAGGGAGAGGGCTGTCCTGGTTGAAAGCCACTGCTCCCCTGAGGCCCACAGTTTAGCTCATGAGCCGTCCCATCCCTGACGGAGGCCATCAGCACCACCTCATCATGGCGCTGGGGACTGGGAACACTGGCTCAGCCCCTGACAGTCTATGTAGAAGACAGACTTACCTACAGCCCAGGGGCACCCGTGACTTGCCACATTCCCAGGTGCCTGTAGCATCTCACTAAAGAGTTCAGATGAACACTGACAACCCGCGGGTCAGACATTTTGTGGTTCTATTTATACCGACCTATAACCTCCATCCCCCCCACCAGCTCTGCAAACTGCCCCACTTGCAGAGAGGAAAAGGAAGGCACAGTGAGGTTACAAGATTGCCATCAGCCTGGAGGTAACCTAGCTACACGGGGGGCTGCCTGCTGACACTCTGCTTCTCCTATGGATCGGTGTCAGTTCAGGGGCTGCTCTCTTCCAGGCAGAAGCAGAACCAGGCTGTCTCCACGCTGCGCCACTGTGTACAGGGCTGCACACACAGTAGGCACTCACTTGTGGAATGCGTGGACTTCAGTCCAAGGTGCAAAGGCGCGCTCTTCTGGTGGACAGTGGCCAATGCCTCAGGGCGGCCTCCTCCCACCCTGAGTGCCGCTAGCCAAGATGGGCCTCTGCTGCCCACAAGCTATGAGTCATAGGAGCCCTGAGTCACCTGCCATGGGTGGCCCAGCCCAGGGCTGCGGCCAGCAGCTTCAGAGCAGTGTGCTTCCTGTGCTTCCTGTGGCCCTTGTAAGCTCTGCCACATAAGGCAGCCGCTGGGTATCACAGAGACTCAGGCAAGGCCCTGCCTGGGTACCAGGGGCTGGTAAACAAGGCCAGGAATGTCTTTATTAGATAAAGAAAGATGGATCACTCTGCAGGATCCATGAGCCTTTGCCTGTATGTTCCCTCCCTGCCAGCTGGTACCAGGAATATGGCCCTGGCAACTCATCTTGAACTTCTGCAGCCCAGACTAAGTTCCCATTCTGGTTCTTGGGACCCCGAAGCAGCTGATTGCACCTGTCCTTACTCTGCTCCTTAGAGTTGCAAAGTCTTCTGTCTGCAGCTCACAGCACAGAGTCAGGCCCCATGCAGCAGGCTGAGAATACGTGATTGGTTCATGCCCAGCTTAATCAGCCTCCTTCTAAGAATTCACCAGTCACTCTGCTGGGGTCCAGAACTTGGGAATCAACTCCCTTCTGAATCTCTCCGAGAAGCTCTTATTACAGCACTTGGTTGGACTAAGATCATTCATGCCATGGGACAGGACACTACCTATTCCATGGAAACACAACCTTCAGTGTTCTTTAGTCACCAACAAACACATACACACATACTACATACACACACAGAGAGAGACCGAGGCAGCAAAGACTAATGTGGATGAAAGACCCCCAGCTAGCACAGTGGGGCACTGAGCCAAGAACAGATCTGTGGCCTCAGGACTGCCCATCCAACCCTCAAATGGCTTCTGCCCCTCAGACTCCATCTCCCACCACAAAAAGTAAGGGCGGTGAGGAGTATCAAAAAGCCAGCAAGGAGATGGCAGAGAAAAAAAGAGTCAGGGCCTGCCTGTGTCCTCCCAGCTAAAAGGCCCCACCCCCACTGCCTGTTCTGGAGGTGGGATGCCTCATTCTCCATGGGCATCCTGTCTCTGCAATGCCAACACAGCCCAGACCTATCCCACACATCCTGATGAACTTACTGGAGGATCTGGGAAGCCAGAGGCAGGGCAGGCCTAGGCATGGACGCTGCCGAGGCAGGGCTTCCCTTCTCTCCTACCACTAGGCAGGAGAGTGGTCTGGGGGCACTTACCCAACCTGAGATTTTATCTCCCCATTCTTACGCAGGCGTGGTGCTATTCCTGTTTCCACACAGCCATTCTAAACAGGAGTGCACAGTAGGGACTCGAGCAGAGGCCCGCACACAGTACTCAGAAACTGCAGCCTCAAACAAGAGGGGCCCGGAGGGCTGACAAAGGGAGAGCTGGGGTCTCCTCTAGCCTGGGAGTCACCGGGTTGGAGCTCACAAAGTCTTATTTTTGTGCAACACCAATGCCGACTCAGGGGTACTTCTGGGGCTACCCTGACTCTCTGGGACATCCCAGCTGACCTCTGGCACATGAAGTCTAAGAGCGAGACTCCCAGAAACAGGGCGGCATCTGGAAGCCACATTTGCCCGGGCTCTCTGCCAGCCGAGATCCCTCACTAACTCATCCTTACGGCATTCTTTCACAAGGAAAACTCAGCACAGCAATGTTACCGCGTCCCGCTAGGATCAGGAAAAAGTTGGTAGAGTCCCCAGAGCAGAGGGTGGGGCTGGGTTTACCAAGCCTGGAGAACAGGGATCCAGCTGTTGGCTCCGAATTCCCCAGACCCGTCTAGAGTAAGAGGTGTGGCTAGAGTCTCGAAGGCCCCCACCCCCAGCAAGCGGGAAGCTCAGGCTTCTCTCTGGTACTACAAGCTGCCCAGGTTCGCAGCGCCGCTCCCGCCTCTGTGGGGATGGATGCACACGCCGCCCTAGGGTCTCAGCAGGCTGGCGGTGAGCACCATTTCCCTCTCGCCGATCCATCCCGCCCTGAGACTCCGCCCCGCTCCGCAGGTGCAGCGCACCGCGTGGGCGCTCATCTGCCTCTCTGCCTCCCAGACCCGCGACGGCCCCCACTCCGCACCCGGGACCCCTGGCGCCCCGGGACAGCCGCGCAGAGCCCGGGACACCCCGCCACCGCACACCGCTACGCCCGCGTCGCGGGCGCCAGCTGACGCCAAGGTCGACTAGGCTCCCGTCGCCCAACTGGCCCTGCGCCCACCTGTCATGGCGGAGGACACGGTGCCGCCCCGCTGTCCTCGGCTGTCCGCCGCCCGGTCCGACGGCTCCGGTGACCGCCGCCCGCAGGCCGGGCCCCAAGACCCGCCTCTTCCCTATAGGTCCCGCCCAACGACCGCAACTACGTCTCCAGCCCCAGGCCCCTCCCTGCCATCAACCACGCCCCCTCTCCGTACAGCGTCCTGGGAGAGCGCCCCAGGCTCTAAACAACTTTCCTTACTCTAAACCACGCCCCTCGCCGAACCCCACCCCCTGGCATCCCTGGCTCAGGCGGCCCCGGGAAGCTCTAAACCACGTGGCCCAGCGAGCCCCGCCCCTGAGGAGGTTTAGCTGTAGCGGTGTCTGGAGTCCCGGCCCAGCCAGCTTTAGTGACCTAGCCGTGGGGTGCCTGGGTCCCTGTCCCGACCAGAGAACTGAAGCCCGGCTCCCCGCTCAAAGCTCACACCACGCACAGTCTCTCCAATAGCTTTTGGGGTCCGCGCCCCTTCGTTTATGCCCTGCCCCTCCTCCGGGCTCCGTGCCTGCTGTTTGCTGAGGCTCGGAGGTAGTAGGTGTGTGTGCGCGGCTCAGTTTTCTGCAGCTGCGCCCTGGCCACCCCACCCTCTCGTCCTGGATAAGAAACAAGAGTCTTAAAAGAGACCAGAATTACCCAAGGTCACATAGAAGGTCAGGGTGGAGAAAAAAAAAAAGGCTGGTGGGCGTTCACTGGCACCCAGGGATCACCAAAGTCGACGGGGCCTCCACAGTGACAAATTGAGACTTAACAGTGAGCTAGGTGGGTCCTAAGTCTATCAAGTCCTCCCGCTTACAAAATGGGACAAGCGTCTGGTGTTGCATCCTAATTAGGGAAGTCATTTAGTGTGATTGAACCCCTGTTTCCCTAATTATAAAATGTGTGGCCTCAGGCCGATCTTTCCATCTTGTTTCCCTTCTGTTGTAGGTAGGCCTGGCCCTTCCAGCTCTGATGCCCTCCACAGGAAGCCCCCCAGCTAGGAAATGGAGATCTGTGGGGTTGGGGAAGGCAGGCCCCTTAGCCTGCAATGGTAGCAGGCACCAGATTTTGCCTGTCTCTGCTGATGCTGCTACTGCAGCGCGCTTTAGAGCTGTAACTTGAGATACTGGAACCAGACCAGAGCCAAGACCAGGAATGGGGGGCCCCCAGGTCGGGATGCACTTCCCGGACAGTTCAGACATCCCCTGGGTCCCTGAGCCCTCCATGTCTGTCTCAGTTCTCCACAGTGCTGCAACCTCTCCTCAAGGGGGTGGGAGGCTGGAGATTGGCTTGCAAGGTCACTTAGAACTCCCAACTCTTGGACTCGCTGGCTGTGATCAATACACTCCAGCCCCTTGCTAAACACTACGGAAAGCCAGGTTTGCTCAGGTTTCCCACAGGCCAGGCAGATGGAGAGACAGCAGGCAGCCGCTCAGCACCAGTCTGTGCAGGCAGAGGGACAGACAGCATGGACAGACCTTGTTCCAGGGCCGGGGATAATGTACAACTGAGCCACATGTGTGCCTGGGCAAGTCTGGGCTAGATTCAGGGCCTACCTCTTGCAGGAGCCCCCACACAGACCGCATTTGGACCATTCTGAAGGGCCTCCGGGGTACAGCTTGACCCCAATTGTGGGGTGAGACTGAGGGCCCCCTGTACCACCCATTTTTAGGCATCGCTTCCCAGACTCATCATCAGGAAGGCCAGCATTCCACTTTTATGTCTCCTGCACCCGAGGACCTTACTTGGTCCCATGAGGAAAAACGAGGCCTGGAGCAAGTCCCGCACCCCAGGTCTAGTAGCCTGATGTGGACTCCCAAAGGCAGGCTACTTGCTCCTTGGCACTGCAGAGTTTGTACAACATTTGGTTCAAGGACCCCACCCCAGATCTACATCCTAAACCATACAGGAGCATCCCGCCCCCAAAGCTTGCAGGAACAGGAGTCTATGACAGGACAGCTAAAGGAACATAAGAGGCTACTAACCACACTGATGTCAGACCTGGCATCTACAAAAGGGGCATGGTACTCTAGGGTCTAGGGATAGGCCCTGGGTATTCCCTCCTCTTCTCAAGGGTAGGGAAGGTGAGGGGGAACACAGGCTGCGGCTTCCCTGCTGGAAGGAGCTGTTTACTTAAGATGTTTGGGTGTGGAATATTCAAATATCTTAAGTAAGATCAAATATCTAGAAGGTTGTGCAGACTTCTAGAGTGCCCGCTGGCCTTGCCCTCACCTCCTGCAAAGCAGCTGGAAGCCCTTTTCCTTAGATGCACTCAAAGGCAGCCAGCTGGTCAGAAGTCACAGCCTGAGAGCAGACTCAGGACCGCTGTAGTAGGGAGAAAGCGCAAAAGCTAGGCTCAGAAGATAACTCGGCTCTATTCTGAAATCAGTAAGAACAGTGTGGGGTTTATAGCCAAGGAACAGGCGCTGATGGCCTTGCAGACACAAAGTTGAGAGACCCCAAGAGGCCAGGGCTGTAGTGGTGGAGTGCTTGCTTGCCTGGCATACTGGAAGCCCTGGGTCAGAGCTCCAGCACCAAATAAACCCAGCGTGGCAGTGCACACCTGCAGTCCCAGTACGCAGGAGGCAGAGGCAGGTAGATCAGAAGTTCAAAGCCATCCTTCGCTACACTGGTTAAGGTTAGCTGGGATAGAACAGACTCTCAAAAAAAATAAAAGAAAAAGAAAGGCAACATCTGGAGTAGTGGGATTGGCCACATGGGATTGGTCAGCCCGTCCCACAGCATGAAGACCCGAGTTCAGATCCAGAGCATCCGTGTACAGATCTGTAATGTGAATTCTGGTCTCCACACGCACCCATGCACACATGTTGTACAGACACCAGCATGCTCACACACGAACATGCAAAGTGTAAGGGAGACTCTGGCTAACCCAACTTCGAGGGTTTGAATTTCACAGCTCAGACCCGCCCAGTTTAGTCCATACTGAGAGGTGAGGCCAGGCTGGACTGCCAGGTGATTAAGGCTCTGCCCTCTCAGATGGATCCTCCCATCTGTGAGCTAACGGATTAGGGGATTAGTGCCTTGTGGGGAATGGCTTTGCAGTGAAGGAAAGCTTGCTCTCACTGTCCTCCACTGAGCCTCCCGGTAGGAGACCCTTGCAGGTGTCTTGGAGGTGCTGATGCCGTGTGCCAGACGTGGACTCCAGCTATCCTGTCTGTGGTATACAGTTACATCAAGAGAAAGTGAGCTGGGACAGTGACCTGCCGCATTCTTGCTGAGGGCGGGCGAGGGTGATCAGACAGCACGGTGGGGGGATGGTGGGGGATGAGGCACTCCATTGTATGGGTACTAAACTGACTTTTCAGGCATGTTAGCGCAATCTAAATTTAACAAGGATGCATAGTCGGGCTAGGAGCCCGACTGAATTTTGGTCAAGTAAAGAATCATTGTCAAGATCTCATCCCGACAGTCCCAGTTTTCACCATGGCAAGGATCCGAGAATAAGCATGATCCCAGAACCCAGGAAGCTGAGGCAGGAAGAGCGCGGGTCGGAGGGCAGTCTGGTCTATGAGAGCGAGAAATGCATTCTCTTTAGGGCAATCTGTACTGGAAAGGTGAGGTGTGTTTCTGATTTTCACCAGCCTAGTCCCCTCCTTGTACCTAACCTGTCCTTTCTTCATGTGTCAGCTCTCCCTGCCAGATACACCACATACCCAGCCCATTCCGACCTCTATGCTCACCGTCTCGTTTCTATCCCGGATGATAGCAGCTACCTCCTCACCCTGTCCCCACAGCTGGCTCCACAAGGCAGCCACAGGAGCGGTGGCCATAAGGTGGACTGTCCCCTGGGGTTCATAGTCTCCCTGTTCCTTCAGTGGCTACCTCTCTTTTCCAGGCCTTTATGTGTCTGTGCCCTTGCTACTCCTCTCAGCTCCCCCCTGGGGATCAGGAACTGGGGGAAGTGGTGACAGAGCCCATGCAGAATCCCGGAAATTGGACTCTGAAGGCCAGACTCAAAGGTGCAGATCTAACTTTCTTGTCCAGTGTAAAGGCCTTGAGAGGACTGAAAGGCCAATCAGACCATCCCACAGCAGCCTCAAGCACTAGTAACAATCAACTAGATTGGTGCAACTATAAGGAAAAGTAGGAGATGGGGGGGGGTCAAGGTCACCTTAGGAGACGTCCATAAAGAAGGGGAAAGCAGTCACCACCCTAGCCTTGGATCCACTCTGAGACTTCACTAGTGTGCCAGGAGTCCCTGGTGAGTCAACACCACCACTCGCAGCTCCACCGTGAGTCGTAGGAGTCGCTGACACTTCACTCGCCATTCCCCATGGGCCTCCAAAAGGCTTGCCTCGCCATTCCCCGTGTCTGCGCCTCCTTCCCATGCGCCTCTTTCCAGTCTTCACCGGACATCCTCCCTACCTTGGGCTTGGTCTCAGCCCCAACGTCACCACCTCGGTGACCTCCGAGGCCATCTCACATGCCACTGTGCTCCCAGCTCCAGCGCACTGTCACTCCTGAGGGTGATTCCCTACTGGCCACCCTATGTGCTGAAACGTACACACCACGTGGCCAGCGTGCAAGTGGTAGTCATTTAATGAATGTGTAGGAATAATACCACTTACAGCTGAGGTGAGGGGCAGAAAGGCAAGATAACGTGTGACAGGGTTGTTGGGTCTTGAGGCTGAAGCTGGACAAAGTGTCCCCAAGCTAGAGGTAGGGTATATGATCCTCATGTATGGGAGGCCTGTGTGTAAAATTATGGGTTTTCTATGTGCACTCTTGCTCCCAAACAATGACACTGAGACCATCATATTTATGAATAATAGCTTTAGGCACTATAGCTAGGCAGATTCCCTACTAGCTCGATCTAAATTAATCTGACCAATCCTGACACTGGCCTACTGTCCAGTCACGTGGCCCTTTACCTACCATCTTAGTCTTGCCCTGGCTGCTCCTGCTCCATCCATGTCCTCATGGTGATTCCCTCATAGCAAGGCTCTCACTGCTCTTCATCTGGGAAGCCCTCACTGGGATCATAAGTCCCGCCTTGTCCCTTTCCAGCCCAGCTATTGGCTGTTCAGCTCTTTATTAACCAATCAAAAAAAAAAAAAGTGATGGAGAACAATTATTACAAAACATTGAGAAAGGAGATGCTTTATAGAAATGCCAATGCCAATGTCGGACTGCAACCAGATCTCTGGGTACAGAAATCAGCAGTGGAATGCACAGTGCACAGAACAACCTCCGACACCTGCTGGCTGAAGCCCATCATGACTGTATGAAGAGGCAATGGTGGATGATGAGGGGCCTTCATGCTCAGCAGAAGATACGGCATCCTGCGCATTCTCATGTGAGCAGAAGATACCACCTATCCATTTATCTAGTAATTTTTTCCATAAAAATCTCCTAAATGCTCAAGTCAGAACTGGAACACAAGGAAGACCACCCACCCCCGCCCCCAAATGGGAGGTTAAGGACACGCATCTGTCTAGGTGCTATAAAGAACAGTCAAAGCAAGAGGCAGAAAACGCTGCGGGAGGTTGTCAGCGTGCAAGATGGCTCCACCAAGCCTCGTGGTGTGGCCATAATAGTGTTTAGCTTCCTTCGGTGAAACCAGATGGTCGGTCCGTGTGACACATGCATAGCTTGGGGCATAGTGTGTGACTTCTCCAGCTTGAGTAGTTTGGGGTGTAGTGTTTGGAGAAGCAGCTGCAGCTATAAGGTTTTAAAGAAGCCCTTGGGTCTCCAGCACCAGCTCTGGTGAGTGTCACCAGGGACCTTCAGATGACATTACCTAGCCAGCTGACAATCGACTGGAACATGAAATCTTGAGCCAGAAGTGCTCAGCGCAGCCCAAACCCCTGATCCCCACTGTTAGGTCCAAAGGAAATTCCAATTCCCCAAACTCCAAAAAGCATCGCAGTGTAAAGCGTGAAATTTAAAGTTTGGTGGTTTTTCTCTAATCCAGCTAGCCCGCAACTAAACCAGACAGAGTCTTTAGTTTTATTCAACGTTTCTATGCTCAATAACTGAGCAATGTTAGTCTATATTAATCCTCTAAGCTAACCTAGCTACCTCCCAGCCAAAATCCCCAAGATACTTCCATTTTATGGCTTTGTCTGTTCCATCTGTTTCTCATCCTCCCTCCTAAACCTCACCTCATGGCTGAATCTCCTTTACCCCTTCCCTTGCTGGAAATGGAAGCCTGGCCCTATTCTCTCTTCAACTCAGTTATTGGCTGATCAGATTTATTGACAAATCAGAGAACACATGGGGAGCAATGTTTACACAAACTTTAGGCAGGAGATTCCTAGAATAAGCATTACAATGCCATACTCAGATATGGGGGCAGAGAAAGCAGCATTTGAATAACACAAGGATAATATTTACACAGTGCACAATAACTTTACACCAATACCAGAGAGTTCAGCCTGGACTATAAAAGGATTTCTGGTGCTTAGATAAAAGCCAACATTCCTCAGGAACTTGCAAAACGGGTTCCCATCTACCAAAAGGAGCCATTTCCCTTACCTCTGGTAGAAGAGACATATACTCTATGTAGTGAGAATTTTGGAATTTTGGTTTCTTTTTAAAAACACAGAAATATCATAAGAATATGTTTTTGTTTTAATTCCGGGGGGGGGGGGGCTGCTTCAAAGCAGCTGACTATGATTGTCTCATGCTCTGGCAGAGGCATGGTTTTGCAGATAGTTTGTGTAGTTGTGTGACATTTGGAATAATTCTGGGGACTTTTTAGAGGGTATATAAATACTAGGGCCCCAAGAGTTAGGGTGGGTTGTTATTTGGTTGTTGGTTGCTGTTGATTGTGGCTTATTAGTTAGTTGTGTGCAAAAAAAGAAATGAAGAAGAAATTAGATATCCTGTTTCTGCTGGCTTCTGCTCTTCACCGTATTCAACTCCAAATTTCAGAGTTTGCCTCTTCAGCTGCTTCTTCCCTCCACTTTCTCTTTCCTGGTGTCACCTTGGAGTTGCTTGTTTGGTCTCTTGTGTGGATCAGGAACTGGAGAAAGTGGGGTGAGTGGTGACAGAGCCCATGCAGAATCCCGGAAATCAGACTCTGGAGACCAGACTCAAAGGTGCAGATCTAACTTTCTTGTCCAGTGTAAAGGACTTTAAAGGACTGAAAGGCCAATCAGACCATCCCACAGCAGCCTCAAGCACCAGTAACAATCAGACAGGTTGGTGCAACTATAAGGAAAAGTGGGAGATGGGCGGGGGGGGGGGGAAGGCAAGGTCACCTTAGAAGACATCCGTGAAGAAGGGGGAAGCAGTCACCGCCCTAGCCTCGGATCTGTTCTGAGACGTCACTAGTGTGCCTAGTAGGTCAACATTGTGTGCAGTGGATCAGGAACCTTTGAGGAGTCATAGGAGTCGTTGATGCTTCACTGGACGTTCCCTATGGGCCTCCAAAAGCCTTATTCCCCGGTGGTCTCTGTCAGCTTCCAGAGGCTGCTGTTGCTACAGCAATTCCCCTGATGCTTCAGGAAGCTCCTTTCATCTTACTGAGCATCCATCATAAGGAAAAGGATGCCTCTCCTTTGTGATTTGGGACGTTTCTTTCTGACAGATCCCTTGGTCTGCTTGGGGATGCTCCAGATTGGAATTCTTGTCACTAGGACACTCACTCTTCTCTCCACTATCCTCCCCACCTGTTCTCAGTTCACTTCTGGAACTTGCTCAGTCTCTCTTGCCACCCCTCATTCTGTTTTCAGCTCCCTCCTAGAACCATGTTTCTAACCATGGCTAACCACTTGTTTCTCTTTACCTCCCCTAGCCCCACCCTGGAGCTGCCTGCTCCATCTCGGTCCCTCTCCTTGGCTACCTGGAGCCTGCTCTTTAAATCCTGCCTGTACATCAGGCAGCTTCATTATGCTCTCTCTCCTGGGTCTCTAGGATGTTGGAATCCTCCCTCTGGCAGAGTTCCTGTTTGTGACCCTTTTCCCTAAGCCTCACCTGCTGAAGTGATGTTTTTGTCAACTGTGTAAAGATTGTCCTTGTATTAAACAAATGCTGATTTCAGTACCCAGAGAGCTGAGGCTTTTGGATGAATTTTGGTATTGTTAAGCAGCGCCTGTCTGAATGTTTTGTGAACATTGTTCTCCCTCACCCTCTGATTGGTTAAATAAAGAGCTGAACAGCCAATAGCTGAGGCGAGAGAGGGAGGCACATACAGGGACTCTGGGAAGGAATCTCAGGCACAGCAGTCTGACACAGCAGCCTGACACAGAGGTACCAGCAGCAGGACTAGAAACTGCCCAGCTATAGTCCCATAAGTGTACAATAAATATAAAAGACCTCCTGTCGTCACTCCATCTGCTGGTGGTCTCAAAGAAAATCCCGTTTTACTCTCCCACCTCCTCTTCACTCTTCTAAAAGATGTCTTCTTTTCTGCTTGGTCCACTCTCAACTGGTTCCTGTCTCTAACCATGAGCTTTTTCCATTCAGAATGGTCTTCACCTGCCTTCTCTAATCTCTTTTCCTCATAGGACTCAGAGATTTCATTAAGCCTTGCTGTTCTACTGCAAATGGCTTGGCCTCACTACAGCTCAATGGCCAAAGATGGCACACAGATTTCCACATTCTCACAGATTGTAGCAACTTCTGCAAAAGTAAATGATCCCAAAGTTTCATATTTCTATATTTCTAAGCTCTCTCTCTCTCCATATATATATATATATATATATATATATATATATATAGTTGTTAAATTCAGTTCTAAAAAGATTCAAATGTCTTTAAGTTATGGGTAGCCTTCTTAAAATTTTGTTTTATGTTGTTTTACTCTATACAAAAGATGGCTCTGGAGCTGAGTTAGGCCTCCCCCTCTCTCCAGACTCAAGCATACTTGTTTAAAAGTTTCCTGTAGAATCTCTATCCTAGATCAGGTGGGTGACAGGGAGAACAAGACAGAACAGCCCAGGAAAAGACAGTATGTATTTAAAACAGCTAAAAAGAGAACTATTCCTAACAGGGATCATAGTTACTTATCTCCTTTTCTTGGTTTTGTCTAACTCTCTAAATACATCTCTCTTATAGCTCTTAAACTTTTGCTAAAGTATAAACTTTATCTCATGTTTTGTATGACTATTGTGTAAATTCTCTTTATATCAGGATTTGCAAATTAACTGTATGTGGATTAAAAAATCGGCATAAAAAAACAACTTAAAACTTGTAATAAAAAGTGTTGATAATTTTAAAATATAGACTGAAAAGTGCTTCCCATGGTGCTGAAAACATCTGTCATATACATATATATATATATTAAAATTCCTGTAAGCTTCAGGGAGTCATGACTTGAATCCACCTGTCACAGGTCAAACTGAGTCCAGATAAATACTCCTGTCAATCAACAGCTTACGCTTTCCCACCTACTGCCTATTCCTAAGGGTGGTCTCTTTCCCTGGTCTTGGGACCCTTTTCCGTACACCCAAAATAAAAATTTCCCCTACTCTCCTTAACCTCACCTTCAATCCCTAGTGTATCAGCTAATGGACACCATCCAGGAATCAACTGTGGCCTGCAACATGCCAGCTCCCAGTGTGAACTGACTAGCCCTGGATTTGATGAAAGCCTATGTAATCCAGTCCAGCCAGTGAGACTGCTTCCTGGCTCTTCAGGCTGGGTCAGGGAACCAGATGCTTCTGACAAATTCTCCCCCCTCCTTGGCCTGAATTCCTCCCCTCCCTGCGTTTGACTGTCTTTCCAGCCTTCCTGGGCCCTAAAAATGATGTCCTAATTTCAGCTGAGTAGTTACAAAAGAGATCACATTGCTCCTTTTCTTTCTTTCCTTTGATTTTTCAAGACAGGGTTTCTCCGTTCAGTCCTGGCTGTCCTGGACTCACTTTGTAGAACAGGCTGGCTTTGAACTCAGAGATTCACCTGCCTCTGCCTCTCCAAGTACTGGGATTACTGGTGTGTGCTACTGCGCCTGGCTACATTGCTCCTTTTCATTAACAAAAGGCTAGAATGTTAGGTCCAAAGGAAACTCCAATTCCCCTGACTCCAAAAGGCAGTTCAACGAGCTGTGCCTGGACTGTAGGAGGATTTCTGGCAGAGGAACTTGGGAAGCTGGTTCCCAGTCACCAAAGGGAGTCATTTCCCTTACCTCTGGCAGAGGAACATAGGCCTCTGGTGCCAATTGGCATATCAAAGCTCCTGCTGGCCTCCAGGCTCCCTCAGTATCACAAGTACCTTTTACACATTTCAAACTCCATGCCCTCCCTACTCATGTCCTACTCTATGAAGCCTCCTCCAGCTCACAGGCTTCCCTCCCTGCAGCTACTCATTCTCCTTATAGCTCTGCTGTTTCTCACTTCGTGAGCGCTCTGTCTCTCTCTGCCTCAACTCCTGCTTCTTCTGTTTTTTTCTATTCTCTCTCCCCTGCTATTCTCATTCTCCCCTCTCTCAGATAGCCCTGACCAGGTCGTCTGTTGGTCGTGTTCAATCTCTGCTCTGGACTCCCAGATGCCTCTAGCTGTTCTTTCTCTCGTATCTACAATCAAAGCCTCCTTCCCTTTAACTATCCCATAGAGTGGTCGTGTCACCAGCTTATACACCCACAAGCCAGTAGAGATGGTTGATGGTGAGTCTTGTCTCGTGTGTGCACGCAAAGATGGTGCTGAGGCTCAAACACTGGGCCTTGTGCAGACTCGCTGGGCAGCCAGAGTACAGAGCTGGCTGAAGTGAGGAGGCTACAGGGTAACCGGAGAAGGGTTCTATGGTATATGCAGGACCCAAGAGTGGTCCTTCTGTATTTGTGGGACAGCCAGTGTAGCTGGAATGAATGGACCAGCAATAGCAGTGATGTCAGAACTCACTGGCAGATCACGTAAGGGCGTGAAGGCCAGGAAGTTTTGAATTCGAAGTTTGAGGGACATGGTCTTGGAGTTAGGGTGGTCTGATGGTGATCTGCCCTTGATTATCAACAGTCTGGTAAAAAGAAAACATGGAAAGCCAAGTCTCAAAGAAAGATGGCCATGCCAGGGTGCACGGCAGCATCACATACAGTAACAGAGGCTGAGGCCAGGCACAGGTTGGCCAGTGGGTGAAAGATGCAGCAGAATGTGGCTTATCCAAATGGTGGGCTATTTGTCAGCCCTTTAAAGAAGCAGAGAGCTGAGGATGTGGCTTGTTACAGTGTCTGCCTAGAGAGACCCTGCTTTTGATCTCTAGCAATCAACTGGATAGGGGAGTGTGTGTCATTCAGTGCAGCACTTAGAATTAAAGACAGGAAGAACAGGTGTTCAGGGTTATCTTCAATTCACAGCTACCTGGGCTCCAGGAAACACAGTCTCAAAAAGAGGGCTGTGGTGTCAGAGCTGGGCTGTGTTGGTGCACAAGTAAGGTACGACCTGGTACTTTGCAGACCAAAGCAGAATCATCTCTTGAGCACACAATCAGAGGCCGCCCTAGCCAAGGCAGTAAGACCCCTGTCTCACAAACTAACCATCAAACTATAGAATCCCTGGTGACTTGGGATGAGCATATCAGCTTTTTGGGAAACTGAGGCAGGAATATTTGAATATAAGACTAGCCAACCACTTAGTGAAACAATGTCTCCAACAGAAAAGTAAAATGAGGCTGGGCCCAGAGGACTGGCTCAACAGTTACAGTAGGTGCTGCTCTCTCGGAGGACCTGGATTCAGTTCCTGGCAGCCACATGGTCTACAACTGTCTGTAAGTTCAACTCCAGGGAGGTCCAGCGCCCTCTTCTGATCTCTGTGGGTACCAGCACACATACTGTATACTCAAATACATGTAGACAAAACACTCATACACATAAAAAAAAATAACTAAATTTTAAAAATTAGGCGCCAAATTGTAGAGTCCCAGCCTCTGCAGTCTTGAGTATCACCAGGGGTCGGGGACCAGAACTTAGCAGAACCCAGAGCCTTTTGCTGCTCATCCAAACCCTGGTTTGTAGTGATAATTTTGGAATTTTTGGTTTCTTTAACAACACAGAAATATAAGAATGTTTTTGTTTTAATCCCAGGTATGAGGTCATGCCGCTGCTTCGCAGGAGCTCACAACGAAATACCTCGTGCTCTAGCAGAAGCCTGGTTTTGCCAGCTGCAGATGCTTTCTGCGACTGTGTGATGTTTGGAATTCTGGGGACTTTTCAGACAGTACATAAACTAGGACCCTGAGAGGTGTGGTGGGTGTTGGTTGCTGCTGGTTGCCCTTAGCAGCGGTTTGTTAAGCAGTTGTAATCCAAAAAGAAACAAGAAACTAGGCATCCCGACACTGAAGATCAAATTTGCCCTAAGGAGCTTGATGTCCCTAATTAGCAGGAGGTATTCTAATGGTAACGCTGACCTCTAACTTTACTCCGAGATCTCTTTCCTTTCCTCTCTATGCTTTTTGTCTCTGTATTTATCTAGTGTTAGAGGGTTGAAAGGGTTGAAAGAACCCACTAAGTAGCAAAACCCCAGCTACGTTGGTTGGTGGACTAAAGTTCTGAGAAAAGCTGCGCTGTTTCTGACTAGTTCCCAAATCCACTACACTAAATCTGACCTGACCTGGAGCTGAGGCCACAGGACCCTCAAAACACTGCTTTCCAGTCACCAAAGCAGTCACCAATAGCTCTTCAGGAGAGCTATTCTGAGCCTATCAGCCTATGTGCCACAGGCCTTGACTTCCAACCCTGGCAGTCTGCAGAACAGGAGGGCAGCAGGACAAAGGTGTCCACAGATGTGGCCCCAAGAATGTAAAGCACCCAGTGACTCTTTAGCGTTTTATATATGTTTACATATAAACAAATCTATCATGGTGTATTCATCACAGAACAGGACAGGGTTGCTTCTATCGGGTGGATGGTTATGATTTATGTAAGAAAATGTAACCATGGCCTCAGCAGGCAAGGGACATGCAGGTCTAAGGACAGCTGCCCCAGCTTCCTCCTACCCACTTCTTCAGGCCCTTCCTCACGGCTCCAACATGTTTTTCATAGCTCCAGGAAGAACGCAGGACATAGTTAACTTTTCCCAATGTATAGAGATGAGCCATATCCCAAATTGTGGGAGGCTCTAAGTGTGTATAATTTCTTAAATTGTGTGTGTGCTAGGCGGTGATGGTGCATGCCTTTAACCCCAGCACTCGGGAGGCAGAGGCCAGCTTGGTCTACAGAGCGAGTTCCAGGGCAGCCATGGCTACCCAGAGAAACCCTGTCTTGAAAATCAAAACCAAACCAAAACAAAAAGAGTGAATACTTCTCTTAGAGAGGATACATGTGGGGAGGCTCACTTCAGTTTCATGGAATATGTACATATTCACTGTCCTTTTTTCCTGGTTTTTCAAGACAGGGTTTCTCTGTGTAGCCCTGGCTGCCCTGGAACTCGCTCTGTAGACCAGGCTAGCCTGGAACTCACAGAGATCCACCTGCCTCTGCCTCCCGAGTGCTGGGGTTGAAGGCGTGCTCCACCACGGCCCACCTGCACCATCACTGAGCCATCTCTCCAGCCCCCTCCTGAGGGATAGAGGGTACACACATGTGCTATGGTGTGTGCATAAAGGTCAGAAGGGGACCTGCAGGAGTTGGTTCCTCTTTCTGCCATGTGGGTCCTGAAGGTTGAACTTAGGTCACCAGGCCCGGTGGCAAACATCCTTATCCACTGAGAAAAATCTCACTGGCATGGCAGGTATATTCCTAACTGGCCAAGACAATGAAAAACTGGGAGTTAGAGCTACAGCGAACTCAAAATTGATCATAAACAGTGCAAATATGAGAGGCATCTCTAAGCAGGTACACGCTGTGTGCGTGCACATAGAGCTTGTTGGACAAATCATTCCCTTCAGGGTGAGGCCCGAGGCCAGCGAGCAAGTTAGGGTCTGTTTTTGTTTCTCACTTATAATATTGTTTGAGACAGTCTTACCATGTAGATCAGGCCATGATCCTCCTGCCTCTGCCTTGTGGTTAATGCTAGGATTCTAAGAGTGGGCCACCTTACCAGACGGAGTCAGCTTTTTGATTTTCAGGGTCTTTCTACATAGCCCTAGCTATTCTGGAACTCAATTACGTAGACCACACTGGTCGCAAACTCAGAGAGCCACCTGCCTCTGCCTCCTGAGTGCTGGGATTAAAGGAGTGTGTCACCTCATCCAGCAGGGCCAGCTTTTATAAAACGGATTTGACAAGTTGCTGGCTTTGGTGGTTTCAACTTGGGAGAGTGAACTCCCAACCTTGCGATACTAGGCAATGGCTCCCACTGAGCTGTGATGGGTTTTAGGCTTCACAGTTTGAGATGGGGGGAGGGTGTCTTGGTATGTAGTCCAGGCTAGCCTCTAACTCCCAGCTCCTAAGTGATTCTTCTGCCTCAGCCTCCTGAGTGGCTAGGGCTATGGCTGTAAACCCGCATTTGTGATGGTTTGAAGACAGGTCTGCCACCCCATGACAGTGAAGCCCAACTGAGGATAGAGCTTCCTAACGAATAGGATATGGAAGGAGGGACAGAGTGACTTTCAAGACAGAAGGCAAACACCTCACCTTGGAAATCAGCTATAAGGAAACCGTGGGGAACGCTCCCTCTACGGCTTCAGAAGGTCACAACTGACTGCCAGCAGCAAACCCCGATCTGTGAGTCACTCAAAATGACTCCCACGTAGCCAGCACTTGCCAGTCATGAAAACTCTAGTAAAATTTTCAACAAGTTCAGAGCTACAGGGAGGGGCAACTGGGACAGTAGTTTTTACCTTAAAGTTATTTATAATTTACTTAGACAGGGCACCTCCTGTGTAGCTCAGGCTGGCCTTGTGGTTGAATATGAAATTCAGATCCTCCTCCTTTTACTTCCTGAGCGCTTGGGTTGTAGGTGCAAGCTACTGTGCCTAGTTTGTGTGGCACTGGGGGGCTGAAGCAATGTTCTGATGCTAACGAGCATTCTGCCAATTGAGCTGCACCCCAACCCCCCTGAGTTTTTATACAAAGAAAACGCATTTATTTTCCTCATCTGCAATTTACAGATAAAGTTCTGAGGGTCTCTGCTTCCACACAGCACGTCCATGCCCCAGAAGATGAGGTAGCTTAAAGTATTAAAGTATTTTATTAATATTTTTATATTCTATTATGCAAAACTATATCTGCTTAAAATGTCTCAGTCTCTTTAAAAGAACCCCGGTTGTAGCATGGCTTCTTCAGGACTTCATCTCCAGAGCAGTTCAATAACCAAGTCCTGTAACAGCCACAGAGGAGGGCTCCTCCAAAACAGGCTGAACCCAGCCTTTGACATCAGCTGGGCTCCCTAGGGTGCCCTGTACCTGGAGGTGGTTGCCCTGGGCCATCTCCAGCTGGGCGAGTGTTGAGATGCAGACCCTCTGGCTGGTGGGGTCATCCCGGAAGGTACACTTTGGACTTCACGGGCATTCCAGGGGCAGGCCCTGCAGAGTTCATTGAGTGAACCATCACGTAGGTGCACAGAGAGCTGGAGGAGCCACCAGGGCTCGGAGCACCCATCCTGAATGCCCAGGGGTCTTTGTCCATGCTGCAGGGCACACCAGCCTGCCCTCTGATGTCACTGGGGTCCCTGTGGGAAGAAGACACATGAGCTGGGGGGGTGTTGTTTCTGGGGTCACCCAGGGCCTTAGTGGACTCAGGCTAAACTACACTGCCCAAGGGCCATGACCTTCTGCTAGAAGTTAGAAGTGCCTGCCTACCCTGAGCCCTCCCACAGGAGTCATTTCTTCCTGGATCTCAGTTCTCTCATGCCCAGCTCCAGAGAAAAGAAATTTTCTGGAGATGTTTCAGAGTATGTGAGAACCACAGGAGCCCAGCTGCCTGGCCAGGACTTGGGGATGTCCCACATAGAAAAAAGATGTCACCTCCTCTCCTTCTGCAGCTGAGTCAACCACCTTCTATAACCCCAGTCCCCTTCAGCTCCCTCATTCCCCAAACACAAGCCAATTCTCTAGGCTGAGGAGACCTGGCCCTGCCCACCTGGTGGTGATCCTGTTCCCACCTCCAGCTACTAGACTCCTAGACTCGAGGCCTCTGTACCCAGTCTCTGCGACTTTGAAGGCTCTTCTTTTTCCCACCCTTTTTTCCTGCCCCCCCCTTCACTAATTCAAATAGAGGAGAAACAGGATACAGGGGACAAAAAAATTAGGAAAAGCCCCAAATCTAAATTCTTTCTTTTTGTGTCTTCTTTGACCCCAGCAATAAGCAAACTGCAATCAACTTCCCTAAAAACCAACAACCAGCGGCTCTGCCTAATGGGGCTCTAGCATTTGTACACCCTCTGAAAAGGTCCCAGAATTCCAAATGTCACACAATTGCAGTCAGCTGCTGTGGACCGTCTGAGCAGCCCCATATTCCCATACCTGTGATAAAAATGAAAACACATTCTTATACTAATTCTGTGCTTTTAAAGAAACCAAAATTCCAAAATTGTCACTACGGGTCTCTGCTCTCTTCACGACGCTTGGGTGACCCCTCTGTTCACATATGGCTCTTTCCTAAGGTGCTACCTCGGTCTCCTCCCCACAGGTGGACTGTCCTGAGCAGTTACTTCCAGCATTACCTAAGCAGAAACATCCCAGATCAATGCTTCCTTCTATTCCTCCCTATCAGAAACACTACAAGCAGCAGAAACCAAGCAATGATCTAGCTGCTGTGTAGGTAAACGACACAATGAATAAGTGCTAGGATTATTGGCATGTGACACCAGTCCAGCTTATGAAGTTGGGAATTGAACCCCAGCCTTCGTGTGAGCAAGGCAAGACCTCTGCCAGCTGAGCTATTATATGCCCGTTCTCTTCTTCTTTTGATGTTTTCTTTTGAGACAGTCTCTCTATGAAGCTCTGGCTATCCTGGAGCGAGATATGGAGGCCAGAGCGACTTCAAATTCAAATCCTCTTGCTTCCAGAGTGCTGGAATTAAAGGTGTGCACCTCAATGCACAGCTAGCGCTTTGTTTGTTTGCAATAATTGAGACAAATTCAGTAGCTTCACTTAGAAAGACAGCAAGCATCTGGAAGAATTTAGGATAGTATCACACATATTAGCAAAGCTGGCATAGAATATATACACCCACAGTAAGATCGGAGGGGCCAAGACCCAGGCAGTGTGGACCTTGCCTGAGGGGAACATGGCCCCTTTATTCCTGGGAAACCCAGGCTGGGGCTTTGAGGCTCTGGGCTATGAGCCTCCACCATGCTAGGCAGACCTGGGGAGCGACGGCCCTTTCTGAGGCCCCACCACAGGACTGAGAGCTCCCAGGAAGGCCTCAGCTGCCTCAGCATCATATCCTACTTAATCTGGCTCAGGGGGCCACCCTGCAAGTCAGCTCTAGTCGGTACAGCTTGGCATCCTCTATCTTGTGATGGCTCAATCCAGGTAGAGCACCATGTCACCCAGAGCTCTCCCACACCCCAGAAGAGTGTAGTGTAACAGTTTCCTCTGTGACTGAAACAGTCCATCCTGCAGGTTAGTGCCTTAAGAAGGAAAAACTCAAGGAACGTTCTGAAACTGACCAGAACTACCTGCCAGAGTAAACAATAGAAGCTTAGAGTCTTCCTCAGACAGAAGGAAGCTGAGCTGCAAAGACTCTGAGGAAAAAAAGTTTGAAAGACGATTTTAAGACCAGACCAGCTGCCTAGAAGCAGCAGAAAATCAGCTTAGCTGCCTGAAAGACTTAGATCAACTGAGTCACTAGAAAGGACTCTCTCCAACCCTCTGAAGCCCCTGCAGGCTGTGCAGTATGCTCCAGGTTTCCCAGCTCTAGTGAGCTGTCGCCACGTGGGCCTCGGTGATACAGCTATCTCGGAGTCCTATCTGTTCCTGTAAGTGACCTCTCACTTATATTTCTGAAAATAACCCAAAATAAAACTCATCAGTTCACCAAGTTGGACTTTGGTGGAATCTTTACTTTTGTCTGTTGCAAGAGCCTCATCTGGGGTGAGTGCTGTGTTCCCCAGGAAAAGTTTTGTCACAACACGGAATTGAATTCCCTAGTAGCTCTGTGTTGATCATGTACAGTAAAATCTCCAAGGTCTAACCAACAGCTGGAAGGAGGGACAGGTAGGCATGCGACCCCAGAAGCACCCTTCCTGGGCCTCACAGTTCAGCCAGTGAAGCTGCAGGAATCTTGTATAGGATGCCAGGTTGCCCCCAGAAACAGCATCTAACTTCTCCCATCCCATCTGACGATCTGGTCACAGCACTGTCATGCAGAGCCCTAGGGGAGGGAGCCCTTGGAAGCCAGCCTAGGCAACCTGACTAGACAAAAGGAAACGCATTAGCCAAAACAGTTTCAGCCAAAAGTCTCAACCAAACCACAAATTAGTTCCTGAGATCTATGTTCCTTGTAAGAACTGGCTGAACTAACGTGTGAGGAACTCTGGGACAAAGAAACCATTCAGACTACTCGACCTAAACAATCCACACCTAGGGTTATCCCAGAGGTGCTACCTAAGAAAGAAAGGCAGGCAGACACACATCTGTAGCCTAGCTACTCAGAAGGGTGAGACAAGAGGATCCCTTAAGCCTGGAAAATATTCATCAATCGATCAAGGATAAGACTCAAAGCCTTCAGACCTCCAGCAGGGCCAGTCAGCAAGCAGAAAGCCTGAACGCAGAGCCACTTTAAAACATGATATGACACAGGAAAATGGGTATTTATTTGAAAGCATCAGACTTGATACAACGAAGGTGACACAGAACCATATAGGCGACCACCTCCATGCCTCAGTTTCCTCTCCTACACAACGATCGAAGCAATGATGGCCAATATTCACTGAACTCTCAATTGAGCCCAGGGCAGAGTCACAGACCTCTACTTGGGTCATCTAAACAGCGTAGGATACAAGCACCTCTTGAGTTCTGCAGGGAAAACAAGGCAGCTGCTGTGTGGGGCAGCTGAGACCCCACAGGAAAGCCAAGAGTGCTAAGCAGAGGCTCTGCTGCCTCAGGTGAGCTAGTGGGACAAAAGGCAGCAGCAAGCCAGCCCAGAATGCAGATGAGCCCAAGCTCAAAGAACATCAGAAGTGCAGCCATGCATAGCTCCCGCTGCCGCCACCAAATAAGCCACCAGAGCCAAAGACAGTAAAGAGATGAGGAGGGCAGAGGGCAACCCTCCAGACATTTTGTGTACTTGTGAAATTTTCTTTCTGGGCATGGCGCCAAATGCCTATAATCCCTGAACTTGGGAGGTAGAAAGCGATGAATCCAGAGTTCAAGTTCATCATCATCCACATAGTGAGTTGGTAGGTAGCTTAAGCTGCATGAGTAAAAACTATCTTTTTTTTCTCAAAAAAGAACATGAGTTCACTATGAAACTAACAGAAAGAAGAATTAAAGAACACATTGTGGTTCCTCCACAAGACACCAAAGTCACCCTTTTGGTACTCCCCCACATCACCACAGCTCCAGGAGGACCACTTTGAACTCTGAGTCCGTAGGTCAAAACCCCCTCATGCCCTGATGACTGAGGGACTTGATGTCTGCACCAAGACCACAGGCCTGTCCCTGGTAGTCTATGACTCTGGTGAAGCTGTTCTTAACTGTTCCGATGCTACAACCCTTTAATACAGTGCCTCACATTGTTGCTACTTCATAACTGTAACTTTGCTACTGTTATGAATCATAATGTAAACATGTTTTCTGATGGTGTTAGGTGACCCCCGTGAGAGGGTCATTCCACCGCCAAAGGCATCACAACCCACAGGCTGAGAGTGAGAAACATCCCCCATAGGCGCAGGTATTTGCATACTTGTGTCCAGTTGGTGGCGCTGTTTGGAGGTGATGGGCCCTCTGGAGGTGCAGCCTTGCTAAAGGAAGCACATGACTGGGGTGGGCTTTGACAGCTTAAAGCCCCTTTTCCTGTTTGCCCTCTGCTTGCTCTGTGTAGGGGAGAAGTGATCTCTCAGCTTCTTATTCTGGCTGCCTCTGGCATCAAGACAGACTCTGTCTTCTGGAAGCTGCTTTCGATCACGGTGTTTTTAATCACACCAACAGAAAGTAACTGAAACAGTTCTGCACAGAAGACCCACAGTATGAATTCATAGCTCAGTGTGGAGACACCAAAGAGACAATGGGTTTGTACTGGTTGGTTTGTTTTGTTTTGTCCTGTTTCTCAAGACAGGGTTTCTCTGTGTAGCCCTGGCTTATTCTGGAACTCACTTTGTACTCTGTAGACCAGGCTGGCCTCGAACACAGATACCTGCCTACCTTAGCCTCCCAAGTGCTGGGATTAAAGGTGTGAGCCATCATGCTGGACTTGCTGTGGCTAGTTTAATGTCAGCTTGACATAAGCTAGAGTTATCTGAAAGGAATGAACCTTAATGAGAAAAGTCCTCTATAAGACCCAGCTGTAGGGCACTTTCTTAATTAGTAATTGATGTGGGAGACCCTAGCCCATTGTGGGTGGGTGCCAGCCCTTGGCTGGTGGTTCTGGGTTCTATAAGAAAGCAGGCTGAGCAAGCCACGAGGAGCAAGCCAGTAAGAAGACCATGGCCTCTGCATCAACACCTGCCTCCAGGTTCCTTCCCTGTTGGAGTTCCTGTCCTGACTTTCTTCAATGATGGACAGCAATGTGGAAGTGTAAACCAAATGAACCCTTTTCCCACAAGGTACTACATGATGTCTCTCTACAGTAATAGGAACTCTACCTCCCATCAAGGTAGCCAGATTCTAGTCAGGAAAGCCATGTTCCAGCCTGAGAATATGACACCATTGACAGTGCTCACCCCACATGCAAAGCCCTGAATTCAATCTCTAGCATTGCACAGACCAAGTCTGCCCACTTGTAGTCTCAGTACTTGGAAGGTGGAGGTGGACAAACCAGGAATTCAAGGTCATGCTTGCTACGTGGCAAGCCTGGGCTACATGAGACATTATTAGAGACAAAGACAGACAGACAGACACATACACACAAGGAAGGATGTGATTTTACTAGTTCAGTGAACAAATAAAGTGCATCGAGAGAGAACGAGCCACAGCTGCTGCCAACCTGGCACTAGGAGAAAGAGAGAGTGAGGGGATGTGGAGCCCCAGCATGGAGAGGGAAAAGGGTGAGCAACTCTAGAGAGCAGACAGCACAGTGGGAAGGCCCAGGGTCTCTGCCAGCTCTCGAATCCCAGTGCATTTAAACTCAAGCTGATGTAGATAAGTGGGAGGGTTTTGAATGTGAGTCAGGAAAGAGCGCTGGCCAGCTCTGGGAGTTGGGAGTTGAGGCACCAGAGAGGTAGGAACACCAGGGTCCCCAGAATGTGGGGTGGCCAGTGTCCTAGGACCTGGCAGACCCTGGTCTGGGGAGAGGGTCCCTGGGCCTCTATACCCCTAGCACACCCGCAACCTATGGCCTGGGTAACGCACGTGGCAAAGCTGTGGTTGTCGTGGGCCTGGCTGTGCTGAATCCCTGGCTTGGCGACACCGGTGACACCAGCGCCACCACTGCCAGTGCCGGCGTTGCTGCTGTTGTTGTGGTTGTGTCCCTTGAGGCCCAGGTAGGCGGCCTGTACAGTCTCCAGGTCTTCACCTCTCAGCTGGTGCCACAGCTGTGCCGCCCTGGAGGAGAGAGTTCAGGGTAAGGGGCCCTGACGGACCGACCACTCACCTCCCAACAGCCGTGGGTGGCGGTGGCCCAGTGACCAGCAGCCCGGGAGACTCTTTAGGCGTGAGAGTGGGACCCTGCGCTGCTCAGACGCTAACAGCCAGGGACAGGGGAACGCATGTGGGTGCCAGTGAAAAACAACTTAGCAAACAAGACTCGGAAAGTCCTAACGTGAGGCAGCGAGCGACGGCTGAACACCGCACGCAGTCAGTGCCACAGAACCAATGGCACTCCTTTAAAAAAAAAAAAAAAGAGTTTATTTATTCACTCATTTATTTTTGTAGTGCTGAACAGCAAATACAGGGCTTTGATCTTTTTTTAAAATCACACTTTCGTTTTGCATGTGCAGTGGGAGACACATGCACCTCGGGGCACACGTGGAAGTCAAAAGACAACCCCGAGGCGGCGAGTTCTCTCCTCCCACCGTGTAGGTTCCAGGAATAGAACTCAGGTCGTCAGACAAGACAGCAGGACCTCTTACTCACTGAGCTGCCTCACCTGCCCAAGAGCACCATTAACAGGGAGTAACATGCTGAGTCTGTGTATGTTTTAACACCACAAAACAATGTGACCCAGGACTCAGTTACTGCCAGGTGTGGTGGTGCATGCTGTGATCCTAGACCCACAGCCCTGGAGCAGTGATGCCCACCTGATGTGTGGGGACATCCACCTGTGGCTGTCCCAAGTGCCGCTAACGAAACAGACCGTCACACGTGTGCGCAGGCTCACTGAGTGTGCCGTGTATGAGGACGGGGAAATGGCTCAGCGGGGAGAAGCATCTGCTGTGCAACGTGAGGACATATATTTCTAGAACCCATGTAAAAAGCTGGGTATGGAACATGTGTGTCTGTAAACCCAGCGCTCCAACAGGGAGACAGGAGAATCCCTGACAGACACCCAAGTTTTCCTGTGACTTCCATATGCATGCACCCACATTCATACATGACCAACTGTATACACAAAAACCACACACACACACACACACACACACAAGTCCTGTGCCTTCACCTGTGGACCTGTGAAACCCTCAGACACTGCCCCAGGGTAGATGACAGGTGTGGTAAGCAACCACATGGCTAGGCCCACCATCCGGAAGGATGCCAGGCCACTGTACCTGTCGGCACGCCGCTGCTCGCTCTTCTTCATGCACTTGAGGAGGCAGCAGGTGAGGAAGGCCATGGACATGAGCAGGATGATGGCACAGCTCACAATGGAGGCAATGACCGCCACCTTGAAGCCAAAGGTCTCGTGTGGTGGCACAGCTGGAAGAAAAAAACCAGCAGCTCCTGGCACAGCTGACCCTGACCTGCTAGGCTAAGGGTTGTTAGGGTGGGGCTCACAGTAGGTTCCCCATTTTGCAGGGAGGTGTTCAGGCTCTGGGGAGTAAGGCAAAGACTGGGAAAGAATACATTTCAAGGGGTTTATCAGGAAAGACGTTCTCAAGCAGGAGGCATTTCAGCTGGCTTTGGTGGGCTGTGCAGGAGTTCACCAACAGTAAACTGGGTAAGTTCTGACAAGGAACACAGCGCAGAGGTCCCCGCCCTCTGCAGCCTGGACTGCAGAAGGCACCAGCAGAGGCACTGTCAGCTTTCACAAAGCCCACGCAGGCAAAATGCATCAGGGGGCCTTCAGAGCTCACTTCCCTGAAAGGGGCAAAAAATAATGGTAATGGCACAGGGTCAGCAGTGTGACCTCAGCCATCGCTGAGAACACGTTTCATTAGATTCTCGGGAATATTCTTGAAAAAGACCCTGAGATTATAATTTGAGCAAACGTATATGCATAACATACCCACAGCAGGCATTGCTCAGGTCCCGAGTCCATTCTCGGGTCCCTGGCTGCATACTAACCATCTAGAGTTTAAACTCCAGCTCCCAGAGACAGGACATAATCTGGGTTCTCAGCCTCTCAGAACCTAGTCCTTACAGACACCCTCATCTCAAGAAATTGAGCCAACACAAGGATGGTAAAGGCTCCGGGAAGTCCTGCAGCATATATAAGCACCAAACTGTTTTGACTCTGTGCACTAATGTAACATATCATCCTTCACTTAGGAAAAGGCTGCATGAGGCCCCGGACAGTCGAGACAGGCCCTCCACATACAACCAGACAACTAGAATATGAGTCTTCCTCCCTGAGACAGGGGAGCCAGGGCTGGCACAATCCTGGCCCTCTGCTCTCCCAGCTCCTAGGATTCTTGGCACCTAGAACATCCTTCAGGGTCTTTTGAGGCATTCATGAAGGAAGGGAGGGTGGGTCAGGAGGTGGACAGCTTTGTTTCTCCTCTTCACAGATGACAGTGTGCCAGCTCAGATGGTACTAGCGACCAGTTAGGTGCTGGGGCAGCAGCAGGGGTTGAAGCCAGCACTGCGTCTGTACTTAGATGTGATAGTGGCCAAAAGTAGGAAGAGAACCCTCAACGTGGGCTATCCTATGACTGGACCAACTACCTTCACTGTGACAGTATTTGGGGTCCCTATGTCCCACCCCACCAGCAGCTGAGCTGGAGCAGCTCAGGAAGTGGGGGGCTTACCTTTGCACACAGGACTTCCTGAAGACCAATCAGCAATGCTTCCATTCCAGGAGCAAGTGAGGAGGCCAGACCCCACCATCTGGTGCCCCGAGGGGCAGTGAAACATGAGTACAGTCCCCAACGACGTGCCATCTCCACGGACAACTTGCAAGGTGCCTCGAGGGGGCGGGTGGAGCTGAGAACAGGTGCCTAGAGGAAAGGGGTCTGTGAGGCTGCGGTCAGCAGAGGGCAGAGGGGCACTGCCACCCTGGGAGGCCCTCCAGAGCTGCTGGGCTGACCTTAAGTACATCTACAGGGTCTGAGGATTGTGGCAAGACAAATGAAAATATACATGATTAGCTAAGCCCTGCTGCCCCATCCAAAGACAGAAGAGAGGGAGTGGGGGAGGGAAGGAAAAGGAGAGAGACATGAAGAGTGTTGCCTTTGCTAGCTCCTAATAACTGAAAGAGAAACACTAACTCAGATGAACGAAAGTAGGAAAAGGTATTTAGAAAGTAAACAAAACCCCAGCTTCTTTGATTTGCAAAGAGATGTTACCAGCGAGAGTTCAACATACAGTTCTCTTTTAAAACTGAACTAATGTATAAGTGAGGAATACAAGAGATACAATGGCCAGCAGCTACAAAAACATGAGGACCACACAGCAAGCCCAGACACCTGAGTGACAGCTAAGCTCTCACTCAGCAAGGTAGCTAAGATTTACTTTATTTCTTAAACTATGTGTACATGCCTGTGTGTCTCTGTGTATGCTGACTCCCTAGAACTAGGCTGCAGGCTGTTGGAATCCCCTGACGTGGGTTCTGGGAACCAAGCTCCGGTACTCTATAAGAGTAGCAAGAGAGCCTTTGTTGTTGGGATTAATTGCTGCCCCTGCCTCCTAACAAAAGGCCCAGCTGCAAGTGCTGTTAACCCCAAGGTGGCTAAGATTGAATGAATGAATGAATGAATGAATGAATGAATGAATGAATAAATGAGATGGGGTTAGCCCTCTATGGCACAGCACTAACATACCAAGGCCCTGGGTTCCATCCTAACACGATAGAACACCATCTACCAATAATGATAAAGAAAACCAGTATCCCTTGGGGGTAGAAAGTGACTCCCCAGGTTTCAGTCATGGCCAAGCCTTCTTGGATGAGGTCTGGTGAGTGTGAGGGCCTACCCATGATGCCATCTCCATTCCTGTAGCAGGATATTCACCTCAGAGCCTGGTGAAACGGCAAGAATGTGGAAAGCACTCACATCTCCAGCAATAAGCAGATTCATCCATCAAAGTACAAAAAGAAAAAGAAAAACATGTACCAGCACAGCCCCAAATCGTAACAGAATGCTCTGAAGCAGAGACAGTGATGTTGGCCTTAAATGGGGCTACAGAAGGGCCAGGGAGATGCTGGCTCGGTAAATACTTGTCATGAAGGCATGAGGACCTGTAACCCTAGGCTGCCCTCACTGTAACCCTAGGCTAGGTCTCAGTGGCTTTGGGTCACTAGCTGACAGAGGCACTGCCATAATTTGAACTCTTTTTTTTTTTGACCACGGGTTTCTCTGTATAGCCTTGGCTGTCCTGGACTCGCTTTGTAGACCAGGCTGGCCTTGAACTCTTGAGATCTGCCTGCCCCCTGCCCCCTGGGTGCTGGGATTAAAGGTGTGTGCCACTCCCCCCCCCCACCTCTGGCCATAATTTGAATTCTTCATTCCAGAGTCTCATCTCCATGAAGCATCAGCTGTTGCCACAAACACCAGGGCAGGACTGAAAGAAGGGGACCCCACAGACCAACCAGCATCTACTCCCCCTCTTCCTTTGCAGTACCCTGGAATGTGGAGATACACTGTCCCCCCAGCCAGGGAAGTGGACATGGGATTTTGGAGCTGTGGTAGACGAGGCTAAGCAGACACTGGCCAGCCTCGGGGCTCTTCCCCAGGATGCCAGGCAGCCAGCACTTCCTAGTACTCAATTTAGAGTGACAACTTCTGCATTCTTTCGCAGCTGAGCTAGCAGAGTGGAGGCCCACCCTCACCACCTGCTACCAGCTTGATAGCATCCAGACAGGGAGGAGGCAGGAGGCAGAGGGGTGGCTGTACCCGGACTGGTCCACCAGCACAGTGCCGTACTATACTACGTCTTCATCACAAAAGGTCCCGGCTGATGGGGGAGGCCAGCAGCGGAAGTGTGTGCCACGGAGAATGGCTGACGGACTGTGCACCCAAGCTGGGCCAGCCCCGGCTGAAGAACCAGGAAGCCTAGGTTGAGAGTTGCCGGTATCACCTGGGGGACTTCTTACCCTGGGCTTGTGTCATCACCTGCAAATGGAGCACCAGGCAGCGCCTCGAGATGACTGGATGAAAGTCTGTGGCCCGTCAAGGAAACCAGCCCCATCCACTTCCCCTAAACATGTCTTAGCTGCAGAGCGGGTGGGGCACTGCGATGTCCCCACTTGGTTCGCACTATGTCTGTCAACAACCACATCCGGTGCTTTTGGGGAGGGTTCTGCTTGGAGGGGGTGCTGATCCTCAGCTGGCGACTGCGGGCCGACGTACACCTCACAACCAGCCAGTCACGAATCTCTACAGGCAGATTTCCTGCGCTGTCATCCAGACTCATGACTGCAGGGGACGAAGGGTGAAGTCACCCACACCAGCAAGGAGAGAGGACCAGGCAGCCCTGCCACACCGGCTATCAGAAGCCCAGCGGCTTTTTGTCAAATTAAAGAGCTAGGTTAAAGCACAGACCACTTCTAGTACAAGCCCACCAAGAGGGATGGCAGCCCCAGAGGAAAAGATGGGGAAGAAGGCAGACAGAGACTCGGCATGGAGGGGCTTCAAAGGCAGTCCAGGTCCCAAAAGCGGCCTTCCTAGCCAGCCTCTAGAGGACTCACGGGTGTAGAGCTCTGGCATCCTAACTACTGTTCTTCCACTAAAAGCTAAACAGAGGAGTTTGAGCAAAGGACAGAGGTGGACAGTGGGTATGAGCCCTTCCTCCTTGTGTTACTCAAGTAGCCTTCTGGCCAGGGAGGCCTAACTTTCTTTACCCGAGGAGCTGAAGGAAGCACAGAGAAAGTGGCCCTGGCAGTGGGTGTCTTCTCAGCACAAGCGCCCAGACTGGAGCAGGGATAAACACATGAGCTCCTGTATCTGAACCAGGAGCAAGCTTCAGCCCACATTTCACAGACCTCCGACTTCCCCATCTGCAAAATGGGTCACAGGGAGGGTGGGGTTGCACGAAGAGCCAGAGACACTGAGGGAGGGCTGGCTCACAGAGTTAGTGCCCAGGCAGACCTTGAGGCACTGTCTCCTGTAGTCCAGGCTGCCTTGAACCAACTCCTAATCCTCCTGTCTCCACCTTCCCAGTGAGAGGATTACAGGTGCATGCCCACCACACTAGGTTGATTCCATGCTGGAATTCCAGGTTCCATCCTGGGATGGAACCCAGGGCATCGTGCACGCTAGACAAGCATTCCACCAAATGAACTATATCCCTCAGGTTGGACTTTAAGCCAAGGACTTTAAACACTCCAGGCCATACTGGTACTACTTTATGCATGCATGTGCGCACGCACACGCACACGCACACGCGCGCGCACACACACACACACACACACACACACTCACTCTATTCTCCACACCACAGGGGACCTCCATCCCCAGATCCCACCAGGATCTCTTTCGACCACCCCTCTGGGATGAACACATCTTCCAGGTGAGGAGGCTGAGGCTCACAGGCAAACACCAGGGTAGACACACAGGCTCCCTCAGCCTCAGCTGGTCTTTCAACGAATGCACAGAAAGCCCTGGACAGGCAGAGATATGAGACTCCTTCAAGAGACACTTTAGCTATTGCCAAGAGCCAGGCCAGGCATGGTGGCACACACCTTTAAATCCAGCATTTTGGAGGCAGAGGCTGGTAGATCTCTGAGTTGGGAGGCCAGCCTGGACTACAGAGTGAGTTCTAAGATGGCCAGGGCTACACAGAGAACCCCTGTCTTGAAAAACAAACAAACAAACAAGAAGGTACTTACTCAGAGAGAGAGACACTGCCTCCAACTCAACCTGGAGACCCACAGCTAATCCTCTTCGACCAACCCTCAGACTCTCCCCGTCCCTGGCACCTAAGAATCAAGGCCCACCTGTCCCTCCACTGCTCAAAACCTCCCTCTAGACCCAGACACACTCTCCTTCCTGAGCTTGAAGACACCCCATGTTCCCAGGAAGGCACTCGGCTAAGCTGACGGCGGCTGGCTTCCAGCCCTCTCCACACACTGCCTCTGGACACTGGACCCTGCATGTCCCCAAGTCCTTCACTGCAGCCATGCATGGGGCCCCTCACCCTCTGGGCACAGTTACAGTATAGCTTTTACTTCAGCAACCCCCCAGGGGGCACTTTTTGGTTCCAAGTGGAAACAGATCTTTAAGAGAGGGAAAAGCAACAGAAAAGAAAAATCGAATGGGATTAATTTTAACACAAAATCACACATGATCCAGCCCGGTCCTCTAGGCTTAGGGGATAGAGAAGAGGGACAGAGAAGCACAGCAAGGCAACTCTCCCGGCCCAGAAGGGTCTGCAGCTGGTCCCACCTGACATCTCAACCCAGGCCACCTGCCGTAGCTGCGTTCCCAGGTCCTCCTTCCACCCTGAGGTGCACATAGCTGGACCTGGGAGGGGCCCTGTCCTCCTCCCCCAGACCTTGAGGCCAGCCAGATGCCTGGGAAAGAGCCTTGTTTGTTAAACTTTTATCTGGAACCTTGGACCACAGGCGGGGGCCGGCATCCTCTGTCCTTCCTGGGGCCCGTGGGCCCCTCACCCTGACCTTTTTAATAAGTTCCCTTTTATTCGGGCAGAGGCCATGTGAGTACAGGAAAAGGAGGGCAGGCCTCTGGGCTCAGCCTCACCAGGACTTTGGTAGCCAGGCTTGTGTTCCTACCTGGCTGACTGAGTCCTTACGTAATTTTGCTCTGGGTCTGCATCCCTCCAAATGGCCAATGTGAAAGGTGGGGGTGGTGGCATTTCAAACCTCTCAGAATGGTTGACTTACGCATACACAGGCACTCTACCAGCGGGGTTCCCTCAGACACCGGTAGTCAGGACCACATTCGGCCCTAATTCTGCGCATGTAAGACCCTTCCGGAAGCCACCTGTCCTCCCTGAGCCCATCTTCCCATGCCCCTGAAGTCAAGGGCCAAGTAAGCTGGGCTCCATATTGTAGACTGGGTGGTGTTCCCCTGCCATGGCAGAACAGAGATTATTCTAGCCAAGGAACATGGATCCCCGAATCTTCTGGGGGTTTATATGGCAAGGGGAGGGGAGTGTCTTGCTGATCCACACTGACTATCACCGGGCCTCGGGTTTCTCCTCTGTAATATGGGCACAGCAGGCTGCAAGGATGAAGCCGGGACCACACTCAAAAGGCCCACCTGCACCGAGCCAGTTTTTTGCACTTTTCAAGGCCCTTTCCCGGGTTAGCAGGAGGTGGCTTAGAGCCACTGGAACCCAGTGTTCCTGAAAAACCTCCTGGACTAGGGAGCTGCCCTGGGAGCAGAGCCAAAGCCTCTAGCCAGTCTAGATAAGAGACCCTGGCTGAGGGGGGTGGGGGATGATGACAGCACCCTTCGTCCTACCCTGAGTCAGCGCTTCCTGCCCACAGACCTCCCGAGCACCTCTGAGCTACTCCCTAACGGGCCCATTCTGCAGACCATACATCCCAATTACTATTTTACATCCCAATTACTGTCCCCCCCCC